>NC_091794.1:24560454-24863484 GCF_041296235.1 Equus asinus
AGATCCTTTCCCCTAACAATTGAATACTGTTTATCGACAGAAGCATTTGGGACATATTATTTTTACAAAAGGGAAAAAAAATCATGGAGCTTGGAGGAATTGGGGAGGGGTAAAGAGGAGCCCCTGGTGACTGATGATCTGAGGAAGGAACAGTGTGGCATTTTCCAGTTGATGTATGAGGAAGCGATGTGATTGATGATGTGGAAAGGGCTCCAGGCCCTGAGCAGTGCCTGTATTGAGACTGGAGACCAAGGCCACGTGTGGGGGTCTGACTTCCTGCTTTTGTCCTTCAGACACGGAAGCGGGGATAATAACAGGGACAGTAATCATCAGTAATTGTACCCAGTATTTATGGAGCACTTCCATTTGTTTGGGATAAGGCTGAGCATTTTCCCACATGTCTCATGTAATGTTGAAAATAATCTTCGTGGTCCTCATTTTTAAGGTAAAGAAACAGAGAGAGAGGATAGAAACTTGCCTAAAATCACATAGGTATTAAAAGTCAGAGCTAGGGTTTGAACCAAGAAATAGTCCATATGTCTCCTTCTATAGTCCACATGCTTTCTATTGCAATACCCTGCAGGAAAATAAATTCATGGAGACCTAGGAAGAGGAAGAGGAGGAAGAAATAGAGAGGGCACAAAATTAAAATGTCTAAGAGCTTGGGGATCTTCAGAGCTGAGTTTCCCCATGTGTCCCTCTGTATAGCATGCAGCTCAGGGACAGCGCTGGAGAGAAGCACAAAGATTCTGCTACTCCCCTTTTACTTGTAGCAGAGAACAGGACACGCGTGAGGAAAAGCAGGCAGTTTGTATTAGCAGGCATGTAATAGAAAATCAAAGTTGACTAGGTAAACAGGTGATAAAGTGAGGGATTCCTTCATTGTGCGATGGGGAGCCATCAAGTCTTTCGGGGTGAGGGAATTATATGATGGAGCTGCTTTGCTTTAACAAAATGATTATTTTTTTCTAGTGTTTGGAGTGGATTACAGTGTGGAAGAGGGTAAATGCCGTGAAGTTGAATCTCAGAGTGGAGGGAGGTGAGCTTTACTTGAGGGAGTTAAGGGAAAGGTTTGTAGGAAAGGTGACATGTGGCTTAGGCCTGGAAGGATGAATTTGGGGAGTCTGTGATGGGGGCACCAAGGTCTCCCTGGAGGAGAGGCTGGAGAGCCTCTCTTGTCAGGCTGCTGTGCAAATGGGCTAGGCTAGCAGGCATGCATTTAGATACCGCCTTGCTTAAAAAATGAGTTACAGCAGCTTATAAAACATATGCACTACAACAAGATGAAATGAGGTGATGAAATAGGGGTAGAGGAAAAATTAAGGTAGGAAAAGTGAAAGGAAGGTAGTGGTGAGGTTAGCACGGCTAGCTGATTTGATCCCTGTTTTCTGGGGACATGCTATCCAAGCTTATGGACAGAGACCGCTCTAAAAGAGAGTGTGTGGAGCAAAGACAGAGACGGTGAGCACCACCAATAGCTGGACAAGCCTTTGTGAAGAGCAGGGATGAAGGCTGCTTCGGTGATGGAGTGGTCAGAGCCTGGTGGAACCCAGAAGAGAAGAATTCCTTGGAGTCATGGAGCCTGGAGGAAGAGAGAAATCTGAGCAGCTGATGCCATCGCCACACCTGTGTTTGTGCATGGTGTGTGTGTGAGAGAGAGAGACCTCACTGCCATGGTAATTGCTGAGAAACATTGAATCTTCAAGGTCTCTGCTCTGAGCACCAAGCTCCATGATCTATGGTAAGAAGGCCAGGAAGCAGCCAGGTATGTGGTTACCAGATCCTTGGAGAACCTGCCCGAGTTCTCTCTTTACTGGCTTGAGAACATGCCATGCTTAGGCAGACTCCAAGACTGTGCTCCTGATGGAACCTTTACTTGAATGTCTTCTCCATCCTAGCCATGGTCTATTCATGACATGGTCTATCCATTTTGGGAGGCTCCAGCATTGTCCCACTCCAGGTGGGGAAGAAGTCTTCTGTGGAATCACTCTCTTCCCATCTCTGATCCCCTTGAACACAGTCCAGGACTTGTCAGCACAAACCTCCTTTCATTAATGCCATTTCACATGCCAACTATTTTCTCCCCAGCTAGACAAATGTTAAGCTCCTGGAGGACAGCTGGGAACTCTTTTGTAAGCCTTAGTGGCAATCATAGTGTTGTTTATACAGTAGAAGCTACATAAATACAAGCTTGACATTCCCTTCCTCTGGTATCTTGCCTTATGTGTCAGTTTCAGCCGGTCTGTGCAGTGTGGGATAGCGAATAAAACTCTCGAACAAGTCAGGAGGTCTTGGTTTTAGGACCGATCTCCCATTGACTTGAATCTGTTTCTTCTCCTTTCTAGGTCTCAGTTTTCCCACCTGTAAAATGAGAGGGTTGCACTGAATGATTGTGTGATTGAAATTGCCTTAATTAGGGTTATTTTCTGCCTTGTCTTGCTCTCTCTGCATTACCTCCCCCCCCCCCCCCCCATTGTGTGCTGCTGTCTGTCATTGAAGGGTTTCTATTCATGTTTAACACTGGACTCAGGAAGGTAGCATTTCCATGTGAAGGAGGACCAGGAAGCGGGAGGGAGGCAGCCTTGTGCTTGGTTGGATGGCATGAAGGGCGTGGTGTTCCTCTATGTTTAGGTGGGCCTGGATGCTGGGTGGTCTCAGCCCAGTCAGGTGTTACCTGGTGGTGACTTGTCTAATGGTGGTGTCCCTTACAGGTACCATGTTGGCTAAAAGTCCCCCATAATAAAAACAACCATTGATTAAGCGCTTTCCAGGTGTCATCTCTAGTCCTCCCAACAACTCTGAAAGATAGTAGTTACTCCCCTTTATAGCTGAGAGAATAGGCTCAGAGAGGTTAAGTGATTGCCAGAAATTGTCCAAACCAGGATCTCACCTAAGGCTGTCCGGCTCCAGCCTTGGGCTCTTTTCAGCAAGGTTGCCTTGCACCTCAACCCCAGAAGACGAGAGAAGACGTCCAGACTACGACCACATAGGAAGGCGAGAATCCTCCAACTGGCAAGGCATCTTCTCTGTTAGAATTTCTTCAGGCACATCAGTCCTGGAGCCAGAGGGATTCCTGAAAGATCTTCTTAGATCTTAAAGATCTTAAAGATCTTAAAGATCTTCTCCAGCCTGAGGAGTCTGTGATCTGTGGAATAAGACACATTGCTGTCCCAGGCTCCAAGTTTCTTTCTTCTAAGAACTAAAGCTGAATGTTCTTCCACTGTCTGTTAAGACGCCAGAAAGGAAAAGAGGATATTGGCCAGGATAAATGTGGTGGAAGAGGAGCTGTTTCTTTTCAAGTAGTGGGTATCAGTTTTCTAAATACAGCCCGGGGACATTTTACACTTCCTTCTGCAAGTCCTTGTAAAGAGTGTACAGACAGCAGCAGTTCAGCACGCCCTTCTTCCTGGTCTTGTTCTGTTCCGATCTGCTCCTGAATCTGCTCTCTCTCTCCTCCCAATGTTTGAAAAGTGGTCTCTTCCTATTAATGAAGGCAAATATCTGCCGCTTCACTTACCAAGTCAATCAGTGCCATTGATGAGGTGCTGGCTGCTAATAAATTCCTATTCTACTCACTAAAGAACCATGAGATAAAATAGAAGATGTGGGGGCCGGCCCTGTGCCTAGTGGTTAAGTTCAGTGCACTCCACTTCAGTGGCCCGGGTTCGATTCCTGGGCCCAGACCTACACCACTCATCAGTGGCCATGCTGTGGTGGTGATCCACATACAAAATAGAGGGAAGATTGGCACAGATGTTAGCTCAGGGTGAATCTTCCTCAGCAAAAAAAAAAAAAAAAAAAGAAAAAGAAAGAAAGAAAGAAAAGAAAGTTAGGATTCTGGCCTGAAGGAGTTTTGCCATAGAGGTTTCATGGAGGTAACAGTGAAGTCTACCAGGAACCTGGAAATAACAGAAATGAAGCTGCCTCTGAGAGTTAGATTAGGTCCATCCATACATCCTACGTGGATATGATCTACTATCTGCAGCTGTGGACCAGGAGAGGTTCTGCAAATGTGTGAAAGAAGAGACGGGACTCCATCAGTGTGACCTAGGAATAATGTCAGGGATGCTGGGCTGCAATGTGACTGTAATTTAGTAATCTGAAACCTAGTTAGTTGCACTGAGTACAGTCTAGGGGAAGACTGTGTGTAGAAGGTGCTGGTCAGCTGAGGCACTTCTGAAAGGCAAGTTACAGAGGCAGAAGTTGGTAAGTTGGTAGTGCCCATTCAGGCTCTGGCCACAGCTAAGAGAACTTTGGTTCTCTGGCAGGTCCAGCCCTAATCTTGGGGTAGCTATGGCAGCCCATTGTGGCCTGCTGCTGTTGAGCCATGAATTGTTCTAGACTCCCCTAGCCTTGCTTACATGCTCACTAAGCAACTTTCAGAGGATGGCTTGGTTTCCCCGGTCCATCAGCCCACGCTGACCGTGCTAACCTGAGCCCTCCGGGTCCTGTGACAGCTCTATTTTGTTGTTGTTTTTGGCACCCAATAAATGGAACTTCTGACTTACACGTCAGCTTTGTGAGCTTGGTTAATGAGTCTTCACCAACAATGGATCTGCTGTCAACGTGCTGACGAAGTCTAGTGTCAGAGTGCACCCCCTTTACCTCAACGGATTCACCAAGGACAGTGTCACATGTGGAGTCTCTTGCAAGCAGTTAATGGTGCACTACTGGTAAAACTAGGCTTGCTGCCTGTTTCCATGCAAACTTTACCCGAGAACAGGTGGCAGTGACATTGGTTCATGGAAAGGACTTCACAATGTATAAAACAACATACAGGTCTGAGCAAATACTGCACACGAAGATAATAAAGGAACGACTAAGAGCTGAGGGGTTGTAGAACAGAGGGAGCTAGACTTAGGCACCTTTAAAAAAAGCATCCTTTTAGAAGCTACATTTAGATTGAGGAGAAAACCAAGAAAGGAAGAGATCTGTTTAGGAAGACGTTGTTAGTATTGGCTAAAATTTATTGAGTGGTTATTATGTGCCAGCTACTGTACCAAGATTTTTATAAGCAGAACCTCAGTTGATCCCAGAACTGCCCTTTGAAGTAGGTAAACATTATTACACCCATTTGACACATAAGGAGACTGAGCTCTGAGTTCGCTCAGCTAGTAATTAGTAGAGCCGGATTTGAACCTATACACATAGCCATGATATTGTTAGAACAAGCTTTAGCAGGTGACACAACATAGAACTCTCTTGCTTCTTCCCTCTCCAACAAAGCACTGACCTCAAGCCCATAATGACAGAGTGAGTTTCAAGCCCCCATGTGTTAGGGGATGACTGCAGGGAGAAGCTGTTTTGCCCCTAGTTTTGAGGGAATGGATGGACTTGGATAAGCAGAGATGGATGCAGAAGAGTCTTGCACGGCCTCTTGCTGTGTGGCAGTCACTCATGTTAGAGGCCATAGGAGAAGCCAACTAAGCAGATGGGATGGGTCACAGGGAACAGTAGGGCCCAGTAAGGGATGCTGAGCTCTCTTGGGTTTGCATTTGGTCAGCTCCTGGGTATATGCTCAAGACAGATGCAATAACAAAAATTAATTCAAAGGAATAGGTAAATCCAGTCATACTCTCTTGTTTGCTTTAGAATTCTTGGTTCCTAGCATCAGATTGGCTTTTCTATGGATGTCTGCCTTGGGTTTATGAAGCTGAAGTTCTGTCTATTGAATGGGCACTGCAGGTGAAGAAAGGACTGGCCCATGGTGGGCAGTAACTGGTTAGGGTTTAACTAAATATGGTGAACCGTCCCCCTGTTAGTCTAGCCACAGCGTTTTCTGTGACTTAAATCTGGATTTGTTCCTATTTTCCAGGCATATGTAGGTTCTGGAGCCTACAATCATAAGACCCAGGGAATGGAGCCCAGAATGCATCTTATCTGGAGAGAGGGGACTAAGGAACTGTCACGGGGCAGATAGATCCCATCACCCTGAAACTCAGCCGCCTTTTACGTCAGCTCTCAGAACCTAGAAAGACCTTTCCTATCATTTCTCTGGATCAGCAGTTCTTTTTCTTGCCTGGAAGAGTGTAGACCTGTACAGTAGCTCCCTGCTAATTCTCTCTGACAGATTATTTATAAGATTGTTGTATAAGACCAGTTCTAGTGTCGATGCCTTGAGAACACCACTTTCTTAATTTGGACAAGTGTCAGTTTATTCTTTCATTTTGTTCCTGGTCTCCAAGTCTTTTCCCTGAAAAAGCGTTTTCCCTATTGTATCATTATTCAGTTGAAAAAGTTTTTACTATAATACCTTGCTAATAGTTTCTTGAAAATTTATGTAAATTACATCCACAGATTCTCTTTAATTCAATTCATGCTTACTCTTTCAGAAACTCATATACATGCTTCACTCTTGTAAGAACTGTCCTGTCTTTTCCTCTGATAGGTCATGCCTGCTTACACACTCAGTCGTCCTGTTCTTCATATATATTCTGCCGACTTTTCTGGTATGAAAATGAGAATTCTCCCTGGATCCTTTCTTATGAATGGAGGCTACATGAGTACTCTGGCAGTTCGAGGGCACGAGTGACTTTGTAATAAGAGGTTACACGTTTTGGCAAGCAGCACCACAATTTCACCCTTGAATGCCTCTAGGACTCCCAGGTGGATGCCATATGGTCCTGGAGATTTATTTACACCTCATTCATCAGTCAGGTTCCTGAGCACTTACTGCAGTTTCAACCCTGGCCTCGCTCCCGTCCATAGGACTTGGATTCTTGAGGATACCTTTTGTACCAGGAGCATCACCGACCCCCTGATTCTCCGTGTCATTGTCTCGCCTTGGTGGGACAAAATAACCTCTGAGATTGCACTTGGCGTCAGCATCCCTCAGTTTTATTTTTGGCCTGATTAAGTTCCTGGATTGTTCCTCTGTGTTTACGTGCCATTTCTTCCTCCATGGCCTCTTTGAAATTTCTCTTTAGTCAGGCAAGGATGCTTCCTCTTTGAGGGTCTGCTATTTTGGGACCGGCCTCACCCCATCTATACTGGCATTCTAATACTGTATTTTAAAATAGCCTCCAGGTTTCTGTGGACTTGTGACTTTATAAACTCTTCTTTTCGGTCTCCCCTTACCAATGTGTGTGTATATGTGTGTGTGTGTCTCTCTCTCTTTCTGAATTTTGGCCTATCTCAAGGATACAGCTTGAGACAGGTCTTGGAGGCAGGAGCAGGACGAGCTGGGTGAGGGAAGTATTGTGCATTCTACTGAGAGGCTCTTTGGTGGTGCAGATGGGGAGCTGAGCACGCTGTCCTGCTCAGGGCAAGCTCAGTTCCAGAGACTTGTTCTCTGAGTCAGGATCTCTGCCCAGGATGTCCCAAGGCTGCCAGCCTTGTGAATTTACCCTCTTCCCTGCAGTGTGGTCTTTGTGCAGACTTCCCTTCCACACTCCAACTCCCAAAGGGTCAGAGAAGTATGCTTCCCATGATGAGGCCAGAATCTGCAGGACAGAATTAAGAGGGAATTGCAGTAGGAGAAGTTGACTTTGGACACGGGAGAATTTCCAAGGAGCCCTAAGTGGGAGGCTCCAGGAGAAGGTGCAACCTCTTTGGAGATATGTAGAATATTTATTTGTGTGAGTGGGAGATGCAAACCCAGCTGAAGCGAGGGCAGTAGGGGAGAGGACTTCCTGAAGCTTCTGGGCTGAAGCTGCTATTGATCAGGGTCACTTCTCTGCTCCAGCAGCAAGTGCCTGACCAGGGTTGTTAGGCTAATTGTTAAATTAGAGTGGCTGGGGAAGCAAATTGCTTCATGATGGGGTTTCTCTGACTGCGTCCAAGGCTGATGTCATCCGCCTTGTTCCTCCTTGGTGAGTGGGGATGGGGGGATGGTGGGCAGGCCTAACACAGGGGTTAATGAATCTTCCTCAGTTGCAGCAAGCCCCTGCTTCTCTGAGAAGCCCACATCTGGCCTTGTGGGGAGTCCACTGTCAGCTTCTCAGTGCTTCTGTTTACTGTCCCCAATACCTGAGCCTTACAATGATGATATTTTAGGTCATCTTCTCAGGCGTTAGGAGCTCAGGTGCCTAGAGCAGCAGACCATTAGCCTGAAAGATTGAGATGGACCAGGTGTAGATGATGAGTGGAGACCATCAGGGAGCCGTAGGGGGTGGTGGGGACTACGGCAAACTGGAGAGTGGTGCCTCGTCTCAGGGGACAGCAGCTACACAGCTCGGGCTGATTGATGCCATGTGGAAATGTCAGCTCCTTGTTGCCAGATCTTCTTGTTTCAGAGAGAATTCCAGTGTGCATTTTCTTTGTGAAATAGCCTTATTTTTAAAAGTCGAAGCTAATTCAATTAAGACATTATGTTGGTCAAATAAAGTGCATTTGCAGGATGAGTTTGGCCTGTGGGCCTCCAGTATGCAACTTCTGCTTCTGGTTCAAACTCCTTGTCTTATAGATGAGGAAACTGAGATCCAGAGAAGTTAATCCTCTGGCCCAGGGTTACATGGAGCATGAGTTACTGCCTGGGGCTGTAACTTCGGTCTAGCGCTCTTCCACTTCTTGGTGCTGGTTGGAGACCAGGCATTCTCTGTGCTGGGGCAGGCTGGCCAGAGGAGGGTGGACCTGGGTGGACGTGATTGTGTGATGCCTCATGTTCCATTATCGCTCCTGTGCTTTTGTGAGTTGCTGGGGCTCGGATGCCCCAGGTGGGTGGGATGGCTAGGGGAATTCAGGAGGCTTCTGCAGTAGCAGCCATGCATAGGTGGGGGTGGGAGGATTTATGCTGCCCCTGTTGAGGAGCTCCTAAGGAGTTAAAGCTGCCATACTCCCACTCGTGCCTGCGCTCCTGCCTACTCTTTGCCACAGACCCTGACTTCCCTTCCCCACAGACACTGCACACACAGGCACGCATGCAGAAGCCCTGGAGAAGCATGCATACACCACTTCCAAATCCCCATCTTCCCACTTACCCAGGTGTATACCTTGGAATTGTCCTCGACTGTCTCCACTCTTCCTCTGGAATTCCTCAGCCCCGAACTGCCTTTCCAGTCTGACTGCCGCTCTCCCAGTTAAGGAGTCTCTTGATACAACATTGGGATCCATTGCAGTAGGCTTCTAGCCTGACTGCACCCAATCCACTCTCTCCATTACTGTCTGATAAATCTTCCCAACCACAAGCTTTGACCTCGGCATATTCTTGCTCAAAGTGGCGCCTCGTTGCCCACTGGATAGGGCAACAACTCTTTACCTTGGCATCCCAGCCTCCAAAGCACTATGCCGCTGCTGCCACAGTTATCAGGCTGGTCTGGGTGTGGGTCCCAGCTCTGCCACTTACTGGCTATGCCACCTTGGGCAATTTTCCTGACTTCTCTGAGCCCGTTTCCTTCTCTGTAACAGTTGGGTTTTACACAGAATTGTTTCAAGAAAAAAAATGAAATCATGAATGTAGAGCACTTAGCTGTGCACATCTTGACTCTTTAAGTAAAGGTATTATTCACAGACAGCCAGGCTCTGGTCCCGGTGGTGCCTGTCCCACAGCTCAGCTCCTCTGAACTGTTGGGTGGACCCTGCTCCTTGGCTCCTGTTTTCCCATCCTCTAATACCCATCCATCTCTAATATCCACAGCAGCAGGTGTTGCTGTGTCTGCTTCGTAGGCTAGGTATTTGTGTGCTTGTCTTGGCTTCCTTCCTCCACTGCTTGCTCTTGGAGGGCAGGCCCGGTTTGGCTCATCCTGTGCCATACTCGCAAAAGGGACACTGGAGAAGTGTTTGTGGAATTTACGAATGTTATCCTCCGTGGAACAGCTGCCTGGACTTGGGCTCCACATTACTTAGTTAATTGATAACGTGTGCATTTGTAATAGTTTCATGAATATTTATTGAATCCTACTCTGTTTAGGGGATTCAGTGGTGAAAGGAACAGACGCAGTCTAGGCCTTCATGGGTCCTGCAGTGTAGTGGTGAAATGGGCTGGTACAGAGGCCGTTGAAGTGGGTGTGGTAAGGATGGCAGCAGGGCAGGTGCAGGGCTGTGGTCAGGCAGGTGTGGGGCTGCGACAGGGCAGGTGTGAGGCTGAGGCTGGGCAGGGGTGGGGCTGCGACGGGCAAGGGTGGGGCTGTGGCTGGGCAGGTGCGGGGCAGGTGCAGGGTGTTATTGATGCACAGAGCAGGGGCAACCAACATAGTCTTAGGCTCCTGAGGGCTTCCTGGAAGAAGAGATATTTCACCTGAGACAAGAATATGAGTAGGACCTTGACTCAGGTACATGGTTTATTGTGATGAAACTGCTTTAAATCTCAGTTTAGAAAATCCTTTTTCATTTTCCTTCACTCACAAGCTCTTGCAGAAATGCTCTCTGAGAACCAGGTTTTCTGAAGCTCTGTAACGAGGCAATGTTAACAGTTTTAGGTTGCTAGAGACTGGGACAAGGGTGGTTGATTGTATTCAAATTTTAAGCAACACCCAAGCCCACAGCTGTGGCTGGAGCAGGAAAATCTTTTCTTTAAGAGGTGGGTGGGAGATTATTCTCTTGTAATTGGGAAAAGATAATCACACACTTTCCTGCTATCAGGGTGGAGATCCAGCTCCTCTGCCTGTTCTGTTTTTGTTTGTTCCTTGCTTGTTTTGTGGCTTCAGCTGTGTGCATCCAGGGGCAGGAAAGCTAGAAGCAGGAAGTGGCAGGGGTGTTTCCCTGACCCTCCTGGAGGTTCTTCTCCTTGGGTCAGGAAGAAAGACCCTTAGTAGCAGACGTGGTCTGCAGCTGCGGAGGAAGCAGAGGGGATTTTTGCGTTAAGCGGAGACGCAGGGATCTGGAACCGGGTGCAAGTCAGGAAACTTGACACCGGAGAAAGAAGGCCACAGAAGAAGATAAAGTGTCTCTTTGTAGACTCTGTACAAAAGAAATGTACAAGAAGAAAGCAAGTGATTAAGAATCATTGTGATGGAATAATCAGAAAGATTATGAGTTATACTTATTTATTCCTTTGTAAGTGGCTTTTTCTTTGGCTTAATGTTTGCGTCTGTTCTTTTATTATTATTTTTTTAGTTTTAAAAAATACTGGAAAACGGCTATTTTCTTTTTCGCCACATCTAACATTTAGGGCCCAGAGCCCAAAGCATCTACTGCCACCTGGTGGCAGAATACACCACCTGTGGGATTTGGAGCTGATGGAGGTACACATTGATTGAAAATTGATTCTGCAGCCAAAATATGGAATCATAGAGTATTAGAGTTGTTAGAGATCTTAAAGATTACATAGTTTTTCTTCTAATGAAATTCAATGTCTTTTTCTGTTGAATCTCTTACTTGAATGCCTCCAATAACAGGGAGCTCATGATCTTGCCTGACAGACTATTCTGTTGTCATTCAATCTTATTAGACTCTTTCTTCTTTGTATTTATTTTTAATAGAAAAAAATCACTTGTATTTGTTTGTCCTAGTATTTACCTCTGGAAAAACCCAAAATAAGTTTACTGAATCATCTGCATAATAACCCTTCAAATATTTGAAGGAACCTGTCTGTCTCTCCATAATCTTCTTGTCTTGAGGTTAAAGAGTAGTGGTTTCTTCAATCATTCTTCTTCATCTTTTTTTTTTGAGGAAGATTGGCCCTGAGCTAACTACTGCCAGTCCTCCTCTTTTTGCTCAGGAGGCCTGGCCCTGAGTTAACATCCGTGCCCATCTTCCTCTACTTTATACGTGGGATGCCTACCACAGCATGGCATGGCAAGCGATGCCATGTCTGCACCCGGGATCCGAACCGGAAAACCCCGGGCCGCTGAGAAGCAGAATGTGTGAACTTGACTGCTGCGCCACTGGGCCGGCCTTTATCCCCATAGCCATTTCTTTCTTGTAGTTGCATTCTGCTTTGCCAATGTCCCTGCCTAATTATGCTCCCAGGACTGGATCTAGCACCAGCTTATTGACCCCTGCTCCTTGCGGGCTGTCTGGACACCAAACTTTGAATGCACTCTGTGTAGTATGAATTAGCTTTTTGCAGTCTTTCCACAAATGCTCGCCTCCTTAGGTTTGGGGTAGTGGAAAGCCCAAGAATTTGTGCTCTCCCTCATATTTTTGAACTCCTTTTTAAAGGTAAAAGCAAGACTTGACTTTAAAAAGAAAGCTGAGTTACACAAATTTAACACAGTACATTCTGAATTTCAGATGTTATAGGTAGAGCTTTTCTTACTTCACACCAACTTAGTTTCTCCCTGGAGGTAGATCAGTTATTAGAGGCCCTTCCAGACCTTTCTATGCATTTGCATATACAGAGATATAGATTATATATATGTAGAAGTTTGTAAATTGCTTTGTGTGTATGTCTGAAGTTAACATATCCTGCTTTTCATATCACTTTGCAACTTTTTCTTCATGCAATGGTATCTTGAAAATCTTCTGCATACTATTTTTGTCATTGTGGGTATTTCATGATTTTCTTAGCAATTCTCTTATTTTTGTTTCAGCTGTTTATTTATTTTACCATTATAAACAGTGCTGCAGTGAACATTCATGAACAAGATGCGTAACACAAGGGTTTCTCTAGGGTAGATACGAAGGACTGGAATTGCTAGGTGAGTGATATGTATACTTTATTTTAAAATGTAGATCTCAGACATAAAATTTGCCCTTGGTAATTTTGGCCTAGTGTTCAAATCTGCTGAGATAATTTTACATATTGATTTTGGTCATCTATTATAGTATTTAGCCTACTATACCAGTTTTGTGTCTTCTGCTTATATTGTAAGCACGCCTTTGATCCTGTCATTTTAGGAAATGATTTTCTTCAAAAGTCAAACACAACAGTCAAGGGAAGAGCTTGGTGGCCGCCACCAGAGACGCACATCCTACCTAAAGCTCAGTGTATTCTCCTAATAAACGCTCTTTGGGCCTGCATTTTATCCACAGCAATTCCGCCCGTCTATACTCTTTTCTTGTTCATTTTCCACTGTCTTATCTACAGGAATATTGTGGAGGACATCTGTCAAAGGTTTAGCAGAAATCCAGACGCACGCTCTGTGACATTCTCCTGATCCCCAACTCTAGTGGGCCTGTCACGGAGGGAAATGAGGATGGCACATGTTGCTCCCGGGCAGGTGTCATTTAAAGTAAATCCCAGTGACACCATAATGAGCAATGTTTTATGTACCTCCACCTAAGTGTGCATTTGATCTCAAAGATAGCAGGAAAAAATAAGTTATCTGTTCCCAACTTGCCCTTCTTACCTATATATTCCAAACTAGTTGGTCTCCCAGGGAGACTGTATCTGGTGGTGGAGACACAGCTGCCTTAGTGACAAACTCAGTGCCTAGGATTATATTTCCAATGTTATTCTGGCTAATCTGTCCGCCCCGGATAAAATATATGGAGGTATATTCACATAGACACACCTACAGGCCTACATGCGTGTGTATGCACATCGACACCTGCACATTTTCTGTATCTAGTACTCATGGTAAAAGAACATTCTCCAAGTCACAGCCTTATTAGCTGTGCACTATCCATAAGAAGGATGGAAATGATGGGGCAGATAATTTCTACCTCACTTTTATCTGGCTTTGAGATTCATTATGTGACATTCTGTAGATGATCCTCAAAACAGTAGTGATGGTGGGACCAGAGTCCTGGGGTAGGTGATGGAGGATGGAGGCAGCATGACTCTGAAAATCCCCCTCCAGGACAGGTGTGCAGCCACATCACTGCAACTGCATAGGGTGGCAGTGCTACGGAGTCCCCCTGCTCCCCAGGCTGGGGCTTGGGGGCATCATTGCCCTTCGAGAGGTGGTTAGGCTTGGACTTTTGGAAAAGATCCTATGTTGCCTCATTTTTAGGGCAAATAGGATGGAAAACATAACCTCAAGTAGCTATGATGTAATCTCCAAGGGAGAAGTTGCTTCAGCTTTTTCTTACTATAAGTAGAAATTCTGTTTCCTTTTTTTCCTTCAGTGAGCTTGAGCTATCAAAAGCTTCTGGCAAAGTTACAGCCAAGTAGTCTCCCAAATCCCACAGCCAGCTTTATTTGGTGGTTGGGGTGGTGGTGACGCTGGTTCTGCTTCAGAAGAGAAAAGTAGAAGGAAAACAAACACATCTTTGACTCCTGATATTTCTTTTCTCCTTTTCCCTTAAGCTAATAAAAAACCCAAACAAATATAAAAAACATAGTGAGAAATGTAGAAGGAAAGAAATGATACAAGAACAAGTGAAGTGTTCCCCGTTTGCATCCTGCAATGTTCCTTTACTCTGGGCAAGGCAGCTATGCTAGGCGCTTGGTACCAATGGCAGGCAGAGTGGGGTGGGATATAAAAATGCACAAACTATGATCTGTGTCCAGAGGAGTTTACAGACTGGTGAAGACGGTCTGCAGACAGCATGGATGCAATGAACTGAGCAGGGTTTCTCTTGACAGAGTTAGATTGATACTTGGGTAAATAAACCACCCTTATAAAGAAGAGTCCACCTTTTGTTTTTCATAGGTCATGCAAAGCTACCTTTATTCTTCACATAAAGGGATGATAAACAGAATCTTAGGTTCAAGGCTTCTGTTGTTTGGTTCAAGTTAAACAGACCCACTCCATGCAAACCTGTATTTCTCTCTGAGAGCACCCCTTTCCTTCTGGTACCTGTTGACCTCCTGTCTTGGGCAGGGCTGCTCCCACCCCATCATTTTTCCTGAGTTACTGCTAGAAGATGGAAACTCTACTCTTCAGAAGGTGAGTTCTTAGAGAGCAGCCTGGATGTTCTGCTCCTTCCTGTACTTCTAGGCATGGCCCAGGGTGTGACATAGAGTAGGCACTTAGTAAATGCTTGTTGAATGTCTGAAAGAAAGCTGCCCTTCATTTCTTTCTCATTCGCTCATCGAACACATAGTTATCTCTGTGCCAGGCACTAGGGCTACAGCAGTGAACAGGACCTCGTTGAGGAGATAGACATAGAGACAACTGGAATATCATATGATACTGAGGAAGCGCAGGGTGTGGTGGGTGCATATGTGGGAACATCCCACCCATTTGGGTGGGGCAGGGAAGGCTTCCTAGAGACTTGGAGAATTAGCATGGATAGCTAGATGAGGGCAGGGTGGGAAACAATGTTTCAAAGTGTGAGAAGAGCATATGCAATTGTCCAAAGGGAAGACATAGCCTAGTGTGGTGAGTAAAGGCTGAACAGGTAATAATAACGATAATCATAAACATGTATATAGTACTTGCTGTGTGCCGAGTATAATTCTAAGCCCTTTACGTTTATTAACTTATTTAAATACTATTATTATTGTCCTCATTTTATACATAAGAAAACAAGCAACAGAGGTTTAGTAACTTGGTCAATCTCACACAGCTAATAAGTGGTAGGATTGGCAGGTGCAGTCTTGGCGGTAACAAAGCATTTAAGTCTATGTGTGGGCGGCATACCATTGGATATGGGTGGGCCCTGTTGATAGCAATCTGCTTGGAGAACCTCTGGCTGAGACTGACAGGGCTTCTGGTATGTCCTGATTGTTGAGTCTGCCTTCCTCAGGCAGAGGCTGACACTTTCCCTTGCCTCAGTGGTTGGACTTGATGTGTCTTGTCCTCTGTGAACAGATTGCAGAGGAGAATGTCCCCAACCTCCTAGGGAGAATGGATTTGGGGCCACAAAGAAGAGTTAAACTGTGGGTGACCAAATGGCATTCTGCTGCCGCTTGCCGATAAGTGAATGGTCTGAGAAGAGTTGGGGTTTCACTGAAGGTTCATTAAGTTCGCAGAGTGCCCATCCGGACTCTTGTGGTAAGCACGGGGTGTGGAGGGCAGTGAGGGACAAACCGCCTCTGCTGGCCAGTGGACAAGGGCGTAAGTCCAGGGAGTTGGTTAGTAGGACCTGTGGGTTCTCTGGAGACTGTCTCACATCCATCCTGAAATGGGGAGGAGAAGAAGGGGAAATGATTTAAAGACCTCTACCCAGAAACTAGACAACGTCTCCTGGGGCTAGGCCATTGTACGTGATCGTTGAGGCTACAGGTTGTGAGGGATGGGTGAGGAAGAAGATTTTGGTTGGTTGCCAACCCAGCCCCTAGGGAATGGGCCTGAAATGGGGCAGAGGCAGTGGTTCTGCTCTCTCTCCTCCCAGGTTGGAAATGAGTAATCCACCCCAAGTCATCGGTGCCCTCCGAGGCTTGTGCAGTCCCTCCCTGTGGCAGGTCAGGGCCACTTCCTCTGAACCCCCATGGGCAGACCCTGCATGGGGGGTGGTGTCCTCTGCAGCATCCTCGCTGCCTGCTGCCACTCGCTCAGGAAAAGCACAGCCACTGCACACTAGTGTTTGGAAAAATTAATGCTTTCAAGATGAGCTCCACACAGTCTTAGCAAGTCTGTCTCTCTCACCAGCTGAAAGAAAAGAAGCATTCTTAGACAATTACTCCCCGAGGGAGCCCAAGGATTGCCTTTGTTTACTGAGGGCTTCAGTTACAACACGTGAAGTTCTGAGAATTTTTTGGCTTTGGGTTTTTTTCCTGGTTTTGGTTAGAGGGATAGGGAAGATGAGTGAATTCCCAGTTCACAGGGCACTTGGACCCTTCAAAATCGTGAAAGGTGCATTCTTCTGTGGGCACAGTTGCTGAGTCCTCGGGGTAAAGGAATTCAGTAAGACCTCACAGATGGAAGCCCGGCTCAGGGCTTACCTCAGGCCTGCACGGGATCCAGATGTTCAGAGTCTTTCATCTGCAGCTGTTTGGGGCCACATCTCCAGCTGTTGTTAGAGGCTCCTTCCCCTTCCTCAGACTGTCTACGTCTTCACCTTGTCTTCAGATAGACGCAATACCTAATGACGCAGTCACAATCCGCTGTCACCCTCCTTTGCCCTCAGCCACCTCCCACTACCGTCAGCTGCCCCCAACCAAGTATGTATAACACTCTAAGTAGCGTTGGCAGATTTGAAAGTATCAGTGTTACTGAGTCAGAGCCCACTGTACAAGGGCTGGGATGGCAGACTTGACAGCCCGCGTTGTTACGACTCTCCCTGCCTTGTCTTGGCAGCCGTCACTAATTGACGGCTCCACTCTTTCTCCATCTGTCCTGCCTGTGGCCACAGAATCTTTTTTTTTTTTTAACATAGTCTCAAAGATATTTATTAATGCAAAGGGAAAGATAATAACTTTATTTAACACAAAGCTTTGGACAATCATTTCCCCTTAGTTAGAACTGGAACTTGGATGAAATGTAGTTGCCATCTCTAACCAAAGTCCCACAAAGTGTCTAAGTGGCCAGTAAGTGAATGGTCTGAGAAGAGTTGGGGTTTCACTGAAGGTTCATTAAGTTCGCGGAGTGCCCATCCGGACTCTTGTGGTAAGCACGGGGTGTGGAGGGCAGTGAGGGATGAACCGCCTCTGCTGGCCAGTGGACAAGGGCATAAGTCCAGGGAGTTGGTTAGTAGGACCTGTGGGTTCTCTGGAGACTGTCTCACATTCTAGATCCTGTGAGTGGGAGCTGAAGAAGGAACTAGCTGTCCTGGCCCTAAGGGAGCACCCCTGTTTCAGAAAAGCTCTAAGCTGCTACCTCAATCAGCCTGCATACTTAAATGCTTTGAAAATTACCCAAGTAAATGAATGCTTATGGTAAAATATTATAACAACATAAAATTTTATAAAATACAATTCTCTAATCACCTTCCTCCATTCCCCAGGGATAACCACTGTTAACAATTCAGTGTATATCCTGCCAGAACTCTTTTTTTATACACATTGAAATACATATGCATAGTATGCACGTATTTATATATCCATGTGTATTTTCACAAAAAAATGGGATGATACGAATTATTTCAAGTTATCTTGTGAATTGTATTTTCCTACCCAACATCTCATGGATATCTTTCCATGTCACTACATATAAAACTGCTTGTCCTTTTTAACAGTTTCAAAGTATAACATAAATTGTATCATAACTGTATCATAATTTATCTTATTAATCCCTTATTGTTGGACATTTAGGTTATCTCCAGTTTTTTGCTCTTACAGAACACACTGCAATGTGTATGTCAGTGCAGTAGGTAAGAGTCTTAGGAGTAGAATTGCTGGGTTGAAGGCCATGCACTTTAGAAATGTTAATAGATACTGCCAAACTGATTTCTATTAAAATGTCACATCAGCCCCGATGGTCTAGTGGTTAAAGTTCAGCGCTCTCACCGCTTTGGCGGCGCGGGTTCGTTTATTGGTCACGGAACCTCACCACCCGTCTGTCAGCTGCCATGCTGTGGTGGCGGCTCACGTAGGAGAACTAGGAAGACTAACAACTAGGATATGCAACCATGCACTGCGGCTTTGGGGAGGAAAAAGGAAAAAAAAAGAGGAAGGTTGGCTACAGATGTTAGCTCAGGGTGAATCCTTCCCTGCAAAAAAGTAAAAGAAAAATAAAGTTGTGAAAAGAAAAAGAATGTTATATTGGTTTACCTCTCCTCCCAGATTATACTTTTTTCCCCCAATCTGATAAGTTAAATGTGGCATGCTCTTATTGCCTTAATTTGCATCAGTAAATCATTAGTAAAGGTCAGCATCTTTTTACTTTTTAACAATCATTTGTATTTCCTCTTCTGTGAATTGCCTGTTCCTATTCTTGACTCATTTTTATACTGGGTTGTTTAAATTTTTGTTAATGTTTTTTAGGAGTTCTTTGTGAATGAGAGATACTTAATTCTTTGTATGATGTGTTGTTGCAATGTGGCAAACACTTGTCTCCTAGTTTATCTTGTAAAATGGTTCATGTTTTTGCAATTTTATCCTTTTTTTTCTTTTAAGTGAAGAGTTAAACAACCTACAATTATAATGCATTCATATTATTCAAAATTAATACACCATGAAAAGGTCTTTATATGGCTGTTATGCTTATCTGCCCAGCCCCCTCCCCTCATAAGTAACCATCAGTGTTAGTTTCTTGTAATTCCTTCCAGTGTTTCTTTTTGCAAATCTGAATCCGTACTTATTTTACCCCTTTCTTATCAAAAGCAAGTAAATACTAACTGTATTGTTCTGTGCCTTGCATTGTTTTTGAAAATGCACTTTATTTTATTTTTATTATTGTTATTTTTTGCTTGAGGAAGTTTGTCTCTAAGCTAACATCTGTGCCAGTCTTCCTCTATTTTGTATGTGGGACAGCACCACAGCATGGCTTGATGAGTGGTGCATAGGTCTATGCCAGGTTCCAAACCCATGAACCCTGGGCTGCCAAAGTAGAGTGTGCCAACTTAACTGCTATGCCACTGGGCCAGCCCCTATGCCTTGCATTTTTAAGCCAACAGTGTATCTGGAAGATCTTTTCTTATCAATTTACACAAAGCCTCATCATTCTTTTTTAACAGCTGCATAGTATTCCACTGTGTGAGTATACTATATACAGTTCAGTGGGCTTCAGGCTTTTTTGCTTATATAAGCCCTAAAAGAATATTGAAAACTATATACCCCTTCATGCATTGAAATTGACATATAACCTTTTTTTTTTTTTACCACGTTTAAGTGGTTGCCAAATAATACGTTTTCTAGCATATTGTATATTGTATACAGGCTTTAAATATATTTTCTCCAAAATCTTGTAGCCGCAAATTTAAAGAATTGGAAAAGGCAGATTTCATTGTCGAAGAAAGCAGCCAAATCAGACATATTTACTTCCTGTCAGAGAAAGTGTGACTTCTTTTTAATTCAGGCAAGCATATTAATTAGACACCTCCTGTGACAACTCTGTTTTCAGAATTCTAATTCCAAGATAGGCTGATAAATGGATATGGTCCTAAGACTAGCCATGCTTTTTTTTTTTGGTGAGGAAGATTCACCCTGAGCTAACATCTGTTACCAATCCTCCTCTTTTTGCTTGAGGAAGATTGTCGCTGAGCTAACATCTGTGCCAATCTTCCTCTATTTTGTGTGTGGGACGCTGTCGCAGCATGGCTTAACGAGTGGTGTTGGTTGGTACCTGGGATCCAAACCCGCAAACCTCAGGCCAAAGTGGAGCATGTGACCTTAACCACTACGCCACCAAGCTGGCCCCAAGACTAGCTGTGCTTCTGTCTCCTAGATGAAATAAGGTACCATCCTTTTCAACACTTCCTGGTGATCTCATTCAATCTTGTGGCTTTAACTGCCGTCTGTGTACCAATGACTGTTTCATTCATCTATTACCCTGTGACAAATCACCCCCAATCTTAGTGGCTTAGAACAACAGTTGATCATTTCTCACGATTATGAGGGTTGACCAGGCAGTTCTTCTGTTTCACATGGTGTCTGACAGGGGGCTGGGATGGCTGGAAGCTCCAGAGTGGCCTCACTCACGTGGCTGGCTGTTGGTGTGGGTGGGACTGGACTGGCTGAGGTTCTCAGCCTGGGTCCTTGGATCCCCTTCATGTGGTCTTCCCATGTGGCCTTTCCATGAGGGTTGGGCTTTTGACACCATGGCAGCTGGACTCCAAGAACAGTTTTATTTATTCTTGACTCTATCATCTGAAAATGTCTTTTAAAAAGTTAGCTGATATAGTCTAAAGGTCAAAATTCAAAAGGTATAAACAGATACACGGTGAAATGTATTCCTTTCCATGCTGCTGTGCGGCCCTCTTTCTCCTTCCGGGATTCGTCTGTCCTCCCAGAGAGTAAAGAAATGCATATGCATGCCAATTTGTTGAGCTTTGTGTCTTAGGAAAACCTTCCAACCCTAAGACTATGAGAGTTTTTCTTCTTGGAGTTTTATAGTTTGTTTTCTACATGGATGTCTTTAGCCGGGCTTTCCTGTGTGCATGCTGCCAGGCCAGGCCTGATGGACTTGTAGGGAAGCTCCTACATGGAAACTCCGTCGGGGAGCTCCACAGAGCCTCCCGTGTCCTCAGTGCTGAGGGTTGTGCACATGGTTCCTGTGGGCATAGTCAAAGGATTTTTCATAATTGAATTTCTTGGAACTTTCCAACCTGTGTTAGGGCAGAGGGAGGAAGCCAGGTGAGTTGGGGCAGTTGGGCAAACACATCCAGGAATCTGCCCCTACCTGAAGGGCAGGTGGAGAAGCTGGGGGATTTGGAGCTGTGGCTTGTCCGTAACTCAGGACTTCATAAGGGCCACTTGGCTTAGAGCGGTCCTCAGTGGCAAAGCTAATGCTGTTTTTACTGGTCTGTCTGTCCACTTGGGTCCAATGAATTGAGAATTCCAACCTGACAGGAACTTGTCTTCCACGGGAGGAGAATGCACTAACTTCATGGAGCACCTACTGTGTGTTAGGTCCAGGGCTTAGTATTTTATGTTATTTCGTTTTTTCCTCATGAAGGTTATTCAAGTTTTGTAAGATCAGCCTTATTTCATCCAATAGATGAAGAAACAGATTTAGGGAAGGTAAGTGGTTTTCCTCAAGTTCCCAGTCAGCTGGAAAAACCTCTGAGATTTGAACCCACTTGGTCTGATTGCAAAGCTCGTGCCCTTTCCCGAGAGCAGGAAGGCTTCAAATTAACAGTATAAACAGGTTATAAAGAGATTCTCTATAGAATTTATGCAATTGGTTATTTTTAAGAACCGTAAGCAGAATTCATTTGCTGCAAAGTAAAGGGATCATGGCAACTGATTCTTCTCTTTTTGAAAATAAGAGCCAAGGAAGAGAGAATTCAAATTGGCTGGTGTGCTGCTACTCTCCTGTCCAGCCTGGTGTGTGTGTGTCAGGGGGACAGGAAGAAGGGGTCAGGGCATTCATGGGGGTCAAATACTCTGATGCAGTCATGGGTTGCCTTATGGAATACACACAGATTATACATTTTCCAAAAAAGAAAAAAAATCCAACAATATAGGAAAAATGTTTAGTTCTAAATATATGCTCACCAAAATTTATTATTTTTTTGGTGGTACACTGGGCTCTTTTCGATCCTGTTGAACTTCACATTCATTGTTATCAGCCCCACTCATCATAGTATAGTGTCTGATTTTACTGGGCAGATGTGCCGAGGGGGCTATGTGGAAAGTTCTTGGAGGAGACGGAGAAGGGTGTGGGGTGAAGGGAGGAGAAGAGAGAGAATGCTCCACAGTAGGGCCCCCAGGGGCTGGTGAGGTAAGAGGTTTCATCTGTGGTGACGGACAACTTAGGTTTTCCTGATTCTATGTTGGTGAACTGTGGGAATTGAGAGATGGGAGGGACACTTAAGAGAGACCGAATCTCAGGGCAGTGGACCCCGAGGCTTCAGGGGCCCTTATGGCATCAAGTCACACACATCCTTTGATGGGTGAAGAAACTACTCTCAGAGGAAGAAAGATGGAGGCGCCACCTCACTGGCTGGGAGGGAAGCGTAGGAGGCGATAATGACCTCTCTGGATTACCTAGGCCTCTTGGGTCAGGTTCCGAGGTGTTCACTCCAACTGTTTATTAGCCCTTTTTATTTTTAAGAAGAACTACTTTACAATGTAGGTGCTTCGGAGAAGGCGGCCTCCCAGGGGGCCATGTTCTGCGTAGGAAACAGAGGCCAGGGGCGTGAGTTAGGGAGGTGAAAAGGCTCCAGCTCCTGTGAGGTGCCCCTATGAGGATGGCCGGACAGGCAAATGCCTGTGAAGGCTTGGGGAAGAGAGTCATGGACCCTCGTCCCTGCCCCTAATGTCCACCCCATCACTGCTTATCCAAGGCCTGGACCTCCACTGTCCTTCCTCTGACCTAAGGCAATACCTCTTGCTAAAAGGTAAATGTTCCCCCAGGGCCTAAATATTAAGCTTTGGTCATGAAAACCTTAAAGGGGATGAGATTATCGTGATACTTTTCACAGGCCCAGGATGGGTGAGCTTTGAAAAGGCAGAGAAAGAGGGGAAGGGTCTGGCTCTCGGGAGATGGGGCGGGGGTGTTGGGATGGTGATTCAGGGCGATGTGGGGGTTCCATCCACTGGTAAGGGAACTCTCACTGCTCAGGGGAAGGGGGAAAGGAGGGGAGCTTTCCCCCATTTGGCAATTTGGTTTGGAGCCTGGTGTGGTGAAAGGTTGTGTGAGGTCTTCATGAGCTAGGGCTCCCTCCGCCAAGGGAGAGTTAAAGATCTCAGCGGAGGTTGGAGGTGAGCAAGGATGAAAGCGACACAAAAGCCAGGGCAAGGCAAGCTAATGAGCTCAGCCTTTCCCTCCTGCTGCCTGGCCTGATATTTGAGGTGACATTTAAAGCCACTGTACAGATGTGCGGTGGAGCAGGGTGGAATGAACGCTTTCTGGAGCCTGTGGAGAGGATGAGGCTGTTTTCTCTGTCTCCTGGCTTGCAGTTCCTCAGCCTCTCCACCTGGGGCCCTCTCCTGGGCCTGGAGGGGAGGTGGGACCTCCCTTTACTTTCCAGGAAACTAGTCAAATTCAGGACTCTGGGATGCTTAGGATGTGTGGGGAGATGGGGTACGCTCTAGAATTCAACCAAGAGAGTTAAGTGAAGTCAGTGCTGTGACTTCACAGCACTACGGAGGAGAGCAGGGCCAGAAGCAGAGAGATCACCATTTCAGAATCACCTGGGGAGCTTGTTAAAAATGCAGGCCTCTGGGAGTGAGGCCTAGTTATCTGCAGGGATAACCAACCCTCTAAGGTGATTCTGCTGCCCATTAAACTTTGAGAGCCTCGGAGATAGAGAATGAATGAGGTTGGCTGGGAAAGGCCTCCTGGGAGAGGTGGACTTGAATTTCGGTGTGTTAGGTGATACTTACCTTAGGTGTTGTCCTCAGGTGTGGACGTAAGGAACCTGTTCACCTGGGGACACCAGGCTCTCGTAAGGGAGTCTGGAGGGTGTCCATGCCATCTCATGGATGATGTCGCTGAGAGTGCATTGCCATAGGCTTCATTTCACCAATCAGATGCAAATCACCAAGGGGACAGAAGTGGTGTGGGAGGTGGCTGAGGATGGTGTCTGCTGGAGTGTTTGATTCATGTTGCAACAGAAGCACAGCTTGCAGGGCAAAATGGCAGCCTGGTGGAGCCCACTTCCTGGGGTGGGGCGGGGGGCGAACATGTTGGCAGACAGTCTTCACTCTGGTACGCAGACACTAGCAACTGTATCCCCTCCTGTGTGGCCTGCACTTGTTAGATATCCCCATGTGTCCGAGGAGCCAGCCAGTGGTGCTGTGGGAACCGTGGTCATTGTTGTCCCAGGAGATGAGTGGGAAAGATTTGGGACATGGTTGGTTCTCTCCTCCCTCCGTGCTGCTTGCCTTCTGCTCCATACACTTGTGCTGGCTTTATCTGATCGGGAACACAGTGTTTTCATGTTGGGGCGGGTGGAGAGAGGGAGAAAGAACAGTGCCAAGTTAAGAAGAAGGAACAGCGAAGAGAAGGGAACACATGTATGTTGTGCCATCGAGTAACGGGTGGTCATCAAGACGGGCACTGGCCCCCTGGAATGGACAGCCTGTCACTGGCCTGGAAATGCAGCTTATCCCTGGAGAACAGGTCCCTGTGGCCAGCTGGATGGGCTGGAGGAACCACACCAATGACCGTGCTTGCTTTGGCCATGATGAAAGAAGGAGCCACTGCAGAAACATTGTTTAAGACAAAACAACAACAAAAACCTAATAAAGCTCTTTCCTGGCCAATATCTCGTCCTTTCTCATTGCACTGTGACTAAATGGCAACTTTGACAGTCTCTTGGACCATTTTATTCAACTTCTGGAGGGGCTGCATGTAGAGTAAGACTTATGAGACTCTGTGGGAGATGGAGAAACGAGCAGTGGTGGGCTGGGGAGCTCCAAGGAGCCCAGCTTGATGGGTTGAAGCCAATCTTTAGTAAAATTCCTGGCTGAATGGGTTCATACTGGGCCTGACCCAACAGGTAATGCTTGTGTTCCTAGCTTCACAGGTTTGGGGGGAAGTGCTTGCACTCATATTGTTCTCGAACATCTTTGTTCCCTTTCTTTCTTTGAAAATGAGGCTATGTGGAATGTTTTGCCCTTGATTACTAGAAGGAAGGGAACAGGGCCAGATTCCTTCTCCGAGCCCAGGAGTGGGATGTGGAATAGTAGTATTAGCACCATCAGAGTAGTCTGGTTTACACGGTGTCCACACGGTCCCTGGGACTCTCTGCCTCACAGTCCATCTGTCTAGGTCTCCTGAGTGGGGGGAACCATGGGTCCACCTCTCCCGTTTCAGCTTTCTCCCAAGTTGTGTTAGAGAAAGCCGCTTTGGGCATTCTTATTTGGAGATACTGTCGCTTGGCAGACACAAGCCAGGAGCCAAAGAAAAAAATGACAGGCCGTTAGTCAGTAAGTGGCCACAGCAGGCCCTCTACTCAGCCTGTGCCCATCGTATGTCAGCATTGCCTGGAGATGCTGCCCTCCTGTGAGGGCTTCCATTCTCTGTGAAAGATGTCACAATTCCTCAGGGAACAATCCAGAGCCCCAGAAACTCTCTTTGGGAGGAGAGAGATGGCACATATTTCTCTCTTAGCCTAGCCACCTACTAGGCATTTGACTATAAGCATGTTATTTAACCTCTTGGCACATGAGTTTTCTCTTCAGTAGATTCACGTCCTATGGGACTTGCAGGGCTGTTAAGGGCCCAGAGCTGCTGATGGATGTGAAAGTACTCTGTGAGCTAAAAAGCGCTAGCCACACCTGAAGGATGGATCTTGTTATTCATGAAGGAAGGGGGAGGCTGGAGTCAGTGCGCTTCTCTCTGGAGAGAGAGGAGGAGGGGTTTGCATTCTTGTGTTAACTACACACTGGAGTCTTGTCCATTTAAGGTAATAACAAAATAATACTAACAGAGCCTGAGAGGTAGCTTTTGGGCAGTGGTGTCTGCTCAGTCCCAAAGCTGCCCTTTAACAAGGAAGCACTGGCGGTGGTGGCGCTGCGGCAGGGGCAGGCCAGTGGAGATTGTGGCTCCGCTCACTTTCTCCCTCTCCCTCCGAGCTCCTGGCCTCCTCCCCAGTCTGAGTTCTGTCTGAATCTGCAGCCTCTCTCATCTTGGAGGCCTAAGCCCCCAGGAGGAGCTGATGCTGAGGGGGGTCTGCTTCTGCCAGCTGCCCGATGGAGACCAGGAGGCCCGGGATGCCAATGTTTCTATTAGGACAGTGAGAAGACATTGCTGGCATGGCGTAGGCTGAAAAAAAAGCTGTGATGAATGTGTACATGGCTGCTGGGTAGTGTTTAGGCTTAGAGTACAAGATTGTCCTAGACCTGGGGTCCCCTGGGGTTTTGCCTCTGTGAGCAGGACTCCCAGTTACCAGGGGCACAGTCTCACTGTGTTGGTGGCCAGTCCACTGTGAAATGGGTCCCCAGCAGGGCAAAGATGGGATGCCCTGTCATCTTTCTACAGGCCTCAGGCAGCGCTCAGGGATGGAGGCCCTGCGGTCCATGCCTTTTCCTGCCATTAAAATAAAATTGTGTGGGGTACCCAGACTCACTTGCTGGTTCATTCATTTGGTTAGTAAATACTTGAGCACTTAAAAAGTTCAAGGCACTATGTGAGGTGCTCTGGGGGACAGAATGATGATTGCAAAACAGATCCTGTCGTCATGGTGTTTCTGATCAAGTAAGGGAGCAGAGTCCTATCCAAAGGAGAAAGTGAAATGCAGGATACGGGGGGAAGACCAGGGAAGGTTGCCCGGATGCTGTGGCCTTTGAGTTAGATACTGGAAAAATCAGGAGGATTTGGCCCTGATGAAGTGGGGGAGTGGGGACGGCATGCCATTGGCAGGAAGAGCAGGAGCGAAGGCATGAAGGTAGGAACCCATGGCATGGATGGACATGTGGGAGCTGGGAATCTGTCAGGAGGGAGGAGGGGGTGGCCACCGCTTGAGCACTGCTGGCTCCCAGTGCTGTACCAGAAGTGTTATCTTCTTCCTTTCCTTGGAGCCTCACAATAGCTCGGTGAGGAAGATGTGTTCCCCAGGTTACAGAGGAGGAAGTTGGGACTTAGGGAGTTGAAGTAACTTGATCCAGGCCAGGCAGCTATTAAGTAGTATCAGGATTCGAACCCATGACTATGCGACTCCAGAGCCTATGTTTTCTCCACTATAGCAGGATCCGTGAACGGACCTAGGGCAGAAGGGTCTGTGGCCTTTTTCTGGTCGCATGGGTGTAGCAGTCCTGGGAAGGGAGTTCTGTGTTCCTGTGGAGCTGGGCAGTGAGGCTGTGGGTCTTCTGGGCTGGCCTCAGAGTCCAGGATGGCTGAGCTCCTGGCTTCCTACCCCCGTCCTATTAGGGGAGTCACTAGCCTATGGTGTAGGAGGCAGGGGAAGCCAGGATGGCGGGAGATCCTGGAATGAAATTCAAGACACGGCCTTGGCTGTGGGTTTTCATTCCCAAGACCACCTCTAACCTCGCTTCTTTGAGAAAGGCCTCTATGGCTTCCCTCCCCCGCATCTCTGACCTCCTCTCGGGCCCATGCAGGCTCAGTCTGCGTGAGGCTGCGGTGTTCTGCACTTGTTCCTTTGTTGCTGTGAAACGGGCTCCCGGCACAGTCAGCCTCTGTGTGGGAGGACCGGTGGCTGTCTTCTCAGGCAGGCATTTGCTCAGAGCAGCCTGTGCGCAAGCCGAGCGTCAAGTAATTCCGGCCTCCTCGAGTCAGCGGCGGTGGGACGAGGCTCTGCTGAGGGGACTGGCTGTGAAGGATGAGTTCAGGGTGGGATGACGGACCGCTTCTGGGACCAGTGGTATCTCTGGTATCTCCGCTTGCTCCGGCTGCTGGATCGAGGTATTTCTGAGTGTGTGTGTGTGTGTGTGTGTGTGTGTGTGTGTGTGTGTGAGAAAGAGAGAGAGACAGAGGGAGGTATACACTCACATACACAGGGAGAGACAGAAACAGAGACACACACACACACACACAGAAAGACACAGCGGAGAGGGGAGCAGAGAGCAAGAAGAGAGAGAAGTAGGAATGAAACAGCCGACCCATGGAAAGTAAAGAAAAGCTGTTTTCCTGGGGACATTTGTGACCCAACTGGTCACTGGCAGCACAGGGCTGTTTGGGGAGCATCTGCATATCAGGATCTCATTTCTTGCTGGGTTTATCATCAAGCTCAGTACTGTAGTCAAAGACAAGTGAAGCCCTGTCTCTCAAGGCTCTTGATAGAGCACTCTGAGAAGCAGTACAGCAAGGAGAATGGTCCCTGCGGCAAGAAGCTGGGGGCCAGCAGACACAGGCTCCCATTTCGGCTCTGCCACTTACCAGCTCTGTGACTTTAGGCTGATTGATAGCACCTTTCCGAGCTTGTTTCCCCATCTGTAAAATGGGTATGGTGAGACCTATCTGCTAGGGTTCTTGTGGAATTAATTCATAATGTAAAACACATAATGTCTGGTGCACAGTAGGTGCTTTATTGGTGTTTGTTTCATCCTTACATGCCTGGCAGCCTCATGGAGCTGTAGCACCTGTCCTGGGGACATCTCCCTTTATGGGTCTCTGTACACAGAGCTGGCACAGAATTTGCAGTTAGTGGAGAGGGAAGGGAAAGTCCATTTTATTCCTCAGGTTAATCTGACCTTCATACATTTCACCATCAAATATTAATGTGATTCAAATCTCCAGGTAATGGGACACAAATCCAGACATTCTGTTATAAGGAAGAGCCACTTAACTTGGTTGAGTAATTGATTTTTTAAAAAATGTTAATAAAAAATAAAAGCAAATATTAAAAGGAAAAAAAATGTTTAGTGCTATTTTTAAAAGCTTTGGCTCCTTTAAGAGGTTTTGATAAGAATGAGGTCAAACTCCTGATGGAAAAGATGGTGCTGGGGAAGCCCTGCTACACTACACACCCCAAGGTGTGTTCATTTCCATCAGGAGCAGTCTGTGGTGTGCCAGGAGGTCAGAACCAGGTAGGAGAAGAGAGCTGCACGGAGCAGGTGAACCTGGGCTCCTACTGGGGAGAAATCAAAGATGGAGGAAACCGAACATGTGAAAAGCAGTCTCTCACTTGCACTGAGAAACAGACCAGCGGGAGCCCAGGCTTGAGATGAGAGTGTTAGGAGAGAGCCAGAACTTCTTCCTGGTGGAGATTGTAGACTAGGGGAAGGGCAGGGAGACCACCGTGAGTCCGGTTATCTGTGTGACCTCAGGCAAGTTACTTAACCTCTTTGTGCCTTCTTTCTTTCATTGTAAAAGGGGATGATGATGATAATAGTAGCACCAACTCAGAGGAGTGCTGTAGGGTTAAATAAGAAACCACAAGTGGAATACTTATTGCAGTGCCTGGCATGAAGAAAGTACCCCCTCAGTGTTAGTTTTCATTACCAAGACAGTTAATTCTCCCTCTCCCACAGACTCCTTGGGAAGGACAGGAACAGGTGGTATGTAACAACCAGGAGCTGAGAAAAGTCCAAATAGGAGTTGTTCGATACTTAGAGACAGTTTATACTTACATGAATTACAAGAAGATTCAACTAACATATGATGCTAATTATAAGAAGAAACTAGATCTTAATGTATAAGCTATACTACTACTAATTTATTTTTATTTTTTAGAAAGTGGTTGAATCCATGAATGGCAAACTTAGGTGCAAGTTCTGGCTCCAGTAATTTCTAAGGGTGCTTGAATAAATGATTTACCCTCAAACTGACCCTCAGTTTGTTAATCTGAAAAATAGGAATATTAATAATGTATCTATCCTATAGAATTTTGGGGAAATTTATTGTGTTAGTGTATATAAAAGTGTCAGGCATTCTTAGAAATATCAGGTTAATGAATTTATGGATTGATGGATTGACCCATCCCCTTGATTAGCAAAAGTTGGTTGCCAGAATTGTGTGTTCTTCCATGCGTGTTTGGCTGTAATAGGAAAGTTATGGTCTTCGTAAACAATCTCTCTAGGGTTTTCTTTAATGTGAAGCTTTAGACTAGCAGCTCCTGACTGTGCAGTGCAACTTATTTCCAGGCTTTCGAGGGTTGGGTGTTGATTATGTTGCCCAGTTCTGGTTAATGGATATCAAAGTATCACACATGTACGTGTGTGCACACCCACTTCCATATTCAAGCGGCATTTTTGGATATAGCAACATCTCTAGTAACTAATGTCAACTAACATTGTATAGACATTGTATACCATTGTATAGACAATGGCATGTTAAAACAGCATGCTAGATTGAGCTAGCTCATGAGAGATGCTCAATCAATATTTTTTGAATGAATGGATAGATGAATAATGAACCCATCCTTCTGGACAGTCAACAAAATTCTCCTAGACTTCTCTTTAGTGTAAACAGAATTTAGGTTCCTTTATCTGTTTTAGGATTTTGTGTCATTTCACCCTCGTCATTGTCATGCCTCTTGTCATCTTGAAAGTAACAGGCCTCAAGAAAGTGAGGAGAGAATAAGAAATTAGAAGAAATGGGAAATGATGAGTTTAGCCCAGGAAATTGAAATAATTGACAAGCTGTGTGCCAGCCTGAGTCATTCTCTTGGCTGTGATTTGACACACCTAGGAAAAGGGAGGAAACGTTAGAATACATCATGGAGCGGAAATAAACTTCACAAAGAAATGACAGGGTATCCTTGGTGATTGCAGACAAACCTTTTGTCGCCCACATCATTGTTCAGTTAAGGGTAAGAATTTTAACAAGTAAAAGGAATTGTTTTCTAGGCCTGTACTTAACTGTTTGTAAGGACTTATAGGATAATGAACTGCTGGCTGACTCAGACATGATTATTTTGATGATTTATTTCATTAATAGTAGACGCTGTTTTTACAGTGTTTGTTGCTGGGCATTTGTCAACTCTGCCGATTGTGTTCTGTGCTTACAGACAGTGACTAAGGAAATGGTTCCTATCGTGGGGACTGTCCATCAAAAGAAAGGAGCTCATCAGATGTGAAACATGAGTGGTATATAAGAGAAGTAACATTGCTTTTTTTTGTTGTTGAGTTTCGGCGTATCCATGGGACCTGACAAGTGAGGTGGGGGTTTACATTCCTTTGTTTGCATGTAAGTTTTTTTGGTGGTGAAAGGAGAAGACTGAAAAGACTTATGCTCTTTCTTCTTGGAGCGTGGGCTGTGTTTCCCAGCATGTGGGAACGTCCACCACTGGTTGTACATGAAATGAGTTTAGGCGATTTACATGTCACTGGAGGGTCTCTTGCTGGTCTCTGCCTGGCACCATCTGGAGGACAATCCATTCTGTCCAGTGTCTGTTCTGCTGCTCTGTCCATCCCCCTGCCCACACCCCATCCTGTGCAGGCCCTCCTTAGCCCCACCCATTCCTCAGATTTCCCCTCATTTCCGCCAGCCCTGCCTGGGCCTCACACTCTGTCTTGCCTTCATCTCTGGCTCCGGATGTCTGCCTCCTCCAGCCTCCTTATTCCCTCAGTCCCTAGGGCTCCTTTAAAGGCACAACCTCATACCGCTTGGTGCCTGCAAGTCCATTCTCTGGTCTTCCTCTGTTATTCTCCAACCCATCGCCAAGCTTTCATCCTTTCTCACCCTTATACCTGAGCCAGCTTTGCTCCATGCATCCTGGGTCTCCTGCCTCTCCCTGCTTTCTAATTCTGAGCACCTTTTCCTCTCAGCAGCTACTGTCTCTTCTTTTGCTCCTGCCTTTTTATGTCACCTTGCCATTACCCCCAGTTCACTAGTTTCTTTTAAAAATAAATGTAAGGGACCGGCCTGGTTAAGTTCACGTGCTCTGCTTTGGTGGCCTGGGGTTCATGGGTTCAGATCCTGGGCATGGACCTACACACTGCTCATCAAGCCATGCTCTGGTGGCGTCCCACGTACAAAAAAATAGAGGAAGACTGGCACAGATGTTAGCTCAGGGACAATCTTCCTCAAGCATAAAGAGAAGGATTGGCAACAGATGTTGGCTCAGGGCGAATCTTCTTCACCAAAAATAAATAAATAAATTTAAGTAAAAAATAGTCAGTTAAAAGTATCAAGAAAACTGTAGGAGGTATGTGGATATGGTGAAATGGTGACAGAAGTACAAAAATGACTGATATGTGGGAAAACTTCAGTGATATGTTGAATTTACCATGTAGGTTTTAGACAGCTAATTTCTTGTTAATGTTTTGTCCACATTCCTGTAGCTACCACAAAGTGCTTTGGATTCTAGACCGGAAATCAACTCGTTCTCATCCCTGGATGAACAGTAGAATCATCAGGCGCTCTTAGAAAGTGCAATATCTGGTTCCTCCCTTCCCACCTGCCACCCCCGGCCTATTAAATCAGAGTCACTGGAAAGGGGGCTGGACACTGGCGTGTTTTAAGAGCTCTGCAGGTGATTCTAATGGCAGCCAGATTGAGAATTGCTCCTTCCCATCCTTTAGTGTGAACGCCGGAGAGTAAAGGCAAAAATGACTCTTCAGCAAAGTAACAGAGTAAATGAGAAAATCAGTCAGGGTATGAGAATAGTAAACACGGGAGAGTAAACACAGGAATGTACTAAGGAACAAAATTTAGAAGAACAGAATCCTTTGGGTATAGTTCATGCAACTTTCTTCAGAAACTTCAACTACAATCATTTCCTATCACTATCGAACTAAACCTTGACTTTCCTTCATATTCCTAGGAAAAAAATTTACCTGTGCTCCAGGATGTTGTCTGGTCCCAGCTTTGGGTTTATCACCCGAGGGCTTTGGAGATTGGCATGGTGGTTTGTCACTGCAGATGTCAAAAACCTTTCCTTCTTCATTTAGTTTAACTCCAATAGGTGGGCACCACCCATCTTCAGCTAGAATTAGAGAAAGAAAAATCCCTTTCTCCTTCCGGATAGGTGGGCAGCAAGGAGAATAACTTTCCTCAAGTCTTCATGGTGTTGGGCTCTAGTTCAGCCAGGAATTTACTTGTGTTTCTCCATAAAGTTCACCTCTCCCTGTGTGGCCATTCTCTGTTGCCTCAACCTTCAAATCTCCCAGCTGTTCTAATCCGAGGATTGATGCTGCCCAGGTGCAAAGCAAGGTCAAGTGGCAGCTGGCCCTCATAGCCGTGGCTCTCGGGCACCCTGATCTTTGCTCTCGTCCTTCCCATGCCTGCAGCCTCTTCCTGGCCCTTGGTTTCCCCACACTGAGAGATACCTTGTCTTTGGCTTGCGTGCTGGTCAGTAATCTGCCCAGCTCTGGCCCCTGACTGACTCAGACTTGTGTTTCTACTTAGTCTGTCTGCTTGTGGCCACTCTCTACCCTGCCACGGACTCTGGATATCCTCCCTTGGTTTGGCTTGTTCTGCTTCTGTTAACTGTTGCATATGTGTGTCCAGCGTGACGTGTGGCTTCTTTGGGCCAGCCTTTGTGACTTGTTCCTTCCCTCCTATGTTCAGGGGGTAAAAGAAGAGAAAAGCACATAGCATGTGTATGAAAAGTGTCAGATGGCTCTCCTGCACTAGGAATTTTCTAATTAGTGGGGTTTAGGTTGTAATAATCTTCCCATTGAGCTGAATATTCATATAATGGGTAAAGAAGTTACTTCAGCTAGCCTTTTAAGTCATAAACAGATATCCCATCATTATTTAACTGGCTTTTGAAGGTCACAAGCCACTTTCCTAAAGGGACTAGGTCTTTGTCCAATAAACAGGTTGAACACAACACCACTTGAAACACCATCCCAGGACAATTCCCTGTGGCTCCATGTCAGAACCTCCCCAGCAACCTTCATATTTTCCTGTGTTTCCACTTGAAGTGCCCCAAGCCTCCCCTGCTTACAGTCAATCCACACCCTCCCCCTTCCAAACCTCATAGCCCTTATGTCCTCCAGAAAAAGCTGCCCCAATTACTCATACCTGGTTCTCTTCAGAGACACGTGGGCACCTAGGTGCAGGGCTGGTGTTCCATGATCCCCAGTGTGCTCCTGTGGGTAGTAAGGATACACCTACACCTCTTGGGGTTGTTGTGGGCACTGAAGGAGTTAGTATGTGTGGCAGTGCCTGGGATGAATAAGTGCTCAGTAAGTGCATATAGTCCTCCCAGATTTATGTTGCTTTTAGGAGCTTAGTTACATCTGGGGGATCCTTTCCCTCCATTGAGAGTGGAGCTTCCCTGAGGGCAGGTCTTTGTCCCACCATCCCTTTGTATTCTCACCCAAACACCCCGTTAAAGGTCGTATCCTAATAGGAAACCTAATAAGTCACTTTGGCTAACAGAGTATCTGAACTCTTCAAGGATCAAAAAGAAGGTGCTGATTGTCATGGCATTGTTCAGGAAGAAAAAAGAGAACTGTGATGATTGGACAATTTCCACATCTTATCCCTCTTGGTCCTCATTGTGTCTCTCTGAGATATGTTACTTCAGTTCCCATTTCAAAGATAGGAAACGGGCTTCTCAAGGTTAAATACTTTGCTAAAGTTATAGAGCTACCAAGGGAAGAGTCAAGATCCAGGACCCCCAATCCCATCCAGGATGAGTTCTCTCCAATATCTGCTGTCATACAAGTGGGGAGACCCCAATCTTTTTCTCCAGCATGCACATTAGACTGGGGTGTCTGCCCACCTCCCCATCAGCAGAGAGTAGAGTATATCACTGGGATGTCTTGTCTGTGGTGTGAGATCACTAGACAAGATATATCTAGGCCAAGTCCTGGGGGAAGGACACCGATAGCTGCTCTGTGAGGTCCTGGTGTGGTGTTTCATCCAGGGGGGTGGAGGTTACTGCGATGTGAGAACAGTGCAGCAGCACTTCCCTGGGTGTGGCATGGCCTCCCAGAGCCTGTTCTTCTGTTGTGGCATATTCAGTGATTGGTGAGAGCCAAGGGCAGTGGGGCAGCTGTGTCCCTGGATGGTCAGAAAGCCAACTGGATTCCCACTGCAGGTGATGGGTGTGCTCTTCACTTTGTGGATGGAGGTGGCTTGTTATCAAAGAAATGGTCAAAGCAACAAATATTATTGTTATCGGTGGCAGTAGTAATTGTATCTACTAAGGGCGTAGGTATAGTAGGGAGCATTTGCGGGTAGGAAGTAGGATTCCTGCCCTCAGGGAGCTTACAATTCAAACTCTTGAGATATCAAGAACTAGCAGTAACCTCTCTGAGTCTCTGTTGGTCCCTGTATCAAGTGACAGATTATTTATAAGGAGGATCCCTTCAAGCTTTAATGTTCCATGTTTCTATGTGGACAATACCTGCAAAATCATATACCTGCAACACCTGTGATTTATCTATGTGATGCCACAGGGTATTATTTCATGGTGAATTGCTAAATGAGTGCTATAAATTCACAAGAGGGAGAAATAATTGGGTCTGAATGAAAGAGGAAATACTCATTCAACAAGTATTTTCTGAGGACCTACTATATGCTATGCCCTATTCAAGTCTCTGGGAATACAATGCTGAGGAAGACATATTTTTTGTCTTCATGAAGCTTTATAGTTTAGTGGGGGAAATAGACAATAACAAATAACACAATAAATAATACAATGGCAGGTAGAATAAAATGGAGAGAAGTGAGTTAAGCTTCAGTGGTACTTAGTTAAAGGATGGAAGTCGGAGAGTACAGACTGCCTGGAGCATGTGCATGGTAAGAGTTAAGTTTGGAGAGAAAGGTTGGGGCCATCTTGTGGAGACTCTTGCTTGCATGACAGGTTAAATGCAAATGATGGCAGGGTAGTAGCATTCAATTAAAAAAATGTGTTGGACCATTCCTGTGTACCAGGCAGGTGCTGGCAATACAAAGAATCATAAAATGATATAACATGGTATCACAAAAAGCCCAGTTCCTTCATGCAATTTAAGTATGTCCATGTTTCTTGAGAGCAGTTAGGGTGGGAGATGCATGATTTTGAGTCATCTACCTAACAGTGACAGTGAAATTGCTAGTAGCTCGAGGTAGATGGTATAGGGGAAAGTGGACGAGTGTAGACTGATCTTGGAAAGTGTGGACATGGGGAGACAGGATCAAAGAGATGGGAAGGGTATTCCTAAGTGTAGGAGGAAAGCCAGGATACGAGGAGAAGGGACAGCTAGGGACCCCCATCTGCAGAGAGATGGGGCAATGTTGAGAGGTTTGGGACAGAAGGCACTGGTGACTACTCACAGCATTGTTTCAGCAGCCTCGATGAGGAGAAACCAGATTGCCGTGGGAGGAGGTGGTGAAGATGAGGCAGCAGCAAGCACACATTGTTTGTTTGAGAAATATGTCAGAAAATGCAAAGTAAAAATAGAATGGTGGCTGGTGGGACATTAGGGTCAAGTGACAGTTTTGTTAAAAAAGGGAGGCCTGAATGTGTTTGAGCTGGGGGAGGGGGCCAATGACAGAGAGAAGTTTGAAACTGATGAATAGAAATGGATTTATTAAATCACTCAATGAATATTCATTGAGCACCGAGAGTATTCCAGGCCCTCTGCTATTTGCTAGGGATAAAGCATGAATAAGGCATGGAGTCTTCATGAAGTTGACATTCTAGTGAGTGAGGCAGACAATACACGAGTCAAGCAACAGCTGAATTTATAAGAGCTTGGGATAAATGCTGTAAAGTGCAGCAGTGACCTGGAGGAGGTAGGAGTGAGTTGAATAAAGAGTGCAGATGGAAGTGGTAGACTGGAGGAGAGAGAATGCTTCCTCTGTTGAAAGGAAGGAAGAAGGGGGAGCTTAGAAGGTATTTTTAAGTAGAAAAAAGGAAAAATGAGGAAATGCAGTTCAGATGGCCTTGATATTCTTAGCAAGAGAGCAGGCAATGTCATGGGCTGAGATTGGAGAGGTGGGCTAGTTCAAGACCCTGGATAGATTCTTACCTGCTTCACTGAAATCTCCAACAACCCTGTGATGTAGGGGATCTTATTCTCATTGTATAGTTGAGATAACTGAGGGGGTTCATAGCGGACCCATAACTAGAAAGTGTCGGGGGGAGGTCTATCACCTGAATGTTCTGCCATTGAACTGCTCAGAGGGGACTGTTGTTAATGAGTGGAGAACCTTGAGCCTGTCTGTGAAATCAAGAGATCATTCTCTCCTCCCACCTCTTATACAAAACCCTATGCTGGGCCCTCCAGGGAACCCATGGAGAGGAGATGACACCTGTGCCTGGAATGCACTAAACACTGATGACTCAAGCCATCAGCATGTACTTACTATTAAGCACACTGTCCTTCTGAGTTTTCAGATTTTTAAGGATTTGGATAGAGCAAGGGAAAAGGGCATTCAGGGTGAGATAAAATGCAGCGCAAACACTAGTGATTCAGAGGAAAAGTGTAATCAGAGAAGCTGGGGCTTGATCAGATAAAAAGTGAATATACTGGTTCAAGAGATGGTATTGGGTCAAAGAAGATCAGTGGTGAGTAAGAAGAGGCTTTTATTTCTCCTTCTCTTTGCCTCCATAATTGCACCCCCAGCAAAAGAAGAAAGGGTCAGAGTTAGAAGAGACCTCTTTAAGAGATGAGGAAACTGAGGCCCAAAGAGATGATTTCACTTCCTAAAGTCAGTTAGTTATTGGCTGAGCCCACATGTGAAGCCAGGACAAAAAAAACTCCAAGTCGAGGCCTCTTTCCATTATATTCCTCTGTGGTTTCAACCCAATTCTGTGCCTTTTAACATGCTAACAGCCTTGATGTAGTCATTGTATGTAGCACAACGGGAAGACTGGAGAATTCATGGGTTTGATGGGTGTCTAGTTGCTTTTTAAGGCTCCAGGCTTTTTAAGGCTCCAGGAAAAATTTCTAAGAAGCACCAAAAGCAGGATTGTACTTCTTTCTCCATCCTCTCTTGTTATTATCATGAAAAATAAGCTGAGTGGAGTTGGAAGTGACACCTCCTGGCTCTCCCCGTCTATTGCAGAATCACACTCAGAACCCAGTCCAGGGCAGAGGCAGAGGACTGTCTTCCTTCTACACTCAGGCTTAGAGGAGGAATTGGCGTGAGGCTTTTAATCTCCATTTATGCCGAATGAAATCTGTTAGATGGGATAATGAGCTCCATATTTTATAGACTATTTTAAGCCTGTCTCAAAATAAAGTACAGGGCCAGGGGTGGAGGAAGGACGTAAGTCTTGGAGACAAAATGCCATGGCTTACTCATCAGTGTTTTCATTTTAATGATCCCAACCCCAGTACAAGTCCCTCAGTGACACTGTAATGGAAACCACATTTTTTTTTTCTACTGGAAGTTTCAGGATGAACACAGCCAAATGCTTCGAGGCACAATTAAGGTTACAAACTCTCATCCCCAGTAATACACAGACCTTTCACCCCAGGGGGCTCAGCTAGAGACAATGTGGTTGGAAAGCAGTTAAAATTATAGAGACATTTCTTTTGCCAATCTCTGGCCCACCACAGCTTCTTTTCTGGGCCTTCCCTCATCTTCCCCCTTCCCCTTAACCACTGCCTCATCCCTGGGTAGGAATAAACCAACACATAAATAAATAAGAACCCTGATGTTGACTCCTTCCCTGCCACAGGGAAAGAATCTCAGACAGATGCCACTGTGTCTGCAGGAGGCTGGACAGGGCTTGCAGAGGCAGGACACGTGTAGCAGGAAGGGCAGCCAAGGGAGCCTGCCAATAGATGTGGGGTACTGGGAGAGTGGAGGCAAATGTGTCATCAATAAGTGTGGGAGGAGGTGGGGAGTGTTCTGCACATTACAGGCTGGAAAATCCACCTCATAGGAAGGTCTTGAGGGCCTAAGAGAACAAGATGGACCCTTCTTCTGTGTTTGGACTTGATGGGTTGAGAGCTCTCTCAGTTTGCATCTCCTTTGCCTTGACAAGCTTTCTGAATCTGCAAAGATCAAAGTTAAGAAACTTGGCATGGCCAACCAGATTATATGGGCTTATTTTTTCCCCCCTCTTAACCACATTTTGAACACCTGGAATATATAAGATAGTGGGAACTTATCCATGTAGGGAAGGCTCTAGTTAGCACAAGGAGCAAAGGAAGGACTAGGGTATTTGCCTCCTGGTTGCCTTGGTCCTATACTCTGCCCCTGGGGGTGGCGATTCTGGGACAGGCCATGATGAGACCCAGGTGGGCACTCTTCTTGGCTCCTTAGAGATCATATAACTGCTAAATTTCTCTTTTCACTACCCCCCTCACCAAGGGGCAAATAGTTGCGTTAATAATATCACCTGCACTGGGAATGTAAACTGGTGCAGCCACTATGAGAAACAGTATGGAGGTTCTTTAAAAGATTAAAAATAGAACTACTGTATGATCTAGCAATTTCACTTCTGGATATTTATCCAAAGAAAACAAAAACACTAACTTGGAAAGATATATCACTCTCATGTTCATTGCAGCATTATTTACGATAGCCAAGATATGGAAACAGCCTAAGTGTCCATCAATGGATAAGTGGATAAAGAAAATGTATATATATGTATGTATGCAATGGAATATTATTCAGCCATAAAAAAGAATGGAATCTTGTAGTTTGTGACAATGTGGATGGGCCCTGACGGCTTATGCTAAGTGAAGTCAGACTGAGAAAGGCAAATACTGTATGATCTTACTTATATGTGGAATCTAAATAAATAAATAGCCAAGCTCATATATACAGAGAACAGATTGGTGGTTGTCAGAGGCCGGGAATAGGTGGTAGGCAAAATGGGTGAAGGGAGTCAAAAGGTACAAACTTCCAATTATAAAATACGTAAATCATGGGGACGTAATGTACAGCATGACGACTATAGTTAATTATACTGTGTATTTGAATGTTGCTAAGAGAATAGATCTTAAAAGTTCTCATCACAAGAAGAAAAATTTTTCTAATGTATGGTGACAGACGTTAACTAGACTTATGGTGGTGACCATTTTACAATGTATACAAATATCAAATCTTTATGTTGTATACCTGAAACTAATATATGTCAATTATACCTCACTAAAAAAATAATAATACCTTCAGGAAGATGTATTATATAGTACATCTTTGATGTATCTTTCTGACAAGTATTAAATACGTCTCTGAGTCTCACCTTCCTCATTTGGAGAATTAGGGTAATACCTATCTGTGGTAGTCATAAGAGCTGTTCACTAAACATTTCTAGCTCTCCGCCTTCCAGGCACATGGTAAGATTGCACTTGCCTACACCTTTAGCCATGTGACTTGCTTTGGCCAATGAAATGTGAGCAGAGTTAAGTGTTTCATTTCCAAGTGTAAGCTCTAAAAGCCAATATACTACTTACTTCATTCTCCCACTGTTTCATCACTTGTAGAAGCTGTGTGGGTATAAAGCCTCCATTAGCCTGGGACCCTGAATGACTGAGCATAGCCCTCTGCTGAACTAAGTTGAACATGTAGTATGAGCAAGAGATAAACATCTTTTCTGTGAAGCTATTGAGATTTAGGGAGTGGTTTGTATCCATAGTCTACCAAGCCTATATTGACTGATATATACCACCTCATAAGGCTTTGTGGGGAATTACACAAAATTCAAATCTATGTAGAGTGCGTGTCACATAGTAGGTATTCAATAAGTGGTGGATATTTTATTCTTGTTATTAATATCATCTGGATGCTTTTGGTTGCAGATAACTGAACCCAAACTCAAAATGGCATATCCAAGCTCAAAAAGGCTTAAACAATAAATATTTCTCCTCCTCCTCTCTTCATACTTCTTCTCCTGCTTCTCTTAACAGGAAGTTCCTAAGTTGAGCCATTATATCAGATGTGCAATATTATTACCAGATTCTTATTTAGTCTGCCTGTGGTCATTAGATTTATTATATCTATAGATAGTTGTATTTCATCAATTTTGGAAAATTCTCAGCAATTATCTCTGTTCCTTCTCTTCTCTCTTTTTGGGATCCCCATTGATTGAAATAGAAATTTCTTGAATTTGAATCAGTTTTGAAATTGAAGTTGAAATTTCTGACTGTATTTTTATATTTCTTATCGTTATTTCTATATTTTTCATAATTTTCTCTCTCCATGAGGCATCCTAGTTTCCTCTGATTTATCTTCCAGTTTATTAATTCTCTATTCAGCTGTGTCTAATCTGTATTTAAATTTGTTCATTGACTTCTTAATTTTAAGTATTGAATTTTTCAGTGCTAGAATCCCTATTTAATTCTTTCTCAAATCACTTTTTATTTAAATTTTCAGTTTAATTAAAAAACTTTTAAGCTTGTCTTTTATTTCTTTGAACATAGTAAACATATTTTCTTTATAGTCTCTGATAATTCCAATAGCTGAAGTCTTTGTGTGTCTGTTTTTGTAGTCTGCTGTTCTGATGGTTCTTGCTCGTGGTATCTTTCTTCCTTGTGTTATCTTTGATTATGTCCTAGTCATTATTTTTGGAAAAGATTTTATGAGAATAATTCAAAGCCCAGAATGGTAACTTTTTCCTGCAGTGGTCATTTTCTTTTGCCAGACCCCTAGGGATATTACCAGTCCAGTTCCACCCAACCCAAGTTGAAAGCATGAGGTTCCTTGGATTCAGATTATAGGCAGCTGTGTTTCAAGTTTCCATGAGAGCTGGTTTGTTTATAAATTATCTTTACCTTAAGGGTGAAGACCTCCTTCTGGGAAGCCCAGCTTTGGGTGGGGTATTATTTATCAGAATCCCTTCCTTGAGCAGGCCCTGAACTTTGATTTCTGCTCCTCTTGCCCATCCTGGCTGCCAAAAGCATAGCTTAGTTTTGCCAATATTTCTTGCAGATTGGCAAATGCTCTCAAGGAAAAAGCTGCCTTGTGTTTTGGGCCAACCTCTTTAGATTCTCACCTTCCCCTAGGTTTTGGCCTAATGATTCTTGGTTATCTTCTTAGCTCTTTAATGCTTTAAAGAAGATTTAAAAAACAAACAAAGAAACCCCAAAATACAGTTGTCCTCAGTGGGAGAGTTGGTTCTAATTCCCCAGCCTGCCATTACAAGAAATGAAGATCCAAGGATTCCAATTCTTTGCATCCTTCCATTCCCTATAGGCCTAAGATGGGTGCCACAATTCCATGTGTTACATGGAGAGCTGACAACCACAGAAAGAGCCTGTTTCTTCATGTGTGTATTCACATATGTCTTTTAAAGAGCAAGAAAACCTTTCCCAGATGTCCTTTAGGAGACTTTTGCTCATGTCTCAAAGATAATTTCACCACCAATTCCTAAACAAGTCACCAGAAAAGGGATGCGATTTCCATGATTGGTGTAACATAATTAACATTTACCCTGTGGTGCTGGAAGGGTTTCTGCTTCTCTTGAAGGACATGGATGCTTGATTCCTGCACAAAATCTAAGTTCTATAAGCAAGGAAGAAGGGGGGTAAATTGCTGCTGGTAAGGCAACCAACTGAATCTGTCTCACCCTGTGCTCAGTTAGAGTTAAGGATTAAGAAGTGTAGGCGTGTTTCTTGCCCTACTTGGGGACCTAGATGCTCTGAATGATGCAGGAAAATGTAGAGCCAAATCCTGATGGAAAGGATTCAGAAATGTTGGAGGAATGTTCCTTGAAAACACTCTTTGTAACTTAAAAACTATAAAATTTGAGATAGCCTGTGATCAAAAATGTAATAAATTTATTTAATCAAAATATTCAAAAATAGAATTCTATAGTGGAAAGAATGGCATTATTGGGAATTTATTTACCAAATTTAATCACACTACAAATTACTTCTAAGGATGAATATTGCATAAAAACTATTGCATAGGATGGAGTCATATAGCTCCCCTGGGTGAGGTGGGTCTTTCCAAGTGTTCCTGGCAGAAGTGGACTGCAGCTTGCAGAATAAGGATCATATGAAGGTTTAAGGATCCTCACAGACCTCAGGAACATGGGCATCACTTCCTCAGCAGGGATGGAAGGCTCTCCTTGCTCTAATATACTTGCTTTCAGCGTGTAGGAGCAGGGTTGGAGGGCACAGAGGTGAGGTATGAGGGTGCCAAAGAGAGTCTTTCCTGAGGGCTGGCTTGCTCCCTGCCTTTGAGAAACCAGACAGACTCAACATCCTGCCTTTGGGACAGGAGGCTCCGGAGGGAGGGAAATTTATTCTCCCTGCTGCCGAATGGCCCTTCGATAGTATCCATCTGAGAGGAGGAGGTTCAATTCCTGAACCAATGCCTTCCACACGTTCGGGATCCATTTCCCCTCCTTCTCTTTTCCATGGTCCATGTCTATGGCTTGAAGTTATCTTGGACGTTGTCCTTATCAGTCCATCATTTGCCACAGGTTGCTAGCTCTTGGAAGTCCCTCAAAGAAGATAGCCAAAGAAAGTGTGCCAAACCAGTTGAAAGTGTGCATGGGGTGATTGTTTTGGTTGCGGGCAGCTAAGTACAGCCAGGTTTTAGGGATTTCAAGTAAGGTGAAAGTGAGCTGAAAGTACACCTAACCGTAGGTCTGTCCCCTTTTATCATCTCAATGCTGTTTGATCCTGAAGCTCCACCAGTTAAAGCTATTGGTTTGCATGAGCAGGCTCCTTTAAAAACCAAAGAAAAATCTAAAACTTAATAAAATTTGGAAGTATCAAGTCCAGTGGCCAGATTTTTGCTGATTGACTTCCTTTTTAGGCAGTATGCTGAATGGTTAATTAAGTGTGATGAGGCTTTGAAATCAAGATGGTCTGGTTTAGCCCACAACCCCACCACTCACAACTGCGTGATATTGGGCACATCACTTAGCCTATTTAGGCCTCAGTTTCCTCGTTTATAAGATGCTGACAATATCAGTATTTATCTCCCAGGGTTGTATGGATTAAGTGATGTTACACATGTTAAAGGCTCAGTGAATGTTAGCTATTCATTCTTAACCTGTATTGCTTCAAATCTAACTTTTGGATGAGAAGAAGATGGTGGAATGGTCAAGAGGGGATCTGGGGCCCAGAAGCTTAGGAGATCAGGTTTGGGTTGGGTGGGGGAGACAGAATGTGCCTGGAATGCTGACTATTGGGGCTTTGAGAGAGGGCAATCAAGAGTTGAGTGTCGGGAGGGAGTCAAGGACCAACTTCTACTTGCCTTGAAGTTTGGTCCAAGGCCCTTGGGGAAAACCTCAGCCTCAGGCTGCCCTGTGCGCTTTGCTGTGACTGGGATGTGTTTCCTACAGGAGTGGAATCATCCATAAGTATCTCCTTTTAAGGCCCTGCCTCCTCCCCATGAGGTTTCTTGCCGGGTGGCTGAGCTGGGCTGCCTCTGAAGGGGCAGTTCCTCTGCTGCCGCAGCCCACCAGCTCAGGGTGCTTCCTGCCTCACTGGAGCACCTTCTCCAGTAAGTAGATTAAGGGCTTGGATGACCCAGCCCAGAGTAATGGACACACTAATTGGCAGGCATTAGAAGATTTCAGCATTGATAAATCTTCAGGCCCTGGGCTGTATCTGCTAAAATCCATTCTTATCAACCACTTTGGAGAGAAGGATCTAAGGGCAGTGGTGAATGCCTGTCTCAATGCAGAGAGGGAGGGGCTGAGGGAGCTGAGTTCTGGGAGGTGCTGGAAGGGTAGAGTCGGCTGTGGGTGGAAGTATTAAAAGAAAGAGGAAGGCAGAGGAAGGATTTCCCTCTTTAGATAGGAAATGTGGTTGTAGTCAGCTCTTCTCCTTTAGCACCTCAAACAGAGGGATGAGGGAGGATGCCCGAAGCAACAGATTGGGAGAGAGTTTACATCAGAGGCAAAGAAGGGTAGGGAGCTTTAGTCTACACTGTGGCCACTGTGGACATTTGGACACGTCCTGGCCATTTCATCAGAGAGGTAAGCAGCTCATTGGTCCCTGTTTGTGTGATGGGTTTGAATATGAGGAAGGGGAAAGTAGATTTTGGAGAGACCAGGTGTTCTCTTTCTCAGATGTTTGTCTCTAGCCAACCCTGTGGGCTCACGTCTGAGCCCTGAGGAGAGGAGCGCTGTGCAGAAATTGAAGAAACTGTTCTCAAGAGGCCTCTGTGTGACATGTAGGGACAGAAGATGCTCATCTTGTGGACACAGAGTGGGGAAGAGGGACTTGGCTTCCACCAGGGCTTGATCCAGGGCTAATGAGGACCCCAGGGAACTCAGGCCAGTTGGCACTTGGAGTATTGGGGATTTGAGAACTCTAGAGCCAGCAGTCTGGTCAGATGCTGGTGTCCTCATAGAGGGCACCTTAGGCATCCTCCAGCAGCAATGGACAGCCAGAGCAGAAGAGGTAGGACATGATGGGTGTGGCGAACGGAATGTTTGGTGAGCACAGGGGAGCACTAGGAAGATTTGAAGCGGGGCTCCTGGAAATAATGGGATGAGACTTTTCAGGGGCCGAGATACCACATGGGAAAGGAAATCAGGCCAAAGCCAGTGAAATTTGAATTGCCTCTGTTAATGGGGCCTTCTTGTCTGGTGAGGACTAGAAAACTCAAGCTATAGAAGAGACATCTTGGCACTGAGGTACTCCTTAAGTTGACAAATATTTATTGAATAGCTACTCTGCAAAAGTACTATTATGAGAGTGAACAAGACAGGCAGAGTCTTTGTCTTCATGGAAATTACAGTCAAGGGAAAGGATTACTTTGTTGGAACATGAGAAGCAGGGAAGCAGAGGAGAGGAGAAGAATTCCAGCTGTGGACTTGGCCTTGAAAGGCCTTGAGGAATGGCGAGAAGCTGCATTTGTGGAGATGGAGGAGGGCAGCAGTGGAAAAGTCCAGCATGGGAAGGTTTGGAGAGTTTGGGAAATAATCTTCATGTGGAGATCATGTGTGCAGGCTTGTTGCAAGAGTGTGTGTGCAGGGGATTTGGGATAATGAGAGAGAAAGCTGGAAAGGCTGGCTCAGTGGGCTCTATGTTCCACACTAGAGATTTAGGATTCTATTTAGTAGTTTATGGACAACTATTGGGAGGCTTTGAGCAAGGAAAGCAACTTGATCAATCCTTTCCTGTCCCTGGCTGAGGTCACTTAGTAGCATTGGCGTTAGGCAGGGCTTCAGGCCATGATTGTTTCAATGTGTTCTCTTCCTGGCTTTCTCACGGGAGCAGTCGTAATCTTATTTTTACCCACGTCTCTGTTTTGGATGTGCGTCAGATGCGCGGCTCCATGCCTCCACTTAGAAGAGAGCTTCCGTTCAAAGTGCTGTGTGGGTGGAGTCCTTCCGCTACTGTCCAAGCCCTGCTGCCCCTCCTGGCTGTTGACCTTGGCTATAGAGGGTGTGTCCCTTGATTTAATGCTATTTGCTTCCCCTGCCTTTTGGGCTCCTTCCCGATGCTTCTGAATGACCCAGGGTTCCTGCAGGGAGGTTGGGCCAGGGGCAGCTTGTGGTTTGGGTGTCAGCTAGGGGCAGCAACTAATAAATGAATCGTCTGTTATCTTGGGAATGTAGGTCTTTGCTTCTGCCAGATTTACTTATTTTATCTTAAATACAAGCAGCTTCATAAATTTAAATTGCTTTCCAGAAACAGACCCTGGTTCCAGGAACATTTCTCAGTGTAGAAGACAGGATTGTCAACAAAGATGGGGATGCATTTTTAAAGATGTCTATTTACCAGGACATGGTCTACAAAGAAGCAAATTTGATGGCTTAAAACTTGTCTTCTGTATCTAAATGAAGGGTGTGTTGCAGGTTTTTCTTCCAATGGCAGTGATGTTTTAAAATATACTTAAGGTTCTGTTAGCTTAATTTGGCCTGGACACTATATTCATGAAGGGAAGGCTGTGGCTCAGCTCACATCCCTCTGTTGGATGGCAAACTTCTCTCTGGTCCTGGTTAGAGACCACATCTTCCATTCCAGCTTGTAGTCTCTCAGTAGCTTTTTATTAGTCATGCAAGGGCCAACAAAAATAGTATAGGCAGATAAGAAAAATCTAGTCCTTCAACTGGAAAAAGAACCCAGAGAATATGGCCTCTTGAGAATGGTTGTGTTGTAATTTAGTGGTTTTGGACATTGATTACTTCCTGTGTGCCAGGAACTGTCCGAGGTGCTTATCTCAAACCTTGTAATAGTACTGTCCCTGTTTTACAGATGAAGAAACTGAGGCTCAAAGAAGTTATGTGACTTGCCCAAGTCATTCAGCTTGTCTAATGGGGAGTCAGGATTCTAACTTAGGTTTTCTTTTTATAAACCTCATGTTCTTTCCACTCCTCCATCTGGAAAATGTGGTGAGAATATCTATACCCTAGACACCTAGAGGAAGAGTCAGATGTTGGACTGTTAAGTGACATCTTGGGGTCTCCTCTGGCCACCAAAGTATATTTGGCTGTGACCTTTGGCCTCTTCTTGCTTTGAAGCAGAGTTATCTCTGTCCTGTTTGGTATCCAAGTTAACATCTGCTCATTGCCAAGTGGACCCCTGGAGACGTCTCTGGCTCTACCTTCCAGCCCCCAGCCCCTTGCCCAACTGGGAAAGTAATGGAAGATCAAGTGGCAGATGGAAGATCAGATTTCAGACATTGCAGGCTTCATTCTGATCTGCAACAGCTCAGAAGGAGAGGAGGGGGGACTGGCGGGTGCATGGACAAGTGTGTTCCATTGACCTGCTGCCCTGAGCTGGGGTCTGTACTGGGAATTTCTTTTATGGAAAAGAAAAACAGTGGTGTTTTTTTCTTGAGCATGTGGGGGAAAAAGAATCAGCAAATTATTTGATATTTAAGTAACTAAAACATTTATTAAGAGTCATGTCTGGGGAAGGCAGAATTGTTATGATTTGAAAGGTGCCAGGAAGCTGCTCCCTGTCCAGAACCTCTCTGACCCTGGCAGTGCCTTGGTGCCCAGGAGGGTTCATTCATTCTTTGGGGCTAATATCACTCAGCTAATCCCTTTATGAGTGTGAAAATATTGCATCCTGGTGTTAATTTAAGATTCCTTGACTCCGGAAGAAGTAGAGGAACATTAAGGCAGTGGGTGTGTGTGTGTGTGTGTGTGTGTGTGTGTGTGGAGTGGGGGATGGGTGGTGTCATTGATTGGAGTGACTCAGACGTGGCGGGAGGTATTCTGGGATGGCTTCCTGGAGGAGAGAAGTACTTAACATGGTGTGGTGTCAGAGAGGATTGTTCTTTCAGGAGCTGTGGATTGGGGCATTCACCAAGTTACTGAGCATCAGTTTTGAGTTTCTCGGATAATGGAATTAGCTCTAATAGTACAAGGTACAAAGCCATTATGAACTCACAAGCCTTTATAATTACTTTTTGGAAACCCTTTTTGCTTTGGCATAGTAAGTCTTTCTCACAGTGCCAGGGATTTAAAAATTTAGAAATGACATTTAGTTAATGCAAAAGGTAAAGTCCCTTTGGGTTTCAAGCTGCCTTGGGAATCTACTCGTTCTCCTCCACAGGGCCAGTCCTGCCTCCTCTCAGGTAGCATCCAGAAAGCCTCCCTGAGGACATGCGTGGAGGAGGGTAGAGGAGAGTGCCTGCCCCGAGGGTGACTGCTGTGCTTGCCGGCCCCAGAAACACTCTGTGGGGATGCAGGAGTTACTTCCGTCTTCTGTGCCAGGAGCCAGATTTCAGGGAGGCTGAGTGGGGGCCTCCCAGCTGGAGTCAGGACAGAGGGACCACAGATGGCAGATGCTCTGGCTACCACTTGATGGGTCTCTTTTGGGGGCTGAGGGGGTGGGAGAGGCTTAGACTACTCCCTGTGAAGGAAATAAGGAGTGCCTTTCTTAGGATCTAGGGAAGCTCTAGCAACCGAGTGAGGATCACGCCATCTCTGCAGGAGAGTTTCTTGGGGAGACTGCGAAGACGTGCGAAAATGTGAACAGTTTAAAAGAGCAACACACAGAAACCCTCTGCCCCTGGTGTAGGTCCTGAATATTACCAAGAATTCTGTACATCTATATGAGGGAATGATGGAAATGTTCACTTAGGCAACATGTCAACAAGTTAGGCAGTGAGAGCTAAATAGTCATTGAACTCCAATAAAAGTAAACAAATTTCGTTTCTCATATTTTGTAATAACTATGTCTTATTTGAGCATTTATTATCTACCAGGTTTGTCCTAAACACTAGAAATATATCTTCTTCTTTAATTGTCACAACACTGGGAGGTAGCTATAATTCTCTACAGTTTATAAAGCACCTCCATCATCTCGTTTGATCCTTCCAGCTACATGTATTTCCCCATTATACGAGAGGGAAACTGCCACGTGCAGTGACACTGGAACTTGAACTCAGAGCTCTTTACTGCAATTCCAGTCTCCTTTTCACCATCACAGTGCCTGGCGCTCTTTCTCCCCACTCCCTCTTGTTCTATAGAGAGTTTCTCGGGATTCTGGGTCTGGGAGAGGTATCTGAGCAGGGTAAGCTTCAAGAATGTATATGGGGTTGAGAGGTGTGAGGTGAGAAGGAGCAGGGCCCTGGGGGATGTGTCAGAGACAGTGTGAGCATAGCCCAGGCTCCGCATTGAGAGGGGGCTGGCAAGGAAACACTCCCACTTTGGAGAAGAATGAGGCTGTTCTAACGTCTTCAGATCTGTGAGGGGACTGACGATACTAAGACTCACTGATGAACGGACAGAAGTTTTCAGACCCAAGAAGATATTAAAATAAATATTTAATTGGAACAAATTATGCTGTGAATCATTAAGACAAACATACATCTCATGAATAAGTTTTCTCTTATTTCTCTGAATCTCAATGAAATATTTATTGAGGAAAATGAAGTCAGCTCACTGTTTTGCATGAGTAAATGCCGTTGCTGGCTTCCAAGAGCAGCTTCTTCAGGATCCATCCCGGATATCAAGGATGGGGAAGGAGGCGGGGAGGCAGGAATCCTTCCAGGCTGACGCGACATGAGCAGGGGTCAGACTGCCCAGATCTGGTAAGGCTGAAGTAAAGTCTAACATTGTGTCTGGGATAGAAAAGGGAATTTAATTTTTTGTCATTTAATGTTGATTTTGAAGGTCCTGGAGTACTTTCTAATTTGGGGAATGGGGAGGATGGGCTTCAGCGTAAGTGCGTTGAATTTTCAGATGGTAAATCCTGAGATTCCTATGAGGATGTCTAGAACTTAGAACACTCTGATTCAGGTTAATGTCTCCTTGTAGGTGACACACAGATGTCTTATGCCATTCCCAGGCTGCTGGCTGGGTGTGCTCTGCCAATGCTAATGATGTACTCATCGGTGTTATAGGTGGTAGGACTCACAGATGCCTATGGGGATTGGGAGAGCAAAATCCATTCACCTGATCTCACCTAGGGTAGTAAGGGATACTGGTCCATGTCCCAACAGAGGTCAACTCCAGCCACTGACTTCCTTAGCTGTGGCATCCTCTAAGAGTTATCAGAGCAGAGCTGGCTATTCCAGAAGATGGATTTCGAGAGACCAAACCAAAAGACAGCAAGTGTGGGTACGTATGCAGGATCTCTGGCCTCCCTGGACTGGCGTTTGCTGCAGTTATACCCCTGACGTGGTAGGTGGTCCTGACTTCTGGGTTCACGGTCTTTTGGCAGGCAGATCCTGTGTGGGTCACAAGATGGATGTTTCCATGGGTGGTCTCGCTGTCCAAAGTCTGGCTTGCTGCTCCAATTTCATTCTGGTTTTCTTCTTGCAATGCACAGGTGGCTTATGTCAGTCTTCATGGATGAAAGATGACTTTATTCCTCCCTCACAAACACAGTGCTCTGGTCTGGGAGAAAGCTTAGCTAGCATGTTGAGGGATTGTAGGTCACTTAGGACTGATTATATTGTTTTCCTTGGCCTTAGACTTCCCATGTTCTAAATCTAGGGTATGATTAAAAGGATTGGCATGGAAGAGGAACCCCTGTTGCTAGCAGAATTACTGAATTCAATTAAGTATGTTCTGAGATTGTGGGTTGGATGCTCTAGAAGATACAGAAATGTTAGTAGACAACCAACAAACACATGGAGACAGAGATTGGATTGGTGGTTATCAGAGGGGAAGAGGGAGGAAGGAGGGTGAAAGGGGTGATCAGGCACACATGTGTGGTGATGGATTGTAATTAGTCTTTGGTGGTGGACATGATGTAATCCACACAGAAATCGAAATATAGTGATGCTCACCTGAAATTTATATAATGTTATAAACCAATGTTACCACAATAAAAAAAAAGAAATGTTAACAGAGAATTTCTTATCTTTGAAGGAACTTACAAGCTAGATAGGAAAATTAAACATATATATATATGTATTTCACATAACTGTATGACTATTCATTCAACATGTATTTACTCAGCACCTTCTCTTAGCAGACCATAAAAGAAATCAGAAATGCTGTTACCACCAAGCTGCTTAAAAAGACATGTTTATAATTATATTGTGAAGTGGAGAGTAATATGAGTTCCGGGAAAATGCTCTCTGAAAGATTGTATTTGATGCAGGGGTATAAACAGTACTTCTGGTAGTAGATCAGAGGATAGAACCACGAGATGGAGATTTTGACTGTTTATATTGTCCTACCCACAGAACCTAGCACAGCCCCTGGTACGTGTAGATGCTCAATAAATAAATGTTGAATGAATGAATGAATGATTGAATTCTGCTCGGCTGGAGTGATCAGAGAAAGCCTCATAGAAGAAGTCCAGCTTGCGTTAGATATTTATAACATGATAGAATTTGGCTAACACCAGGAAGGGCATTTTAGGTTTTTCGGGAGAAATCACTGCCATCTCCACAGCACTCTGATATTGACTTCTCTTTCATGTTTATAAAATATTACACAAGTAACTCCTGAGCACTCAGCCGTTTCTTACCTCCTCTATCAGACTATTAGGAAAGGGTTGACTCTGGAGCCCTTGGTACCTGGTTGTATGATAAAGTGCAAGAAATAGTGATTTATTTCTACTTGAAGCATTTTTATAGTTTGGGGATGCCTTTGAAGCCCTGTTGAAAGAGGCTGTGGATGAAATTCTCCATAAGGCCATTAATTATTGAATTTGCTTTGTTGTAAAACAAAGGAGCTGCTCCTAGGTGTCAGCTGTTGAAGATGCTGAGTGAGTTAGTATCATTGTAAGTGCTCCTAATCGCAGGCAGACCTGTTAGCAGACGCTTGGGGAAGAAGATAGGACACTGTCAGCACACTGCTGCAGGGAAGATGGGCAATTAGTGGCTTCAGGTGTCACATAGCATCCTTCTCCCTTTGGTCTCCCTGGTGCTTTCTGTTGGGCAATCAGAGATTTTAGTTATGACTCTGAAAACAAGTCCCAGTGAGAGAATTCTGGGCTGTTAGCTTGCCAAATGGTGAAGCGAGTGGTGCCAGGGAGTTTGGCTGCAGTGGTTGTGATGGAGGCTCTGTAGGTGGTGGTGCTAAAGAGAAAGAGAAATAATTCCTGAGTGTCATGGGGATGACTTGCCTTCTGGGCAGTGGGACTGGATGTACCAGTGTGGCCTGTGGTCCTGGAGGAGGCTCGGTGCCACTCTGCTGCCCCTGTTGTTTCCTTCAGCGGGCTCTGAGGGCTGGATCTGCTGTCCTGTCTCATGTCTGCAGGTGCACGAGGCCCGGCTGCAGGCTCCTTCCCAGTGGGCATCTCTATACTGATGTGCATGGAAGCCTGACCTCTGAGCATACATTGTAAAGCTGGGGAGAGGGTCTGTGTTAGCATTGTAGGGGCAAAGGGTGCCTTCAGGACCATTTAAACCAAATCTGTGCTGAGCCTGCAGAGGGGGCACAACCCTAGTTCAGACACTGTAGTGTCAGGAAGAGACATTGTTTCTGCACCACCACCAACAGAAACAGGCTGCTTTACAATTTCCAAAGGGCTTTCACTTGGGTTATCTCATTTGAAATCCACAACCCCCTTCTGAGATAGGTAGGGCAAGGACTATCTTCAGCCTTTTCCAGATGAGGAACCTGAACCTCAACAGGTGAAGAGATTTGCCCAAGGATACCCAACCAGCAAGGAGAAGCCAAGGCTTGAACCCAGGACCTCAGATTGCCCGTCTCTTGCTTTGTTCTCTTATCTCACATTATCAGTTCCTAATCATGAGAACGGACAAACCCACGTGGCATGTCTCAAAGATGTAACATTGTGAAAAGGGAGGCACAAGATTAGAGACAGTGCAGTGAGTAAGCAAGAGTTCCAGGAGCAGGTGACCTTGAGCTGTCATGCAAAAGAGAGGAAGCCCTGATTGTGGTGGGCAGTGGGCTGCATGTGGTGTTCCTGGCACTGTTGGCAGACATCGTTATTCACGCCCACTCTTAATTATTCCTAGGCATGCAAGGGAGGCTGGCGGGGAGTCAAGGGCACCAAGGGCCTGAATAATTGAAATCAGAGGAAACACAAACACCTCTTTTTAACCTACAACATATTCCCCTGTTCCTAGAAATGCTTTCAACAACTGCCTACAAACAGCAAAATGCCTTGGAATGAATCTCTTCCACTCTTGTCCTTGATTCCCCTGTAAGTAAGGAAACAGGAGGAGAGAAGAGGTGATGTCAAGAATCTGGATAACCCACCATTAGGCCATCAGGCCCTCTGGTTGATTGGGGCTGGACTGTACTGATCAGGTGTTTCCACTTTGAGCAATGGTGGCTCCGTGAGTTAGGGACCCCATCTTGGTTTGGGTCCTGACTCCATAAGACAGGTATGGAAGAAAAGGACATGACTCTACCAGCTTATACCCCAAACTCAACAGCTCATCTACTAACACTCCCTTCCCACTCTAGGGGGCTCTTTAGGGACATCTCTTCTGCCTTCATGGTTTACCTTGATGTTCACTATAGAAATGTGGAATAAAAGATGATCATGGTCTTGGGAATTCCTGGCTAAGAATTAGGAGAGACTTCCTTGCTTTTGCCAGTCTCTCTCTCTCTCTTTTTTAATAAGCCATGAGTGAAAGTTTCCGAACTTGAAAAGACAGACATAAGAAGGATTTTTCAGCAAGGTATTTTTATTTTTTACTCAAACTTATGTTTAAAAATAATCCAACATTACCCAAACTGTTTTCTCAGCCACTGTTTGTGAGGTTTCTCTCCTTCAACCTTTGAACTGTTTCAAAAGTCTGAACAATATTTGAGAACCCTTCCCTGCTCCTCACCACTGCCCCAGCTTAGGAGAGGTGGACAACGGAGGTTTGTCTGTGATCTCAGGACGTCACCTGGCTGCTCCTCTCCTTTGAGGTGATTTACCTCCCTCTTTTAAGCTCAAGATGGTGGACAGGGATGACCTCCAATCACAACTCTCTCTTTCTAATTCGGGGGCACAAAGCCAGATTCTCCTAAGAGAGAGAACACAAAGTTGCCTACCTGCAAGAATTTCTCATGATGTAATACAGAACCTAAAGGCTATTCTCTTGCTATAACTTAGGTCAGTTTTCTTGTGGGAAATGCACTGGCCCAAGCCCTGCTGTACCATGCTCTCCAAGTGACAGTTTCATCAAGTCCATATGTTCACAGATGAAGGAAGTGTGGTCACATGGCAAATGGCCAAGAAAGCCCCTGACCCACTTCTACAGGATTGTCCAAGAGTGCCTGGCACATTCTACCCCTTAATTATTCCCATCGATTGTGAACAGATGGGCACAGTACTCTTTAAGTCATAGTAAAGTGACTTGTATTTGGCCATTATCCAAGCAAAATGAAAGAAAGTACTGTTGCCTGTCTGGATCAGCTATAATATACGATTCATAAAATAATGACCCCTGGTTTGATAATGACAAGAGTCCAAGGCTGCCAGGATGGGTGCTTTTATGGCAGTAGCTCAGAGAGAACCATTCACAAGTTTCCAATCAGTTACAGAATTGGGGGCTAGACTTGCCTGTTGTTGGCTTCCTTTAATTTCCAACTCTGTGGTCTCTCCCTATTGCATCAACTCATTAAATATCTGATTAGGTTTTCCCATTTCAATTTGATCCAGGTTAGGATTATCTGCCAATTTAGGAAAGTCTCAACTTACTCTAAATAGATGGTTCTGAGAATAATACATATGGACCCTAAGTGTCCCTGACACAATTATACAGGGTGAGTTTTCTCATCCTCTCCTGCTTAGTGAGGTTTTTGGGTCCTACACTCCGGTACTCACTGTAATAACTAGACTAACTTGCCATTCCATGTCACCTCCTGCCCAGTCTGACTCCAAACTCTCCTCTGCCAGGAAGTCTGCTTTGCTTGACTCTATCTGCTGTTGACTACAGAGTTCTAGATTAGAGGAATCTTAGTTACAGATGAGATCTTAGAGTCTGTTGAGTCTAACTTCCACTTGAGGCAGAAATTGCCTCTGGATGATCTCTGAGTGGTGATGATCCATATCTTCAGCGACAAGGTACTCATGACTCCACAAGATAACTCATTTTATTGTTGGACAGATCTAATTGTTAGTAATTTGTTTTATGTAGTTGAAAGCTGATTTGGTCTAATTTAGGCACGTTGATGTTACTTCAGCCCTCTAGAGTAATACGGAGCTATATAATTTCATTTTTACTTGAAGTCCTTCAGATAATTGAGGACAGCAGTTATTATTACCACATAGTCTATTTGGCAATGCTTTATACTTTTTGGTTGATCCTCGTGTCTCTGTAATGTTGTTTCCTTTTTCTTATGCTTCATTTACTCTATTACTCATATTCCACAATTTTATAGGCTAAACCTCTCCATAATTTTGTGTCCCTTAAGAATTTATACCTTTGATGTGTACAATATGTTTTAAATTACTCAATTATTTCTTTCATTCACATATTCCCTCAATTAATATTCATTAAGTATTTTTGTGGGTGGCAGGTGTATGGTAAGTGCTAGGAAGACAGCAATGAAGAAGGCAGCTTCCTGCCCTCAGGAAGCTCTTACTGATGTGTCTCACTCTGACGTTTCTCAAGTTGTTCATTATACCTGTAGTCAAACTAATCAATGGAGTGAGATTAGTTAGTGCACAGAGACTGGAATGTTGAGGCATAGATGCTCTCAACTAAAGTTATGTTTGTTTGCCTGATGGCTGCTCTTCGTCCCTCTCTCCACTAGGTACTTTTTGTGTACTAAAAGATGTTTGTCCCTGAAAAAGATGTTTCCTACAAAGATTATTTAGATAACAAATGATAACTGATGAGGACAGAAGCCTGAGGTGAAATCAACTTTTGGGCTGAGAATGGAAGTTTCAGCCAATCTCGCTTTAGTGACCGGCCAATCAAAAGTGGTGGTTTTACTTTTGCCCCATCCAGAGGGGAGGTTTTCCCTCTGAGCTGACAGTACAGGAAAGCAGGAAAAACAGATGAAAATTTAAACCAAGCAACAAGAGGTAGATGGTCCCTCAGGATGGAATAAGACTACAGATTCCTGAAAAACCTTGATTTAGGCCCCAAAAACTTACCTGGAGAAGAAGTGAGCTTGATGGACGGGAGCACTGTGATCCAGGAACTGTGTCTTCATATGGCTGACTCTGGCAAGGTGCTGAGGTGTTCCCACATGCCTCCACTCACGTGCTGTCTCTGCCTTCTTTAACTGGTCCTGAAGGGTTCTGGGGTCTAGAGTTGCGTTGTGGGTCTAACCCTCCTCTGCCTGTTTCCTGTCCCCTCCCCCACTCCCCAGTGCTAGCTGCCCTTTCGACTTGGTTACATATCTGCACAGGGGCAGAAGCAGCTTTCCAATCCTGAAAAGCCATGGAGTTGTTCTCAGTTGTTTGCATTTGGCATCTAGACAGCCAAGCCAGAAACTATGAATTGAGAAATTGAGAGCTGTAGAATGCTGAAGAGCAACACTGTGCACAGCCTCATCCAGCCTGCTTATGTGAGGGTGTTCCTAAGAAAGTCCCTAAAATTCTCAGTCACTGTGCTAAGGCAGCTTTTGTTTGAGTGGGGGAGTCAGTCCATACTCGGAGCAGCAGCCAAATTGTGTCCCAGCATTGTAGTAATGTGGAAAGCTTGTCCTGTCTGTTGACAGGCTGTAAGGGTCCCATGTTTCTTCCTACTCTTGTCCTTTGCTCTGTTAGAGGGCAGAGCACTCTCTATCTCTGCTCCGCTGCTCTGCCTTAAGTCTTCCCTGCTTTAAGGACCAGTTCAAGGCCTGTCCACTCTTTGCTTGCACATGCCAGTCCACAGTAGCTCATCCTTAGACTCAAGCCTGCAAGTGGTGATCACCATAGATATGTTTTTTAAGGTTGGTACGTTCTGTAAGGTCAGGGAACATGTCTTGTCTTGGGCACTGCACTTGGTGGTGAGGTGTGGGATGAGCAGCATACTCTGCTTCAATAACTTGAGCACTGGCGCCAAGAGAGAGTAGCCTGGAGGAGGAAGGTGATGGTAGGTGGAGGTCAGGGGAGAAAGGGATTGAGCTTGTCCTAAGAGAAGGCTAGAGACTGCAGTCATCTCCCTCTGTCATCCAGTCACTCTGTTACCATGGCCCTATGGGCAGGGCTGCTCTCCTCTTTCCATTTTCCTTCCCTGAAGGCTTGATTTCCCCTCCTAGGCCAAGACCATCACTGATGTTTGTTTTAACCTCATTTCATCTGTGAAAGAGGTTGGGTGGGTAGAGAGAGAAGAAGAAGGTGGATGACAGCCTTCCACGTGAGTTACTCGAGGGCTCTGCCCCCTCAAGGGAAGCCTTGTTGGTTTTCGTTGTGACTTCCAGAATGTCCAGCTCAGTAACATAAAGTAAGTGCTTTATAAATTTATGTTGATTGTTTGATAACTGAATAACATTTGCCAAGCCACATGAAAACAAATGAAATGAGTAATAACTCACTTATCTATTTATGGGGTAACTTTCACCATTCAGGACATAGAAATAGCCTTACAGTAGCAAAGAAGCCCATACCCAATGGAGAGCAGAACTTATTGACTTAGGATATGTGTAAACTAAAGTTCCTGATTGGACTATCTTCAATATTTCCTGGAACAGCAATTAGAGGGAGGTGCTATGGCCTGCTGATACTTTAGCGTCGTCTACCCATGAAGGAGGAGACAGTGAAATTCCTAGATATTTAATATAGGGGCAGACAGCTCTCGTACATCTCAGTATGGTCTGCAAGGGTTGGGTGGTTTACTCTGTTCAAGAAGGAAAAGTGTTAGGATTTTTTTTTAAAAGGCTGCTTAAAGACTAAATTCAGTTATCTGGAAACCTACATGGGGTACCTTGTTTCCCAAAGTTTTGCTTCAAAAAGGAATCTTTATGGATAATATAAAGTGTTGGTGAGGATCTGGAGCTCCTGGAACTATCTTTGCCGGTGGGAGTGTATATTGGTGCAATCACTTTGAAAAAACTTTGGTGTTATCTATTATGCATACCCCCATGACCCTGCAATTCCGCACCTGGATATAACCAACAGACATGAGGATTTATCTTCATCAAAACATGTACAAGAATGTTCATATCAGCTTTATTCATAGCAACCCCAAACTGGAAACAACCAAAGTGTTTCTACCAACAGTAGAATGGATAGATACATTTTTGTATATTGATGCAACAGAATGTTATACAGCAATGAGAAAGAGCACACTATTGGCATACTAACAGCATAGAGGAATCTTACAAACAGAATGTTGAGCAAAAGAAGCCAGATATGAAAGAATACCTATTATATTCTCTCATTTATATGAAGTTTAAGAACAAGAAAAACCTATTGTATGGGTAGAGGTCAGATAATCGTTATTCTTTATTGGAAGGGGGATGTGGGAAGCTTCTGGGTAGCTGTCAGTGTTCTAAATCTTGGTCTGCATGGTGGTTATATCGGTGTATATATATGCAAAAATCTACCCAGCTCTTCCCTTAAGATTTGTTCGCTTTCCTGTGTGCAAGTTATGCTTTAATAAAAAAGCAAACAAAAAACAAAGGAGATACGATGCTCAGTTGTTTGCCCCAGACCCCTGCATCTTCTTTTTGCCTGCAAGCTAACTGACAACGTCCTTCTGGCTCTGGCCCCTGAAGCTTCTTGTGAACTGTAGCTTCTTACTCATGCTCCCAGCTTGCTCTGTGAAGATCCCAGGTCTGGGAGTCAGGAGGCCTCTGCTAGTCTCTCAGCCCCACTTTCCAGCTGTTTACTAATGGGTAAGTTCATCAGGGAAGTCTATGAAACAGATGTCTCAATCCCTCCCCTGTCTTTAACCCATGGGGTTTGGTGAATATCATGTTAGGTACAAGATGTCAAAGAGTTTTGGAAAAAGATCAAAAGAGCCACCCAAATACCAAGAATATTATTGTACTTGAACTTGGTGAAATTGATAGCAGCTCCTGATTTGAATCATAGAAGTTGCTGCTATCAAAGACCGTGCTGTGATTTCAAACAATCGGGCAGTGATTTATGAATCCTCTTGGTGCTCGTCGTAGGGCAGTCAGTAGCACATGAGGGTGACTTGTGTTTGGGGAACACGGTGATGACAGAAGCAGCCATTGCCGAGAGACCTGCAAGGTCCTGGCGACACCCTCGTCAGTATTGGGGGTTTAGGATGATGGTTCTTTTCAAGGTGAAGTCTGTGGACCATTGTGGCCAAGTGAACTATGCTCTGCTTAGACAATCCGGCTCTCGTTCTGGCTCTTCTGCTGAATGGCGGTATGATGTCAGGCTGCCACTTCACTTCCCTGGACCTTAGTTTTCTCATTTGTAAAATGGGGCGCTGGAGGATGTCTTAGGTCCCTCTCAGCTCTAACTTCCTGTGCATCTTCCCTATATGGCCAATTCTCAGTTATTTCTGTATGTGTATTATATGGTCAATTTTAAATCCTGAATTGGCTTCCTCTTTCATGTGGTTGTTTTCTATCCTTCTTAGTCTTTGTGTCCAGGAAATGCAAATTCATCTTTGAACAAATAGATTCTTTGCAACTCTGCTGTGAAAAATCATGCTGCCTCCTAACAAACAATGTCTGTTATTCTGGATTATCAATTACCCATCGTTTTGATTACCCAATATCTCTTTCCACCATTAGTGCAATGACTGAGTGCCGCCCAAATGACACAACCATTTCTCTGTCCCTCCAGCCTCCCTCTCCCCACTGGAGCCCAGGCTGGCATTCCTTGATGAGCAAAGCTGTGCATTGGTAATGCTCTGCTTTTGGCTACGCTTTCCTAAGGGTTATGCAGGCAGCTCAATCAGTGCTTCCAGAGCCCAGGGTCTGGCACCCGGGCCAGTGAGAACGCTGGTGCAAGGAGAAAGAATCCAGTGAAGAGGGAGCTGCCAGCACTGGGGAGGTGAGCACCGAGGCGCAGCACGACATGCTTGTGGGCTCCTTGCCCGGGCTCAGCTTTTTAAGGCTGAATGAAAATGCAGAGCCAAGGAGAAAATATCTCATTCTCTTCCAGCCAGCCTGGGCAGAGGTCTTCTTTTGCACGTGGCAGGAATTGGGGAAGGAAGAGGAGGGGAGTGAGGCCAGGAGAGGGGACTCTGTGGTGTCTGGGAAGGAATCTGGCCCTGGTACAGCTGTGCAGAGAATCGAGGAAAAGCCGCGTGGCACCTTTATTTTCCCTGTTCCTCCATGACCGTTTCTGCAGGGATTTTTGTTTCTGTCTCACGTTCCAGATTCTTCTGTGGTGGCTCTGTTTGTCAAGGACAGGAAACTAGGCCAGGCCTTGGCCTCTGAGGACACTGTTTCTCCCCTGGCAGCCCCTGCCTCTTTGGAGAATAGGCCTGGTTCCTGCTTCTGGGGTGTCTAAACCCTTTTCTCTGAGGTCAGATCCCTTCTTCTCTCTGCATCCCCTCTCCCACTCCCTCGTGGGATATGTGGGAATTTGGTTTCTGAGGCCCCTCCCAGGTGATGGCAGGACTGCCTGCTTCACTGACCTCGGAGGGGGTGCTCCCTTCAAAGCAGGCCTCCGGAGGGAAGCTGACGCGGGGGACGCCACCTGTGTTCAGACCCTGTGGGATCTGCGTTCTGGGAACTGTTTTCCAACTTGGTGGTGCAAGGATTTGTTTTTTTGTTGTTTGTTTGAAACTCTCCTTAATGGCCATGAAATTTTGTTCTTTGAATGTTAATTTGATTTTTGGAAACAGCCCAGCTTTATTTGGGGAAATCTAGGGAAGAGGAAACCAAATCTGGGCAAGCTGAGTGATGGTGTTTTTAGTTAAAAAAAGAGAGAGGTTTGCCTATAAAGTAATGACAGAATTTGCTTGTTTTTATTTTAAAATGACATTGAAGGCTATTCTTAAGAGGAGACCAAAAATGTTTTTAGCGTCTGCTAGGATAAGCATAGAGCCCAAGGGGCAGCTACAAGGTCCAGTCCCTATTTCTCTGTTCCATTCAGGAGGCCGTGGAGGTTGCCTGTGGGTCTGTGGCATTGTGGGAGGCCCAGGGCCCTCCCTGTGACTGCAGACCCACTCCTGGGCCTTGTGGGGAGGGAGGAGTAAACAAATTTGGGGCTATTGCTCAGTCCCCTATAGGCCTGATTTCAGATGTTGCTGGGGAGGGAGATTGAATAGTGAAAGGTTTTACATCAGTGAGGACTGCCTGATGGGGAGAGAGCTCACCCTGAGCCAGGGACTCTGCCTGGACCACAGGCAAAGAGAGTTTGAGAGGGGCCGGGAATAGGACAGCATGTTCCCAGTGTAACTCAAGTGGCCTGTATGGCATTGTTTTAAAGAGAAGTTCTTTGAAAGAGTTGGGGGGATGTCAAAGCTGAGGTGTGGGCTGTGAGCAGCCCCCAAGGGACAGTCTGGTTCCCAAGGACCCAGGCTGTTTTTCAGGACAGTGACTGAAGACACTAGGAATGTTGAAGTGGGTGCTGGAGAGCACTCTCGTCCAAAGCTGTGAACAGCCAGGAAGTTTTTCCTTGGTGGGGCAGGGACCTTGATGATGAACTGTTGTAGGTGCATTCTAAACACATCAGCCCAGCTGCTGAGCCCAAAGTCAGCAAGGGAGGGAACTGGTATAGACCAGGCATGTATACACATCGTCTCCTGTAAGATGGACGCTGTGAGCCCCATTTTACAGATGAGAAAACACGAGGCACAGATAGTGAAGCCTCTTGCCCTGATTTCCTCACTGCCTGTTGCCTTCTCAGTTGCCTGCACACTTGTTCAGTCTTCGTGCTCAGCGCCTTGTATTCTGATTATCTGCCCACTCCCAGAGATTCTAATGGAATTGGTCCAGGATGGGGCCAGGCTTCAGTATTACTTTAAAAGCTCCCCAGATGATTTTAATGTGCAGCCAGGGTTGAGAACTGCTGGTCTAGTTTGCAGGTTTTTCATTTTTGTGTATCCCCAGCATGTAAATCAGTGGTCCTCAAATTTGAGTGTGCATCAGAATCACTTGGAGAGTTTGTTAAAAACACAGGTTGCTGGGCCCACCCTCAGAGTTTCTGACTCAGTAGGTGTGGGGCAGGCCTAAGAATCTGCATTTCTAACAAGTTCCTAGGTGCTGCTGATTCTGCTGGTGTGAGGACCACACGGTGAGAGCCCTTGATTCCTTAGAACAAGAGTAAGCACTCAGTTGATGCTGATTGAATTGGGTACATCACCAAATTGCCCAAGGACTTGAACCCTGGCCCACCTGGTAGCAAAGCCCACCCTCTTTCCATGACACCAGGCAGACTGTCAGGGAGCCTGGGAGGATGAGCTGGGTGGGTCTGCTGTCCGCTTAACCTTTGGGAGGAGGATAGAGTTTGTTGGTTTTTACAGCCTCCTCACAGGGAGACACAATACCAGTTTCCTGCCCGGAAACCTAGTGGCTGTTGGAGGCCCAGAAATTCTGGGTAGAGGTTCAAGGCAGCTAAGAGATGCTGGAGTCTAACCCAGGGCACAGACGCCTGGTGCAGGGTGTGACCTGGGAAAAGATGATCACGAATGTGCACGTCCCAGAGTGTTTGTTACGAAGCTGGTGATGCTGCTTTAAAGTTATGCCTTGTTTGTGCTCCACAGGAAATTCAGGCAACTCTAGTGACGGAAACATGGCTTAGTGATGTCGGAATTGACGAGTGGGCTCCTGAGCCATCCTGGATGAGTAGGGGAAAGGGTTGGCGGGGCGGAGCAGCTGCGAGAGTTTGGGCAACTGGAGAGGATGTTTTAGGCCAGAGCAGGAGTGGTGTGTTTAGAAGAGCAGCAGGAGAACTATGCTGGCCAATACGGCGGAGCACGTGGGGAGGTTCCATTCTCCTTCTGGAGGGACATGCTTGGACACCTGGAGATTCAAGTCACCTGGTTTGGCTGAACAATGAATAATTTTTAAAAAATCCACTCTAAAATAAATATTCACTTAAGTGCCTACTATGTGTTCAACATTATTCTAGATGCTATGTGGGGGCCTCCAAAAAAATTGATAAGGTGCAGTGACATTTGTCAAGTGATTGGTGCAGACGGCAGGTCTTTAAGAGTGAGGAGAAGAGTCCTATTGGCTATGTGGTTGGGGAAGGCTTTGGGGAGATGAGTCTGCTAGTCCTGGCAGGATGAATGAGTGTGGGGTGTGCAGTGATAATGGAGTGAGCGAAGGTATGGGGATGCAGCTCCCAATGTGTGAATAGCTCATCTGGATGCAGTGGGTGTTTGTGGGGAGCAATGGTAAGGACGTGGGTGAAAATGGGAAATGAATGCAAGACACCTTATCCTGGATTGTTATTCCATCTCTCCTTCAAAGCCTGAGAGCTGGGATTGCTGGGGACCACCCCGCTGCCCAGCAGTGGGCCTGCTGATACTACTTCTTAAAAGAGTTTGTCCAAGGAGTCGTCACTGGCAAAATTTCACTTTATTTTTATCTTTTCAAGAAATATTGGAGGTTGGAAGGAGGAGAGGAAAGCTCTCCCATTTTAGAGATGGAAAGACTGAGATCTAGGGAAGGGAAAGGGTTAAAAAAAAAGACGCTCTGGGTGTGGGTTGGATGCTGAGATAGCCATCTGGATGGAATGATGTCTGCTAAGGGCAGAGGTGAAGGCACAGTCTTCTCTGAGTAGGACTGGCACATGGATGCTTGATCCTAAGGGTCTTCTGTGCAGTTTGTGTATTTGTGGGTCTGGGGAGGAAGTAGGGAGAACAAGGGAAGTCAGCATAGTCCTAGCCAGAGTGTAAGGCCCTAGACCCCTCCCACTGGCCCCAGCTGGCTGGTATCTCAAGCATTTGTCCTGGGTGCTGTGTCCTGGCACTGTGGTTTATGAGTCCCCTCCTATAATTCATGCCATGCCACCTTCTGGGTGCCTTTCTTCTGCCCCCATCCCACGTCTGGGCCCAGTGGGAGCTGTGTGTTTAATCAGAACTGCAAAGTCCTCTCTCTCTGCTGTATTACCCATTAGACAGCACCTTAGCTTGTCTTTGGAGGGACCCATGCTTTCCCACTTCCCCTGCCAAAATCATTCACGGCTCTCTCTACTTTGAAGTCAGCCAGATCTGACTCAAGGAGGAAGAAGAGGAAAGTGTCTGTGTTCTACTCTACCGGTAGCGGCCCCCATGAGTATTTATACCAATGAGGAGTGTTCTGTTGCCTTGGCAACTTTCTTGCATGGGTTCTGGCACTCAGAATATCTGACAAATCTCACTGTTTCACACTCAATGGGCAGAGATGGAGGAGCATATCAAAGAGTAAATCTTAATGATCAGGGCCAGGGCTAAAGGTTAAAAGGACGACTAAGATAGGATATGAGAAACTGCTGAGGTCACCAAGGATTCACTCCAGTTCTTCCTCTCTCCTGTCTTCTCTCCTTCACCTTCCCTGTGTATTCACGTCTTCCCCATCTGTGAAGTTCCTGGGGCTCCCTGCTTTTCTTTGTGTATCAGTCAGTCACCAGTATGAACTGGGAGGTGCCCGTATGGGCAGTGTTCTGCTGGGTGCTGAAGGGAAGTGGTAGGTACAGAGGCAAGAAGAGTCAAGGACCAACATGTGACTCTTTGTCATGGCTTTGGTCCTCAGAGAGCTCCCCGCTTGTTGATGGAGAGCGTGGTCTTCACCTTCGTGGCACGTCTGCTGGGATGAAAGGAAAGCCCTTGGTGTGAGGGAGCCCAAAGGTTGGGAGTGTGGTTCTCTGATATTGTTCATTTATGTTTATTGTGGTACATATAACACAGATGTGAGGCGACGGAAAGACAGCATTACAAAGAAAATTGGTACAGCCTGGCTAAGGGCAGGAGTCAGGGAGGATGCTGGAAGGGGCTTCAGCAAGAGGGGCTGAGGAAGCTGGCCTGGAGGAGAAAAGTCCCTTTGTGACAGAGAAGCGCGGTCCTCTCAGGGTTCCATCCGTAGAACTTTTCCTGTGGTGCTGCGGTCTTCTGTGTGAGAATGTCTCCTTGGATACTGGAGACCAGAGTATTGAGGAGGCAGAGGGCCCCGAGGTTGACGGCACTCCCTTTAAATTGTTCTCTGGAGAAAACACGCTAAGGCGTGCTTGCAGGTCAAAGTCAAGGCATATATGTCGAGTAAGTGAAGCTTCCTCAGAAACACATCAACGTGCTGTGCCTTTTGTGGCTTCCTGTGGGGTGGTCCTTGAGCCACACTTTGGCCAGCATTTTAATGCATTGGCTTTCTTGGTTGCATCTGCAGTTTGTGCTACACCTGCTTTGTGCCAGGCCCTGTGCTCTAAAGACTCTTTGGAACCACTCCTTACTGCTTTGCTGAGAACTGCTGGATGGTTGTCTCTCTGCCTCGATAGGGACGGGGGTGAATGCAGAGAGGAGAAGGGCAGAGTCTTGGGCCACAGTGAGAAGGAATGTGACAGTGGTCACACCAGGGTGCCTCACACAGGAGTTTCAAGGAAGGTGTGCACATTGGCCTTAAATCTGCGAGGAGTGAGGTAGAACCTTGGGGTTTGTCTGTTAGGAGATCATGGGTCATCTCTGAAGGAACAGTGTCAGCAGGGTGGTGGGGGCACAAGGAAAGCATAGCTGGACAGTGAAAATTTCTGCATCATCTGGGAAGAGCTTCCTGGCTCCGAACTCAGTCTCTCTGGTACACCTTGATCCCTTTTGTTTTGCTTCCATGGCTGGTGGAGATGGCTTTTCTGTGGTGTTTTGCGTTGCCCTCTGGAGAGGTGCTGCCTCAGTGACTCACACATTGTACCCCCAACGTCCCACATTGTCACGTGGCGATTCTGGCCAGAAGGGTTATCTCCTCTGTGACTCCTCTCATTCAGTGATGAGGGCTGATCCCTGGCGAAGCTGTGAAACCTGCTCTTCTAAGTCCTTTTGCCCTCTGGTTTCTCACTCACTTCAACAGCCTCCCTACGTAGGACCAGTGATACCAGCTCCAAAACGCCCTGCTCCTCCTCTCTGAAGCATCAGAAGCCTTGCTTCTCTAGTCAGCTGTTAAATTAATGCACATTTAGTTACTTATGATTGGCAACAGCTCAATGGGTTATTCCTCATGGGAGAATTTGTTATTTAAAAGAAGCATGTTAAGTTAAAGAAATAAATCTCCAATGGTAGAATTTCAACTGCCATTGGCAGTCAGATGAAGGTGATGTTTTGGAGGCCCTGGGCTGCACTTACAGAAGAGCAGTTGTAGCTCTTTAGCTGTCAGACCTTACCATGAGGATGGAGTTTGGTTCAAAGTACCCCAGACCTAGCTTCAGAGGAAAACTGACCAACATTTGGCAGGTGGAAGGAGAAACTGACTTATTTTTTTGCTGTCCTAGAGAATATAACTAGGCCTTCTGAGGACATGTTAATGAAAAAACTGTATCAGTGAGAACTGAACGGTAAAGGAAAGGCCTGTTCTGGAGTGGGGTGAAGGGGACTAATATTGAACTGGTGCCATCTGCACGCCCTGCCCTGTGCCAGGCACTTGACTCTTGTCTGATTTACTCTTCGGAGAGGCCAGGTAACTTGCCCACACTCACTCAGATGGAGCAACTGTGCTTTTTACCCAGATCTTTCTGACTCCAAAGTCTTATCCCTTGTCTCTGAATCCAGATGCTGAAAGAGGTCCCCTGTGATTCCCTGTCCCTGGCAAAGGCTAACGATTCCCACTAGAGCACAGAAGGGGTTCCTGCCTGGAGAGGGAAGTGTGCTCAATTCTTCTACGTTTGACCCTGGTCGAGAGCCTCACTGGCTCTGTTGATGGGAGTAATTAAGAGTTGGCTCAGGGATTCTGTTTCCGTCCTCCTTGGGAATTCTCTTATCAGGACATACAGTTCCTAACTCACAGAGCAGCTGTCCTGCCTTTCCAGGGGACGTAGGAGCAGGGCAGGGCTCACCTCTCCCTGGGTGATGGGTGATGCCACCTCCCCTCCTCCAGCCCCAGGTTTCTTTTTCCTGAGTTTGTGATTCATGATTTTTTCGTTTGGATATCCTAGGGGAACTTTACACAGAATGTCTAAAATGGAACTAATCAACTCATCAGCACCCTCCCCCAAAGTTTTATTTTTGCCTGGGCTTCGCTCGTTCTGAAAATGGTACTGTCCTTCTCTTGGTGTGAAGTTTGGGTTGACTTTGATTCTCCCCTTCTCCCGCTCCCCACTCACCAGGACTTTTCTGTCTATCTTAAAATACCCAGGAAACTAGTCCTGCCCTGCCATCCCCAGGGCTACCCTACCCCCCGTTCAGACCTCCTCATCCCTTGCCTGTGTCTCTTCTCCCATCCCTTGTCCCTTCTCTGCTCTGTGAGCGCTGCTGGTTCCCTTTACTTACACTGCTCTTTAACCATGTCTTTCCCCTGCTCCAGCACAGTCTGAGGTTTCTCATAGCCTCCTGGTGACGGATCAGGCTCTTCACTCCATCAGCCAAGGCCCTCTGGTCTTGCCCAACGAAACTGGTCTATGTTCTCTCCTACCAGCTCTCTCTTCTAAGCACAGAGAGCCTATTTCCTGCTTTTTCATCCATGGATGAGATTTTTCCTGTCCCAAATGTCCTTACTTCTCTTCCCTTCTCCCTCCTTGTTCCTCTCTTGAATCCTTTCAAGCCCACATCCAACCTCCTCCCTCCATAGAATCTCCTGCGGCCTCCAAAATCGGAAGCACAGTTCCCCCATTTAAACTGTACTGTGATTTATTTTTGTACGCCTTCTTTGGCACTTTTTGTAGCATTTCCCTGATTGTTAATCTTCACATTTTATCTCCCTGGTTGCAAACTAATTCAGGGCAAGGACCGTTTTATATACCGTTTTCTTTTCCATAGCATTTAGTGCAATCCGGGGTGTTGGTTAGGGGTGGCCTGGTTCTCTCTCCTGCTCACCACACCCTCCTTTCCCTCACAGCCCTGACCCCAGGAATCTTCCCACGTTAATCCTGGCAGTTTTCAGCCTGTCGATGTCTTTGCCCATGCTGCTTCCCCCATCCTCCCCATCCTCCATTCCTAGCCGAATCTTACCGTCTTAGAGAGGCAGTGGGGCCCAGTGGAATGTGCACAGGCTTTGGAGCTAGACGGATCTGGATTTGAATCTTAGATTGGCTACTTACTAGCTGTGTGGCTTTAAGCGTGTTACTCAAGCTCCCTGAAGCTTGGCTTTCTCTGAAAATGGAGAAACCATTCTTTATCGTTAGGTAAAGGTACGCAATAAGCCCTCAATAAACATTAGTCTCCCTCCCCCACCCTTTCCTCAAATCCTCCCTCTTCCATGTAGCACTTCCTGAATATTCCATTTGATACTCAGCTCTGCTCTCACTGAAATCCTGTAGCATTTCTGTCAAAGACTCAGGGCTTGTCCGAACTGGAAAGGTTGCTTAGTTTAAATCTCTCATTTTAGAGATCAGGAGACTGAGGCTTAGAGACATCGAATGACTTGCCACAAGCTGCCCAGAGCCCATGGGTGGCTAAGCCGAGTCTAGCACTCAGACCTGGGGCCCAGGCAGGTGTCCATAGCGCTGTGCGCTTCTCTGCGTGCCCTGGCAGGCCACCCGAGCCCTCCCTTAGCCCCCACAGCATCCTGCACCATGCTGAATGGACATGGAGGAGGTGCTTAATAAATACTTGTTGATGGATGGTTTCTATGCATATGTGTCCTATTCTTCTGGTAGATTGTATGTTCTCCCAGGCGGGAAACATGCCAGCCTTTCTGTTGTTCTTTGTCCCTTTTTGGTATTCAGTACAGACCTGGTTATAATAACTGAAGGTTAATTTCAGGCCCAAGAACAAGGGCTTTTGCAGCTGGGCAGGAGGCCCTCTCCATGGTTCCCAGGGTTGTCTCACAGTGTTCTGACTGCCTCTGGCAAGTGTGAGTCTGTGCAGTGTCTATTTGTGAGTGGCTCCATGGAGAGAGGCCTGTGTGTGTAGCTGTGGTGTTCTCTGTGTACCACTTTGCCTCCGATCCCTGCTCCTCCGGCCTCCCTCAGCTCCCGTCTCCTCCCTCCACCCACTCCCTGCACCTTGCTGCTGCTCTGGCTAAGAATAAATCATCATGGTTGCATAGCAACGAGTTTGGTTTCCTTTACTCCTCCTTCTCCTCCTCCCACAAAGTGCCTCAGCTCTAAATTTAAGGTAGTGTGTCAGGAGATGCCATTACCCTACAAATGCCTCTGAACCGCAGCATTGTCCCTCCTCTGGCTGCCAGCTTTATGAGGGCAAAAACAGACTGCTTTGTTTACTCTCCCCAGCACCTAGTGCTGGTCTTGGCACATAGTAGGTGGTCAGTAAATATCTATTGGATTATGAGTGAATGAATCATTTTCTTAGAATCCCTATGGTTGAGAGGTGCTTCTGGAACTGGGAAATGTTATTATGGACTCTGGGATGGTCCATAATTCACCTGTCTTGGCTGGACGCCTCTCTCGTCCCTTTCTCCAGCCACCTAGGAAGCTGGTATGGCAAGAGAAGGCACATATTTCTTCATCTCTCACTGGCATGTGGATGGTGAATGTGTTTTCTTATTTTTTTTTTTCTGAAAGTTGGTGGTTCAATCCACATGGTATATTGAGCCCACTGGGAGGTACCAGTCTAATGGGGCTTTGTGAGTCCTGCCTTGGGGAACTCATGGTCTAAAAGGCTGAGGGAAGAGTATTCTTTTTGGTAACAGAAGTGTGAGGCTTACTTTTGGGAAGAGATGAATCTCTGTGAGCCTTGAAGTCACAAAGTGCTAGGTTTGAATCCTATCTCTAATTGTAAGCTGTGTGACCCTGGGTGGGTCCCTTAACTTGGCTCTCAGATTGTAAAATTTGTATGAGAAAAACCACAAATAGAGTCTAGCAGAGTGCCAGGAAACAAGGGTGCCCAAATAGTATGAGTTTCCTTTTCCCCTTTTAGTGGGGAGACAGAAACATACCAGAAAATACCAGTCAATGCTAGTGATGGGGTGCCATCAGTATGCAGTGGGGAGTGTCTTGCTTTTTGGGGCCAGAGGAAGTATACTCCCTGGACCTAATGTATTTCCTTTTTATTTTTTCCTGGTTTAAAAAATGTGTTAGATTTCACAACTGGCTTCCCAGCTGCCTCGTATTCATCTCCTTCCAAGCATCCCCACGTGGCATCCCGAACTGACTCAGTGTAAGTCTCAAGGAGGAGTGGGAGGTTCAGGGTCCAGAGGGAGAATGAAAGTTCAGCAGCTCCTCTGGGGTCATGGAAATAGGTTGGAAGAAGAGGCTGGGGAGGGGCTGCAATTCAGCTAAAAATAGCGAGGCAGAGGCAGAAGCTAAGAGGGCAGCCAGAGGTCAAGAGCCGGGGCAGTCTCAGGCACACAGTCTCAGCAGAGAACTTGGAGCTTGGCATCCCCTTGGGATGGGGTGGTGGACACTTCCTAATCCTGTGTGTCACCTGTGCCTGCCCACAGTGGGCAGCCAGCATGTCATCTCCCCTTCCAGGCCTGCACAACACTCTCTTCTTCCTCCTCCTGTTCACCTCACACACTGCCCCCTACTACCTTCCATCTGTCCCTTCTTCAGCAGTACAAGAGCAGCAGGCATTTACTAGACTTTCTACAAACCAGTCACTTTGTACTAAGTGTTCTTGGGCCTCTGTCCTCTGGAAGTCTGTAGTCTGAGATAGCATCCTGGACCCATGGACCGCCAGAAAAACAATCAAAGAACGACCATTAAATAAACACAGAATAGATGAGATAACATGTTCTCATCCTGTATGAGTTGAGGCCAGTGGTATTTGTGGGGGCCTTCTGGGTGTGTATTCAAGAAGGCCTAGGAGTTTCCTGCTTGAAAAAGGTGAGGGTGAGCTAAGTTAGTGCTTTCCTAGGGCCAGTGCTCCAGGGGAGAAACAAGCCCTCCTCCCCCACCGAGAGGATGGAAGAGGGATGCTTTCTGGCTGGAGCTTAAGGCTGGACCTTGGGAGAAGATGCATACTGGAGGGGTCCAAGGAAACAGGAGTCAAGACCGTCTCCACGTTTGTCACAGACTCTCTCTCACCCATTGATCCATTGATTGAGTCATTCATCCACTCAAAAAGCATTTAAGGAAGATCTGCTAAATACCAGTATGGATGGGAGGGTATTCCAAATCAGTGGTTTTCCATCCTAGCTGCACACTGGAATTACCTATGGAACCTGAGAAATACTGATGCTCAGGTCTCACCTCAGAACAATTGCGTAAAAGAATCTCTGGGTCTGGGAGCCAGAGTAGAAAACCACTGGTCTAGATGGCCCCAGGCTCCTTTCTATAACACTGCCACTCACTGCCCCTTTCTGGTTATGGCTGCTCTGCCTTCTGAGTGACGTGACTGAAGATGTGACTTGTGGTCACTGAGATGTAGCCGGCACTCTACAGCCAGTTCACACAAATGCTTATTGAGCAGCTATCGTGAGTCCAGCGTTAGAGAGACATGGAGGTGACAATAACAGTTCCCTTGGAAGTAACTTGTATTAAGTACTCCATTTCCTTGAGTGTTTATCTGGTGAGCCAGAGCCAGCCTTTCTGATGAATGAGGTTTTCTGTGATTTGCCCTGTCTTGTCCCTCAGTAGACGAGAAATAGTGACTATATAAAGTGGATTTCTGTTAAATGGAGATGAGATAGGTGGTGAAAAAGACACAGAGAAATAGATGGAAGGCAGGCAAATAGGGATGCTAAAGGGACAGACTGTGTTCCTCAGGAAGGTTTTCACAAATGCACTATCAAGTTGTCTAAATCATGAAAAGGTAAAAGTAAATAATATGCCTGTTTCATATTTGGATTGTCAGCGAGGATTTGAGCCCCTATGAGGCTCCACTAGGCATAGTGGACATGACCCTGGTGCTCAAAAAACATGCACCCTGGCTGGGGTATTAAGATTAATATGAAAAACTAGAGATTCTTAAGTACTCAGTTGTGTTTTATGACTATAAGGTTATTAGGAGCTTGGAGAGAGAGGGGTGCTACCTAAAGTGCGGTCCATGGCCCAGCTCTGCCAACTGTTACCAGTCAGTAAGGAGAAGTATGGAAATTGAAAGGAAGTATTTAGAAACTTTTATAGCCATTTGCCAGAGTGATTTTGTCTGTGGAATATAAAAAAATTAGGCCTTGTATTTTGTTTTTAAAATTGCGTTTCCCTAGTGATTCATTTTTATTGTCTTTTACAAAAGTACCCGTCTATGATAGATAGAAATTAAGAAATGAAAACAAACAAACCAAGCTGGTCCTTCACTGCAGATGGTTTCAGAAGAACCGGACTGGAGTAGCTGGCAGTGTGGAGAGGTGGGAGCCAGCAAGTGGGAAAAGGGCAGATGTTCTATCTGTTGCTGCAAAGGGAGGAAGAGGGTGTCCTGAAAACCTAGACCTTATTCAGTGCAGGAGGCTCTCAGACCATGGACATTTATTGAGTTTTTGGTGGATGCTGGAGCTTTGTATTGTGCTTTGTGTGAATTATTACACTGACTCTCCTCAAAACCCTGTGTGATAATGGTGCCTGTCACCATCTCTGTTCTGCTGAGGCCCGAAGAGAGCAAATAATGTGCCCAGGTGCCACAGTTGGTGAGTGGTGGGCCTGCGTTTTAAAGATTTTATTTTTCCTTTTTCTCCCCAAAGCCCCCTGGTACATAGTTGTATATATATATATATATATATATATATATATATATATTTTTTTTTTTTAGTTGTGGGTGCTTCTAGTTGTGGCATGTGGGATGCCACTTCAGTGTGGCTTGATGAGTGGTACCATGTCTGTGCCCAGGATCCGAACCAGTGAAACCCCAGGCCGCCAAAGCGGAGCACATGACCTTAACCACTCGGCCACTAGGCTGGGCCCTTGGGCCTGCATTTTAAAGCTAGGTGTGTTGGACTCTTGAGCCTGATGGCTCCTGATCCCCCACCCCACTCCACGTAGCCCCTCCAGGTGACAAGGAGTACGCGCCAGACTCTGCCCATCCAGACGTTCCAGAATAGGAATGAGGAGAAGGCCCTACAGATTAAGATCACAGAGCTTAGGGATGTCCTTCTGGAAAGGTGCCCTGCCTCCTCAGAAGGGGCAGGATGTGGACCTTTATCTGGCAGTTCTGCTCTCTTCTCCTCAGTGCTCATTTCCAAAGGTATTTCAGTAGATGGACCTTCCCTGGTTTGGGCATTTTATTAGACTCTGAACTGTCCTGTCAGCACCTTTTCCCAGTGGCATCTCATCCACCCACTTATTTTTAAACTTTTAATTTGGAAATAATTATAGATGCACAGGAAGTTGCAAAGAAACATACATGGAGGTCCTGTGCACCCTTCACCCAGCGTCCCACACTGTTAACATCTTGTGTGTACAACTATAGTACAATATCAAAACCGGGATATCGACAATGGTATTATCCACAGACTCACTCATCCACTTCTTTTCTATTAATTTTTTTAAAGACTATTTTCTAAGAGCAGTTTTAGGTTTACAGAAAAATTGAGAGGAAGGTACAGAGATTTTCCATTTGTGCCCTGCCCCCACACATGCACAGCCTCCTCCATTTTCAGCATCCACCACCAGAGTGGTACATTTGTGACAATTGATGAACCCATGTTGACACACCGTTATTACCCAAAGTCCACAGTTTACATTAGGGTTCACTCTTGGTAGTGTCCATTCTGTGGGTTTGGACAAAAGTATAATGATATGGATCCACCATTATAGTATCATGCAGGGTATTTTCACTGCCCTAAAAATCTCCTGGTCTCTGCCTATTCAGCATTCCCTCCCTGCTAACCCCTGGCAACCACTGATCTTTTTACTGTCTCCGGAGTTCTGCCTTTTCTAGAAGTCGTATACTTGGAAGCATACAGTATGTAGCCTTTTCAGATGGGCTTCTTTCACTTAGTAATATGCATTTAAGGTTCCTTCATATCTTTTTATAGCTTGATAGCTCATTTCTTTTTAGCACTCAATAATATTCCATTGTCTGGATGTACCACAGTTTATTTATCTACTCACCTACTAAATGATATCTTGGTTGCTTCCAAGTTTTGGCAATTATGAATAAAGCTGCTATAAACATCTGTGTGGAGGTTTTTGTGTGGACATAAGTTTTTAGCTCCTTTGTGTAAATACCAAGGAATACAATGTACCTATCCATTTTTTCTCTTACATTCTGGGTACCACGCTTTAAGAGAAACATCAACAAGCCATAGGGTAACTGGAGGAGGAAGAGAGTGGGTGGTCTGGAAGCCAAGTCATATTCAGATTGTTCTCAGGGTCTAGTGTGAGCATCTTGTGTGTAGATGCTATGTGTTATTTACCTCTCCTGTCTTAGCACCTAAAGCAGTGTGAGGCACGTAGTTGACTCACAACAAATATTTTTTGAATTGACTATTTGATTCAGAGCAGAAAACATGTGTATAAACATAATGGCTGCCTTCTGTATTGCTGGGCCTCTAATGTGGAGGAAGGGTAAGATCTGTTTATGCCCACCATTGCTCTTGAGGGCAGAGCTAGGATTGGTGAATGGGGGAAAGACATAAAGGGAAACATCCTACCTGAATTTATAGAAGAACTTCACCAAGAATGGGAACAGTGCAGTAGGGAAGTAGCTGCTTCCTGGACTACTACACTGCAAGTATTTAGTCACTAGCAGAATATTAGGGATGCAGTGGAAATGATTCCTGCATTTTTTTGATATGGGCCAAATGGCTTTAATGGAAGTCTTTCCAGTTTCTTATTTCTGGGATTCTAAGAGCATGCAGACATGGACAGAAATAGGACATTTCAGAAGGGGAACCAGTTTGAGTAGAGTGTATTCATGGAGTTTGAGGTGACAACAAAACATTTTAATGGAAGAACACCTGTAGATTTTGAAAAGATTGTATTTGCTTTTTAAAAGCAAAATCCTAGGCAGCCAGATATAAGACCCCTTCTCTCAGCTTCTTTGGGTAACCTGGGGAATTTGCCCAGGGCAATACCTGGAGTTAACCTGGCAATCAGACATTCATCTTTTCTTCCAGGCAGCGTTTGGCAACATCATTTCTAGAGAAAATTGTGGGAGCTGGAGTCTGACTACACCTGATGTGTTTTTGTCATGTTAATCACTTCTTGAAATTAAGGAGAAGATTATTGCAATTTCTATTCCAGGAAATGAAGCAGGCACTGAGTTAATCAGATTACTTCCAGGTGAAAAAGGAAAAAAATAGGTCAAGGTTCTTAAATTAGGCCATTTGAGAAGGTTATTATATATTCATATATGATTATCCTATAAGGTATGAATTTAAATGATTTGTGTTTTTATTTCATTCTAGCTGCCAAGGAAGACACAAACTTTTCATGTCATATGTTTTTTAAAAACTCATAAAAAGAAAACTAATTGTATGTATTTATTTTTTAGGTAGGGAGTAGGGAAAGGAACTAATACTTATTTATTGCCTACTATATGCCAAGAACTTTACATATATTATTTCATCAATTTTCACAATAATTCTAATGGGTAGGTATTATCATTGCTGTTTTATGGCCAAGAAAACCAAAGCTCAGAGCAAAGTAACCTGTTCTGGGACACACATCTAGTGAAAAATAGATTTGGGGTTCAAAGCCAGGTCTGTTGGAATGCAAAGTCAGTGCTCTTTATGCTGTTTAGTATTGGTGACATACCATGTCTAGCGGAATCCAAACCTACCATGTTCGTGATTGGATTTCAGAACTATATAGTATATGTTTCAGACCCACAGGTGTCAGTTCCCTGTCTGCAGGAAAGCCTGCCCAGATAGCCTGTTTCCACTATTGCTGATGACCTTTCTGTAGAGGAATTCAACTGAGGAATTCAGATCATTGCTACACTCAACTGCTAATTGCCCTCAGTTCTGGCTCCCACCCATTCCGCCTGCTCTCTGTGCCATTGCCTCCAGGATGCATGATCCTGAAGGTGAACACCAGCCTTGGGCACAGTTTCCAGCTTGCATGCTACCCAATGTCTAATAATCCAAGCTTAGTTTTTTTCTAGTCTTGGGATTATATTCTCATTCTCATAGGGAGACTTGGAGAGAAGCGAGTAGACTTCGTGGTATAGGAGACAAAACACTGTGTCTGGATATGCTTTGTCCTTGCTGTGCGACTTTCCAGTCCCTTGGCTTTAAGGAGTCCTTTAGCTGTCTGAGACTCAGTTCTTTCACCAGCAAAAAGGGGATAGTAATAACCTTTTCTCTTTACTTTTTAGGGTAAGCATGAGACTCAGATGATATTAGTATCTAGGAGCTTTGTAAGCCGTAGGCATTGGACAAATGAAGTCCAGTGGATGAAAGAGAATGATTCTGTCTCCTGGAAAGCTTTCCTCCAGAAGGGGCGGAAGCCAGCACACATGTCAGGGTAGGAAAATATGAGCTCCCTCTGTCCAGCCAGGCTAGAGCAGATTTCGTTTCTGTAGCCCCCTCTTTTTCCTGAATAGCATGGCTGTGTTTCTTGGCTTCAGTTATTGAGATAATTGCTCTCAATCTTCCCTTTCCAATGAGTGCAAGGCTGTTAGACTCGAACAATAGCCACTGGCTGAAGCCTTACAAAGATTCTGATTGGATAGACTGTTCTGCTCAGCTTAATTTGCTTGCTGGCTATGTAAATATTAGGGTTGTTAATCTTTATTAGAGGGTGTTAGCCAAGAAAAATTGCATTTTTTAAAACCCATACATTAACATGGGAAAAAAAGTAATAGTAAATCAAGCAAAATTTAAGAATTTTGATATCCTAAAAGCTTCCAATGAAGACTAAAATGCTTCAGTGTATTTATTCAAAAACAAGACTGTGGCTTCTAATTCTTTTTGGAAGTGGGCATCTCTCAAATAAATACAAAAGCAAGTTTTCATTTTAGAGCAGAAAAGTCAGAACAATTAGAAGCTGTCAATTTTGCTGTCATTTAATAGATTTGGATTTGCAAGGCAGTTTCCATGGAGTTTTTTCCCTACATAGTCTTTATACCTTAAATTTATTCTGTGCTTATATTTTCTTATTGTAAACTTTTTACCGAAGTATCCCATACATATAGGAAAATGCACAAATCCTAAGTGTACAGTTCAATGAATTTTTACCCAGTGAACACACCTAAGTAACTTGCATACAGATCAAGAAACAGAACACTACCAGCACCCCAGAACCCTGGTCTCCCAGTGGCCTTTTCCATTCACTGGTCCCCCCTCTCAAGGGCAATCTCTATGGTGACCTCCAGCACTGTAAGATTAGTTTGCCTGTTTTGAAACTTTATATAAATGGAATCTTAAAGTATGTACTGTTTTGTGTCTGTCCTCTTTTGTTCAACGTTATGTGTGGGAGATGAATCCATGTTGTATGTAGCAATTGTATGTTACTTTCATTGCTATATAATATTCTGTTGTGTATATATACATCACAATGTATTTGTCCATTTTGCTGTTTAAGGTGTTCAAGTTGTTTGCAGTTTGGGGCTATTATGAGTAAAGCTGCTGTGAACACTTTATATGGGTCCATTGATGAGTATATGTACCCAGTATTCTGGAGCATATACCTAAAAGAGTAATTATCAAGCTATAGGGTGTGAGTATGTTTAGCTTTAGTAAATATATTGCCAAATAGTTTTCCAAAGTGGTTGTAACAATTTACATCTCCACCAGCAGCCAGGAGACTTCCAGTTCCTCCACATCTTTGCTAACACTTGACGTTATTTGTCTTTTCCTCTTTTTAGCTCTGCTGGTAGGTATGTGGTGGTGCCACTTTGTGAGAGAGAGTGTGTGTCTATGTGTTTATTTCCCTGATGATAAATAAAGTCAAGAACTTTCTCATATGTTTATTGGCCATTTGGATTCCCTCTTTTGTAAAGTGACCCTTCAATGGTTTTGCCTGGTCTTTGCTATTGAATTTTCTGCTTTTTAAGAGTTCTTTATGTATTCTGGATATGAGTCCTTGGAATATATGTATTGTGAATATCTTCTTCCAGTCTATCATATGCCTGTTCGTCCTCTTTATGGTGTATTTTGATGAACATAAGTTATTAATTTTAATATAGTTTAGTCTATCACATTTTTTCTTTTATAGTTAGTGCTTTTTGTGTCCTGTTTAAAAAATCTTTGTCTATTCTATTTTTTTTACTGAAAGCTTTATTGTTTTACTTTTCACATTTAGATCAGTAATCCATTTGGAAGTGCTTGTTGTGTATGATGAGGAAAACATTCTTTTTTTCCCCCGTTTTGCCATCCAATTGATTTGAGTCATTTGTTGAAAAAACCATCCTTTCTCCACAGCACTCTAGTGTCACCTTTGTCATAAATAAAGTGACCATGTATGTGTGGCTCTGTTTCTATGCATTAAAATTTGAAGGTGCCGCCAAGTAGTTGGTACCACCTTGGGTTTGATGTGTTGAATAAGTTGCTAACTAGACTCTTGGCACAGACATGGATGAATAAGAGAGGCCAGGGCAAGATCAGCGGTCCAGAAAGTTTCCAGATATAAAACCCTTTGACTCACAGACTGTATTTAGATATGCTTCTCCAAATAAAATAACTTAGATGGAATCATAATATGAATTGGTTTAGTGTCCCTTCTATTAGAAGATGGATGTATCATAAAAAGTGGAATTTAAAGGAATGCAATACCTAGTTTCCAATTAAATACAATTTCTCACAAGATTCAATTGAAAATAATTACTACTTTGTCTAGTGCCAGTTCTCCTCATCATAAGGGAATGCTTTCTCTGGAAAAAGGCCTAGCTGGCGCCTATTCTTGGGGTTCATCACATCTGCCTGATCTGCGTGCTCAGGAATTAGACACCCAGAGCCTGTAATTGCTTGCTTATTTTAGTTGCTTTGTGGAGGGCCTTTGGTTTGTGTCCAAACACTTCCAGCAACCTGAAATCTTTCATGTTTTCTAAGATCCTAAGGGAAATGGGTCTGGAGTACTGCTAAGAGGTGTTTCCTCAAGTGGATGAGCACCCCTTTTCCAAGAGCTCTACCCAACTTAAACTATGGAGGATTTTGGCTCTCTGGCAAATTCCCAACCCATCCAGATAATACAGCTCCTTTCCGTCAGTGATCCCCAGGGTGGTTGGTGAAGTGCAGTCCACCCTCCTTGGGCATGGACCTGGTCCAGGTACCTTTCGTCTTAGAGAATTACCCCTCATCCCTCTTCCCCTCTCTTAGGGCTGACCTAGAAGTCTGAGCTATCATGAAATATTATTCAGCAAACAGTGGAGCAGTAGCTTCTTTGTAAGTTTCCATTTGGGCAACAAGTACAGTTGAGCACCTTCTGTATTCTAGAACTCAAAACCTATTCCCAGCCCTTGAGGGCTTAGTTTACTTCTGACTGTGTTAGATGACAGTCTCACTTAAATTTGGGGCCTGACAAAAATCTTACTGATGCTTCATCACCTGACCTTAACTCTTGCCCATCCCTGTCCCCTGCCATGGCTAGACTTAGCTGAGTATTTGGTGATGAATCTCACCTGCCTGTCCCTGTATTGTGGCCCGCTTTGTACCTCCATTGTGACTTCAGCTAATCTATGGCCTGTTAGCCGGGACGACTCCAACTTGGATGGCAGGTTTTTATAGTGACATTCAAACTAGGTACCTGCTGAAGCTCCAGTTGCCTTCTGCAAGTTCTTAAGTATCATGATGCTACTCTGCTGCCCCAGGGTCTGCATCAAGCTGGGGACAGAGCAATGCCCTTGTCAAGAGAGAATTAATCTTTTTCATATAATGCCACCCACATGTTGAGATCCTGGGTTCCCCCTGTGCCTAATGGCACAGGTGTAACAGTGACATGGAGCTAGGACTGTGGTATAAAGTCCCCATAATTGTCATGTCTTATTTCAGTCTGCAAAGAGTCCTAATCACCACAAGTCTTTGCCGCTCCAGATGCTGTATAGTTTTGATCTCATCCACCCATTGTCTCTGTGTGTGCACAGATGGCTAGAGATTTTATTTGAGGCCTTTTAACTTCTGTTCTTTTAAAATGGGCATTTAAAAAAGACTCTTCTGTTTTGTTTGTTTAAAATTTTTTTTATTAGTCTTTGTACATTTAAAAACCATTGTATATAATAGAATAGCAGACTTTCAGAACCCAGGGACATTAGATATCATTTGTCCAATCTTCTCATAACTAAATAATATTGTGAGATCTCTCTCTGGAGATATTTTTAAATGTCTTTTACAATCACAGGAAGTCAGAGCTGGAAGAGAACTGAGAATTGTGTGAGGCCAGCAATCTCATTCTACAGCTGAGGACGGAGACCCTGAGGAGGCAGGTGGCTGGATCACGCAGATAGTGGGTGATAAAATCCCCGGTCTCCAGACCCCCCAGTCTCGGGGTCTTTGCTTGTGTAGACCAGGCTGCTTCTCACTTCCAGTTTTGCTTCATACTTATTACCCAAAGACAGCCAGGAATTTCTCATAGAGTCTGTCAATGTGCTTGTCATGAAACATTAATTCCTGCCAGGACTTAAGGTAACATGGAAATAGCCAAAACGTACCTTGGGCAAGAGCCATGAATCCCAGTGGGAGTGGGCTGGGATAAGTAGTTATGTTAATAAAACTGTTCCACATCAAATGTGAGTCAGATTCAATACATGAGTGCCACCAAGAAGTTACACACAGAGGGAGTTTAATTTTAGTTCAGATAGATCACCCATTTGCATCTTCCTTCAGAATAAAGGGGGTGGAAGTTGTTATGTCTTTCAAATTAGATTGATTGGTTAAAAAGGGAAAACAATCTGGAGGAGGGTTATTTTCCTGTGGACTGCTGTCCAGTGTACCATCTATTTCTGATGGAGCTTGAACTTCCAGTTCACTAAAGGTGGGAGTGCAGAGTGTGCCTTTTCTCCCCTTTGCCTTAGCAGCATTCAGGAAATTCCGTGTCTGCCCTTTTCCCCTGCGCATGTCCCTGCCCCAGGCTCTTTCCTGAGGCCTGTTGCTCCGGGCTGGTCTATGCTCAGGCAAGGGTGGCCTGTGGGAGCTTCCTGTGATAGTGTACTAAGCTTTTCTTAAGGTGAAGGGAAATCAAAGGAGTCAGCCGTCCTCCTCCTCCTTGGAGCTCCTCTTCTGCTCATATTTCTCCAGGAAGGCCTAAGGCAAGAGAAGAGGCTCAGAGATGTGGTTTGTGGACTTCAGAAATTGTTCTGCCTGCCACACTCTGGGCGTGCTCCTGCCCTGTCTGTGTTACCTCCACACCCACTCTGCTCCTTAAGGTCCCAAGTAGGGGAGTTTGTGGGTGAATGAGGAGTACGGAGAAGGTGGGAGAGTGTTAAGCCTCCCCTGGGCTTTGTGACTGCCCTGGGTTTTGTATCTGGTGACTGGAAGGATCCTGATAGAGCCTTATGGAAAGACAGCCCGCTCTTCCCAGGAGACTCCCCATCTAATGGAGAGATGATAATCACTCATCTGGTGGCCTCCAGGGCAAAGCAGTGCCTGAGCTGGGGGTTGCTTCATTACCTCCTAGATGCCAGCGCCGGTCTTACGGAAGTGCAGCCAGATCTGAGCTGATGCGGTGATTCAGTCCTCTCTCAACAGGCCATTGTCCGTAAGAGGCGTTCGTGTGTTGATTTGCAAAGCACTCCTGAGCTCCTCTTGGGGGATTTTTGTCCGAAGGGGATCTCCATTCCTGGAATTCGCTGAAAGCTCTCCCTGACATGCCCTCTGCGACTCATCACGTTAATGGGAAGGGAGGGCTGGAGGCCAGCCAGGGTGCCCCGCCCCCAGCCATGTCGAGATGGCTGCATTGATTGCAGAGTCTGACGGAAGGTTACTGCGATGGATGGGGATTCACTGATAGTGGAAGAATAAAGCTCTGGCCCTGGAGCTTGTCTTCTTAACTGGGCTCCCAGCCAGGGCTTCCTTGCCACCTCTCTACTCCCCACAGTCGATCATGCACACCCAACTAGATCCGGCTTCCCTGAACACTACTTAGCCAAACTCCCCAATTGCTTAGAAACCCTTAATGGGTCCTCTTGGCCTGGACTCAAGGCCCTACAGGATCAGGTGCACATCCACAAACAGTTGCCTTTACAACCTTATCACTGATCCAGCCTACCTTCTGCAGTGAAGCCCATTATCTAGTCACATGGGGTCTGCTCACAGTCCCCTGAAAATCCCAGGCTTATGTGTTCCTCCATGCCTTTTCCCATGCTGTCCCCATGTCTTCTCCTCCACCTGCTCAAATGCACTCCCTCCTTCAGTTCCTGGCTCTTTTGCCTTCTCTGTTCATCTAGCTATGCAATAGCCCATTTCTCTAATGTGTGACTAGGCCCCTGAGGGCAGAACCCCTGTAACCCCCAGTGCAATGCTGAATGTGAGAGGAGCACACACTCCTTCTTGGGTGAATGGGGAGAGCTGCATACTTGAAATAGTGAACACTCTCTGGGCAACTTAGTATTATTTCCTTCTTGACCTAGTGCTCATACCCCCATTTTAAAGTTAGGTCTGGAGATGTTTAATGGGGTAGGGGGAATGGTGGCAGGTGCCTCAGAAAGGTTCCAACAAGGCAGTGGTCAAGAGTAGGATTGAAATGGAGCAGATACTAGAGGCAAACAAAACAAAACAGGAAATTGGATTTAACACACCTTGGAGAAGGAAGGTAGGGGTCCTGGGTTGAGTTAAGTGTTCTCTGAAATTTCACATCTACCTGAAACCTCAGGATGTGACCTTATTTGGAAATGGGGCCTTTGCAGATGTAATTAGTTAGGGTAAGATGGGGTCGTACTGGATTAGGGGCAACCCCAAGTCCAATGACTGGTGTCTTTATAAGAAGAGCGGAGGATACATAGAGAAGAAGGCCGTGTCAAGGTGGAGGCAGACATGAGTGATGCAGCTACAAGCCCAGGAGGCCAAGGATTTCCGGGAGCCACCAGAAGCTGGGAAGAGGCAAGGAAGGATTCTTCCCTAGAGTCTTCAGGGGCCGACACCTTGATTTTGGACTTCAGGCCTGAACTGTGAGAGAATAAATTTCTGTTGCTTTAAGCCGTCCAGTTTGTGGTGATTTGTTGTGACAGCCCTAGTGAATGAATACAGTGGGGTTCGTTGTGCATTTGTGGCATATATATCTGGAATTCAGGGAGTCAGATTCTTGGATGATGGTGTATCGGTGTGTGTGCGGTACCGCCACCAGCATCATGGGTCTAACTGTGGTAAGAAGTCTGCACTTGTTTGGGATGCAGTTTTGCCAGGAACTACAGAGGGGCAAATTCACTCTCAGAAACTCCTGGTCATCTGGATGGAGGTGGCCTGTGAAGCACTTGGGGCATCCTGAGCATGATGGGAGGTCATGGGCAGAGCCATCCCTATGAGTTGTGGGAAGGAGAAATCACACCAGGCAGAATCTGTTGGTTGTCTTCATTTTTATGCAGAAGAAATCTGGTTAAAATGATCATAGAACAGAGGAGGTGTGTGCTGGGAAGAGGACAAGAAGAGGGGTGACGAGGAGTATGTTACAGTGATTTGTGATGAAGTAGATGGGATGTGGGTTTGCTTTGATACAAGTGAGAAAGGAGAGGAGGAGAGGAGGTGCTAAACAACCCATGTTGGCTTTTACGGTGAGTGGTGTATCAGAGAACTGCCTTCTTCTCCTGGGCTACCAGGCAGCTCTGGCTCTCTGTCCCCAAAGCAGTGAGAATCCCATAAAGCAAAAGGTGGGACAAGAGACAGCTCTGGCCCTTGGAGGATGACTCTAGGCATCACTGCAGAGCCTTCTCACTTCCCCCTTCTCCGCATTAGAGGTGGTGAGGGGTATGGGATGCTCACTGGGAGCCTAGCCCCCTTCCACCCATCGTCGCTGTCCTATTTGAGCCAATCTGTCCCCCTTTCCGAGCCTTGGTCTTCTTCCTTTTACCAGAGGCTTATGAGGTTGATGTGAGCATTGAGGAGAAACACTTTGTGAACCTTAAAATGCTGTGTAATATTGTGTCTTAGAGTCCTCCCCAGGACTGAACAGGAAGGTAGGTGTGTCCTCATCCTTTGGGGTTCTTGGGTGGCTCACAGACTGTGTGAAAAGTAATGCAGGTTTCGGTTTAAGGTGATGAAAAAGTTCTGGAAATGGATGATGGTGATGGCTGTACAACAATGTGAATGTACTTAATGCCCCTGAACTGTACACTTGAAAATGGTTAAAATGCTAAATTTTATGTTATGTATATTTTACCACAATAAAAAAAATTACAAGCACTTCCTCCCCCTAAACAAAGTAATGCAGATACTGAACAAAGCTGGTATTCAAGTAAGTTTGACACTCTGGGTGGTACAGGGTGATTATTGCACTTTATGGTGAATGCTCATATTTACAATCTTGTAAATATGTGAGGAATTAGCCCTGTTTACTAGGACTCAATGAACACAATGTATTATTGTTATTATTTTTGGATGGCTCTAGAAATTCCTTTGGGAAAGGGTAAATTAGATCACAATAATTGGAATTGAAATGAACTGTAAACTGTACTTAATAAAGTAAGATCTGAGGTCACCTTGCCAGCCCTACCTCTGTCCCCAAGCTTATGCTCCCTCCTCAGCACTACTCTTTCCTGTTTCTTCTCTTTTCTTCCCAGCTTACTCTTTATCCCAGGAGGTCAGGGTAGAAATGGATTTGCGTCTATAGGACAGAAACATGAGTCTCATGTGGCCTCTTGCCCTTCACCAAACATGTCCCGTGCTATCCCGGACCCTGATCCTCTGCCTCAGACTTTGCTCCCAAAAGTGAGAGCTATTTGCACACCTCCCAGAGCATTTCATTCTGCAGGCCCATGCCCATCTACATCCAAGCCTCACAGGACCACCTCCCAATTTTCTCCTTTCTCTAGCTCCAAGTGGCTTCTGAAGATCAGAACCACAGGCATAAATACTGCCTGATGACCTCACCATTTCTGAGGGTGCCCCATAGGCTGAAGGCCCAGAAAATAACTCAGAAAGGGGCTGAAGGATGGACATCTTTTTGATTGAGAAATTGTTTCATTTTAGCATGAAGTAAAATGTCCAACGTTTCGTATTCAAATATTGAAACCTACATTGTGCCTCCTCCAAATCATCTCTGAAAATGATGCAGAACTCTGTTTGATGTGGAACTGCCCATGGTGCTGGGTGATTTTGAGTCATGCTCTCAAATGTGATGGCTCTGTGTGTTTCTGCCTTCAGGGCAGGCAGCCAGTTTGCTAAGAGGGGAGGGAGGTAGGAAAACATCAGTGCCTTCCTGTGGGCTTCTTCTTGTTGAATTTTGCTCCACAGGTTGGAGGACAAGTTCCAGTCCTCCTAACTAGGCCTTAAAAGTCTGGGTGGAGTGGATGCTCACTGGAACCTGTGGAGATTATAAAACAAGGAGCTCCCTGCCTTACGTGCTCAGGAGAGGCAGGACTAAGAGCGAGCATGAAGGTGTAGAAGTTGGAAGGAAGTTGGATATCAGCTCCTTGCGGCCCTTCACTTTGAGATTCACAAAGGAAAACGAGATATCTCCTTGCTAAAAGGTAAGAGTTTAAATTTATTCGAACTCTGAATATTATAGTCTGTTTTAGCTCCAGTGGCATATTTCTGTAATGTATGTAAATAATATTTGAATTATTATGAATCCATGCTCTGAGCAAAGTCAAACACCCAGTCTTACTCCTGAGGTGGGGCCTTCAGAGCTGGAATACTGCTTAGTGCCCTCTGAAGGGGCTATTTTCAGAAGTATGTATGATGGAGAAGATTCTCTAGAAAGTAGACAGGCACTAACTATGGTTTTGTCCTTTTTCTCTTTAGTACAATGGAACCTCCTTCCTGCACATGAAGTCCTTCCCTCACTGCATGTTATTCCAGAGAAGCAGCAGCATGACTTCCAGATTCCACCAAGGAAAGAAGCGTGCATCTTCCTGTGTGAGACGTGTCTGCTGCATCAAACAATTCTTCACGAATGAGAGCAGGTGCATGATGGTGGTACCAGTACCTCCTTCTAGCTCTCCAATTCCCTGGTTCCTGCTGCTGCTGTTTCTGAAATCACAACATCCTCACTAGGACCATACAGGGACAAATGACAGCTATCCACAGTCCCCCTAGCTATATTCAAAACACATCATAATAAGATGACATTTGAAGATAAGGGTAAAAAAAAAAAAGGAGCACTATGTTCTGCTTGCATGCTGATATGAGTGCCTGAAAGTGGACGTTGGCTAAGTTTCATGTGTGCACCAGCCCTGGATCCAGAAGACTCTCTTGGCAAACCTCTTCAGAGTGAGGATGTGAATGGAGAATGGAAGCATCTATGAAGAGCAGGCAGCTCCTGTGGGACTTAATGATGGATGGCTGATCACTCACACAGAGGAAGGAGTCATGGATTCCATGATAATGACACTTGAACCAGCTTTTGTGTTTCCAAAAGCATTAAATATAGAAGGGAACCACCATGTATGGAGTATAGGAAGTCTTACAGAGAAGAGGTGGTAAAGTATTTGTTTTGACAAATCACTGTGCAAGTGATGTGAAAGCAGTGTGGGAAAAATGTCTTCATTTAATGCGCATTAGGGCATGCATCTTGTAGCCTACATCTGTTGATGACATAAAAATATATATTTTGTTGATGTTCTTTATAGATGTTTATAAGTTGGATGCACTCCAGGAAATAGAGAGGAGAGCAGAATAGGTTCTAAGACACTTAATAGGTTCTAGAATTGGAGCTGCATAAGAAGTAGAAAGAAATGAGATAAAGGTAGAATAAAAAATGTATAAATATTGCAACAGGACAATGAACTATTTTAGGACCTTTACTCAGGGATTGAAAAAATTGGAATTGTCTGTAAAAGACACTGAAAGGCTGTAGAGAAAACTAGATAATGTAGAGTATTGATGTCCTTTTGAGAGTTTAAAACAATACAAATAAGTTATTCAAGAAAGTAATATCTGAGAATCTTAAAGGACTATAAAGTACAGTTTCACAGTTTAGAAAGATAACCCAGTCCTGGGAGCCGTTATCTCTTTTCCAGACAGTGGTAGAGTTCTGGGTCTATTTTGAGATCTTGAGACAATTTCAGAGGATTTTGCTTGAAGAAAGCACACCAATGGACTGTTCTGATGAGCTTGGTCCCTTTAAAGTCAGAAGTGACCATTCTTGGGTAGGGTTGCCCTTGGCCATGGACCTCATATTTTTCACCTATAGGCGTGCCCTGAACCAATTTCCAAGCTCTGCTCTTCCCTCGAGCTTCCCTTTATGTAGTCTTGCTCCTGGGCCACCTAACTGATTTTTAAAGTCTGAGGATTTGCTTCCATCTCTGCATGACCAAGCCTTGGCCAAGCCACTATTTCTGTTGACTCAGTTGCAACATATGCCCCTGCTGGGCATGGTCAGAGCTTTCATGGCTGGCGCACAGTCCAGCTTGAACCCAGTCTCTTCTGTGGTCATTCTGAGCAGCAAGAAGGACTGCATTTTGGATTCACTCAAGAACTCACACACTTAATGTACAAAGTCAGTTTCTATGGCTGTCACTGTGTCCAGATCGGACAGTGACCTTGGCTGAGACATCCCTTACCTCTGTTTCAGATAAACTCAGCTGGCGTTTAAAATCTCAGCACACTTCCTCCAACTTGTCCAGAGGAATGTAAAGTGAAAGACATCATCAAGAGATGGAGAAGAACCACATGGCTGGCCATTGCTGCTGCATGAATCTTGGATCTTGAGCTCAAAGGTGGCAGTATAAACACAGGTGGCACTGCTGCTACATTTGCCTGGCACACCTATAAAATATGCAGCATATTTCAGCCTTCGGTGTGGGAACGGTATTTCCAAATATAGACTCAAAAGATCCTCAGGTGTCTTGATTCTAACATAGAGCAAGGGATTCTGTCCTGCAAAAGCATCCTGCAGCGTGGGGAAAGGACCTGGTCTCTGCATCTCTTGCTTCAAACAAACTCTTCCATCTTCTGCAGGCTGGAGAAAAATGTGGGTCTACATCTGGAAATAGGTGCCTGGAACCAGAATTACTAACCTGTAGAAAACTTGTCTTACTTTGAACAAATTCTCAGTTTACGGAAGCCTACAGAAATATCAAAATAAAGCATCAGAAGAAGCAGTAACGTTAGAGGTTATTAACCAAGGGGATAACCTGAAAAATAAAGTTCTTTTGCCAAAAACTGTCTGATTAGTTTGAACTTTTATTTTCCATCCTTTTCCTCTTTTGTATTTCTCTCGTAAAATTAATACTCTTTCACAATTTACTTAATATTGTGAAAAATGCCAATCCAGACTTTAGGATGGCATTTCTTACTTGAGTAATGAACAAGCAGTGGCATGGTGTGGGGAGAGAGCTTGGGTTCCAGTTCTGTCTTTGCTGCTGACCCCAGGTAACCTTGACCTTGTCATGGCACCTCTCTTTTTATATGTGTCAAATTAGGGAGCTCTCTGGAGTACCCTTCTGGCTCTAAAATCCATCAACTCTGTGTTGCTGATGGTTTCTTCTGTTTGGAAATTTCTGAATTTCTCATCAACTGTCATAAGAACTGGAGATCAGGAGGAATGGAAACTTGTGACTCTATTTGCTACAATGTTCAAAACTTTTAAATGCAAATTTAGGTAATTAATTTGTCATCATTGCCTGAATATATTATACTTTAAAAATACTGTATTCTAAAATGTAATCTCTAGAAAAACAAATTTGTTATGGAAAATAAATAATTGTTACTGCTTGTCTCAAACCCTTCAGGGCCCGTCAATCATTGCCTACAGTGGTGGTTCTCAACCCTACTTGTGTATTAGCATCACCCAGAAAGCTTTTAAATATATCAGTGCCTGCCATCCCACCTCTAAAGTTCTGGTCTAATTGGTCTGGTATGGGGCTGGGTACCAGTATTTTAAGAGCTAAGTTAAGAACCTGCAAAATAAATTCAGTTCCTGAGGTTGGCGTATAAGGCCTCCCGTGTGTGGCTCATACCTACTCAGCTTCATGCTGACCACCAATGTGCCATCATAGTTCACACGTGTGGTTTCACACTTCTACACCTTTGCATCTGCTGTATGGCTTGGGATGCTGTTGCCCTAAGAGGCCTAGTCTGTCTTGACCCCCTCCCTGCAGAGCAAGTTTTTTTGTCAGCATAGTTCCTACAATACTTCGTAATGGCCTGCTTTGCCATCCTATATTCCTGTATTGTAAATATTTTATCCATGATCGTATGTGTTTATATTCATAAATTGGATCATCTCTCATGCTTAACACCCCCCCCCCCACCCGGTGTCTCCCCATTGTATTAGGAATAACGTCCACACCTCTTCCCTTGGCCTATAAGGCCCTGCATAATCTGAAGCTGCCTTTTTCGCAGACCTCTTCTCCTACCACTTCCCACTTGTTCACTTCACTCCAGCCTTACCAGTCTTCTGTTCCTAAACCATGTTAAGCTTGTTCCCATCTCAGGGCCTTTGCACCTGTTGTTCCCTCAACCTGGGACATCTTCCATCATCTTCTCATTTGCCTCCTTCCCAACATTCAGGCCTGAGCTCAAATGTCATTTCCTTAAAGCGGCCTTTCCTGAGCTCCCTAACCCAGGTGGCATATCCCCTGCCCCCTCTGTCCTGCTCTGTCCTACTGCTTTTACATTCTTTTAGGACTCACGCCATCTGAAATGATATTTTTGTTTTAATCTTTCATGATTATGGAAGGCCTCCCCTTACTGGAGTGTAAGTTCTGTGAAGATAGTCACTTTCTCTATCTAGTTAGGGCCTCGATAAATATTGACTGGAGAGTGTTGTCTCTCCTAGAAGATAATGCTGTGCCTTGTATGTGACTGGAAAGAAGGTGTTCAATAAGTGTTTGATGAATGAATAGTTATATGTCACAGATGTTTCTCCCTAACAGCATGACCAAAGGTCTCTAAATAACACTAATAAAAATTAGGCTGAGATACATTTGCATTCTTCTTAATTTTCAGTTTAAAAAAAACAGAAAGCAAATATGTTTTTCTTTTTACAAGAAAATTGGATTCTGTCTCTCTATAACTTCAAAACCTTCATTTCTAGGACTCATACCAATGGGGACTCCTTCTCTCCAGGGATCCATTCAGCAAATAACAAAGGGAAAGAGATTCCTCTGGGAACTAATTTGGCCTAGAAGCCCCCAATTTAAACTGAGACCACTGCTCTGAACTAATATGAGGAGGAAACAGATTTTTTTTGAACATCTAATTAGAGAGCTTTCCAAATAGGTGGCTGGACAAGTGAAGATGGAGGGTGGGCAGGAACGAGAGAGGAACCGCAGAGCACTGCATTGAGAGTCTGGGCCCGGGGCTCCCTTAGCTCTTTCCTTGCAGTTGACCCTGACCCATGAGCCCTTGTGAAATTGTCGAGGAGGAGCCTCTGGTCATTGATGGTGATGGTGACAGTTGTAATTTCTTCTCCCTGGCTTGGCTCTTGCCTTGGGATACCTAGAGGTAGAGAATAATTAGGAAGGTTGTCAGAAACCTTGGGAGCAAGTATGAAACAGCACTGGGCTCCCTAGAGAACCCAGGATCTGTCAGGTGCAATCTGAGGAGAAAGGGGTAGCAAGTCTGTTTTCCCATCTGTGAAATGAAGGGGTTGAGCTAGATGGTCTTCACCAGCTCTCTGTTTCCAACCTGCTCCATCTGTAAGAATTCATAAGCATTTTCTTATTGAATTGATCAGCATCCAAACTGTAGGCAACAGCCAATCCAGTTAGAATTTCATCATGTGATTCTTTCAACACATCTGCCAAGTATCTTCTGTGTAGAATTCCATGACATTCTTTGGTCTGTGGGACACCACACAGCAAATTGAGGTAGTAAATTACCATCACAGTGAGATGTGGTTGGGATGCTATAGAGTTGCATTGTCCAATAGGTAGACACATAAAATGTGCCTGTTAACGTTAAAATTAGTTAAAATTAAAATAAAAGAAAAAATTCAGCTTCTCAGTTGCATTAGCTACATTTCAAGTGACCAATAACCACGTGTGGCTAGTGGGGACTGTATTAGACAGAGCAGATATGTGCATTTCCATCATCACAGAAAGTTCTGTCAGACAGCGCTGGTTTTATAGGGCACCCTTGCTACAGATAAGAGATGTGGAGGTAGAGAACTGCTAAGGCACCATCTATCTCTAAGGCTGAGTGATTCTGTGGCTTTGTATTGAAAGGATCGTATTCCTGCCCTTCCTCTGCTGAACGTCTTTTGGTCTCCAAAGGTGCTGAGGCTGGTAGAGAGGGACAAAACCACTGCAAGGAGTTTCTGTCTGCCTGCAGACATTGTCATTTACCTCAAGAATTGGAGCGAGAGATGACGAGATGATACTGGAAAGCCATCAAAAAGTTGAAGAGTTCCATGAGTCTGAGACATGATGATTGTTAAGTGAGTGCATTAGACACAAAGCACTTGGTCCTGGCCTGTCCTTGACTTCCATCCCTCCAAGCCAATCAAAGTGAAGTTGATCCGAAGCAGTGGGGTTTGGTTGCCATTGGCAACTGATTCTCTACCTTGTCTAAGCTGGGTTGGAGAGAATGTGGGAGAGGTCAGGGAAGGGCATGGAGAGCTGGCTTCTGCTGGATAGAGCTGTGTTTGCCTTGGCTTTAAGGGAGCCCCAAGAGTGGTGCTTAGAGTCTTGAAGTATGCCTGGCTCAGGGGCTCAGCCAGGTTCGAAAACTGGGGGAGGCTCCCTAGGCTTAGTGGTGCCATCTTCTTTCCCAGGTGAAGAGTGAGCTCATAGAAAAGGTGACTCTTTGTCTACCCTCTCTCAGTGTCTCCTGGTCTGGCATTCCCTCTGCTTCCTCTCATGTCTCTTCATCATGGTCTTAGCTCTTGTCATGAGACTGTAGTATTGTAGAAAAGTCAGCACTTTTGATGAATGTGGTGACTGCATTCACATCCCCTCTGGTTAGGGTTAGGTCTCAGTGGGCCTCTGATGGAAGAGGACTCTGGGAATGATTTGGAAGACAATCCCGTTTGTCACCACTGGCAAAAGTACCTCTAATCACATGACACTGTGCTGGGAGCTGTGGGAAACAATGTCAAAAGCACAAACTTCCAAACAAAGGCAGGTATATTTAGAATACATACAAAGAGAGTCCCACTCTAAATGTTGACCCTTGGGTAGAATGTCATGGGCTTTGAGCTATACTGACTTTGATTCAAATCCTATTTATTGACTGTGTTATCTCAGGCTCTGTTAGCCTCAGTTTACTCATATATTAAATGGGAATAATGCCTTAATTGCAGGGATGTTGTAGGAGTGAATGACGAACATGTATGTAAATAACCAAGCAGAAGGCTTGGCACGTCGAATCACTTAACAAATTATTGGCATTCCCTTTATAAGGGGTCAGTGCTGTGACTTGGATGGGAGTGATGGAGAAACTATGGGCAGTCCATGCTTGGGGACTGGAAATCATTCCACTTTACTAATAAGCATGTGGGCTCTCTGGGCTGCGTGAATGATGGGGTAGGGATGGGGTGGGTTTGGCTTAGTGCATCACGGAGGTCCTCCCTACAGGACAAGGGCTTACAGGTATGAAGGAGCCTATTTCTCTTCAATCCTGAGCCAGAGGTTGACATTTTAGCAGCTGTAGCTTTTCCCAAGCTGTGGGCTCTGGTTGCATGGGGGTTGATGTTTATGGATAATCCATAACTACCTGTGCAGTGGAATCCCAGGGATTGCTGGAAGGGCAGTGTGTGTACTTTTAGGGGGAAGAGAGGAGGATCACTATGGTTCCCTGGTGCCTCACATTCAGTGAAGTGCTCTCCAGTCAATGGTATTGATTAGTCTCTGATGGAGATTTAGTTCTGTTAGTTCAGTTTCCCATCTTACTCTAGAATATGAGTGTATATTTGTATGTGAGAGAGACAGGGAAGGACCAACAGTGGACTGACTTTCCTGTCAATACAGGAACAGGTAGTGTAGGAGGTGGGGGTAGCCAGTCTCTCTGGGACTCTTAGTTGGCCTGGATGTGGGAGTGGTGCCTTGCTGGAGTGGGACTAAGGAAATTAGCATTAGAGAGTGTTTTCCACTAAGAAACTGGAGAAAGAGGTGGGAACAGTCCTCCTGTAGGCCCAGTGTTCTGAACATAAGATGGAGTGCCCATCATTGGGTATGAAGTGTAAGACTGAGAGGAGGGCTGGCGTGGTTAGAACCTAACCAAGAGCGTTTGAGTTCCCTTCTCAGAGAATTCCTTGGCAAAGCCTTGATTAGCTGTCTGTCGATGTACTTAGGTTGTGCAGTAAAAAGCCAAAATAAACAAAATAATGACAGAGATCTAGTCCATCACTCTTGTCCCTTACCAACCACATCAAGCTTTAAGATATGCCTTTATCCCAAGGAACCTTTACCTCCTCCCTGCCGTCTCATAAACCGTTCTCTGAAGGAATCTCTCCTCCCTGCATGTGATGGAAGTTGTTGGATGGATGTGTGATGGAAGATGTCGAACCATTGGGAAGGAACTTTACATTTAGTTAACATCTACTGTGTGCCAGGGACCATATGGGGCACTTTCCTGTGTCATTTTACTTTTCATACCATCCCTGTGATCTATGCGTGTAAAGTCCCAGTTTTACAGATTAAGAAACAGACTCAGAGATGTGGAGTGTCCTGCCCAGGGTGAATAAGGTACAGTGCTGGGATTAGAATTTATTCCAGATCTGACTTTAGCGCCAGATCATGGAGAGCCGCTAAGTGTCAGGTTAAGGGGTTTGGAATTCTTTTAGAGGGCGACAGGGAGTTGTTGACCAGGAGCAACAGCTTGATATATGAGAGGAGGCATTTTCCTCTTGAGTACACGCAGAGAAGTTGTGCATCAATAAAAGCAGTCTTTAAACCTCTCCCATTTTTATGAGCCCTTGTGAAACTCTTGGGCTTGGTTCTTCTTTATGTAGTCAACACTATATGTGCAGTCTGGCTCCAGCCTTGGGGCTTCCTGGAGCCTGCAGAGTCTCAGGGCAGGAGCCACATCAGTTGCCTTGTCTGAAATATACTTCACGGTCTTCCTCAGTTCCCACATTCTTTATGCCACCCCTGCTCTCAGAAGTGATGGCTTTGTGCATTGGAGTAATCCTCTGTAAGGTGATTTGAGAAATTGGACCCTAAACCACTTTTCTCTATGTTACCCGTTCATTCACACTTCTGCCCACGATGGGCACATGCTGTGGTACTCAGCTCAACTGTGCACCTCACGTTCTGCTTTGTGTTGCTACTGTTTTGGGGCTTGGGTTATTGACATCTGTGATACTGTGAGTTCATTGAGGGAAGAGTCCTCAACTTACACAGTTATGAAAATCCTTCACCTGCCAACGCAGCGCTCGGCTTGTTGGGTACACTGCAGAAATATACACAGAATGAAAATGATTATTGGGAAGAACCTCTGAGAGAAGTCCTACACAGGGCTTGCTTAGAACCAAAGGAGATTCCTCACTGGATAGGTGGGGTGGGGGTGGTAATTGCTGAGAGGAGTAGGTGAGGAAAGGCGTCCCAAAGGCAAAGGGAATGTGTATCACTTATCTGTTGCTGTGTAACAAAATGCCCAAACCATAGTGGCTTAGAACAACTGTTGATTTACTTATGATTGTATGGGTCAGCCATTTGGATTGGGATCAGCTGGGTGGTTCTTCTGCTGGTCTCCTCTGGGTGCTCATGTAGCTGTAGTCGTTTGGCAGCTTGACTAGGGCTGGATGGTCTAAGATGGCTTCACGTGCACATCTGGCAGTTGGTGCTGGCTGTCAGCTGGGTACCTCTCTGTTCATCTTGTGACATTCCATCCACCAGAAAACCAGACTGGGTTTCTTTAGGTGATGACAGAAGTGTTCCAAGAGGATGAGAGCAGATGCTGCAAGGCCTCTTGAAGTCAAGGCCTAGAAGTCACGTGGTGTCTCTTCTGCTGTATTCTTTTCGTTAAAGCAAGTCTCAGGCTAGCCCAGACTCAGGAGCTAGGAAGATAGACTCTATCTCTTGATGGAAGGAGAGGCAAAGTCACATTGCAAAGGTGCCTGCACATATAGATGGAAGACTTGGTGGGCCCGCTTTGTACACAGTCTATCATAGAAAGACTTCTGTTTTTCTGACCCTCCCTTAAGTTTGAACTGCATGTGCCCTGAGGAATTCCTGCCTATGGAGATCAAATTAGAATTTAGATTTTCAGGCAGATGGTTTAATAACTGTAAGCAGTTACTGTCAGGTCTCTGAATAAAATCATCTTTCTCGGGGTTCTGGGAAAGGTTCTGGTGGATGTCCAAAGCATCCTCCCCCCAAAGCTTTGTGCTACCCTCATAAATTTTTGGGCACTTAGTAAGGAAGACAGCTTGGTGGAGTGGAAAAGTGTGGGTCTGGCAGTTGGACAGACCTGGGTTCAGCCAGTTCAGCTTTAGCACTGACTGGCTATGTGTCTTTGAGTAGGTTACTTGACTTCTCTGAATCTTATTTTTCTCATCCATACTATGGATAATATGGGTATATCTATTTTGTGTGATTGATGTGAGGTATCATTCATTCAACAGTGGGTGATGGTGTTCCAGGAATAATTAGAATCTACCCTAAAGGCAGAATGAGCTCAAGCTCCTCATTCAGAATTCCTGAATCAAGCTGGGTCTCACCCCCACCCGCATTCCCCTTCATGTTACTTTGGCCTACTGGCCAAAAAGTCACGAGTTTCTGCAGGTCTTCCTGTTCTATTCTGTCATGATTGTTGTAAGCAGGGAAGGTCAGAATGGGTCCACCCAGCTAATCCTGGTCCCCTGCAGAAAAGACAGAGGAGGAAGTTTAAGAAAATATCCAGAACGTCTGCTCCTGAGGACAAGAATTCTGCTTGAGTACTGAAGGGAACAACCAGAAATGATGCACAGAGAGTCAGGTCACTGCTTAGCACAGTGGTGTCGGATTTGGATGCAAAAGGCCTGCACACTAGGCCTTCTAGATCTGAGGGCTTGGGCAAGCCTTTTTTTTTAAAGATATGAGCTTTTTTTTTTTTTGTGAAGAAGATTGGCCCTTACTGAACATCTGTTGCCAATCTTCCTTTTTTGTTTTTTTTCCTCCCCAAAGCCCCATTCTATAGTTGTATATCCTGGTTGTAAGTCATTCTAGTTCTTCTATGTGGGATACCACCACAGCACAGCTTGATGAGCAGTGTGTAGGTCCATGCCTGGGATCCGAACCCACAAACCCCGGACTGCTGAAGCAGAGCATGTGAACTTAACCACTCGGCCACAGGGCCAGTTGGGCAAGCCTTTTCACCTAGGTTTCTTTATCTGTAGCATGGAGATCAGAATTTTGTTTTGTAAGTTTGTTAAGAATAGGAGAAAACAATTTACCAAGAGCCCAGCAGAGTTCCTAGAACGTGGCAGATGCACAGTGAGTGGCAGCTTTGTGATTATTCTCAACCCTCTCAACACCGCATTGCTGCTCCCTGTGTGCTGCGGCTCTGCCCTTCACAGCAAGTGATGATTCCACACTTTGAATGAACTGCCCCCCAGGATGTGATAGCCACATTTCAGAAAAGTTGTGCATCACGTGAATTTTTATAAATTGAATCCTGTTTTCTAATTGACTGACCTGATCATTGATCTCAGTGAAAGAGTTTATTGGAAAGCAGATGTAACAGGAATGAGCAGAGCTGCCACAATCGCCTTTCACCTCCATCATCATTCTTGCCAGGAAGTTGGGCTTTGGGGGATTAAGTAAATCACTTGCCCAAGCTCACACAACTAGTAAGTGACGGCGCTGGGGCACCAGGCTCTGATCCTGATGGGGGGAAAAAAAAAAGGAAAAACACCTAGCAAGTAGACTAGAAGCAAATGCATAAAAGAATTAGAGTTAATATATGGGAGGTGGGGTTGAGACATTGGGTCATTTTATTTCTTATGTCTACTTTATTTTTCAAAATTTCTATGATGAACATGTGTTGCTTTTATAAGGGCTAAAATAAATTTGATAAAGAAAAGAGTAAATTTAGAAAGATAAAGATTGAAAGGCCAGAGCCTAAGTCGTGGTCTCTTTAGATTGTGGACATGGTGTCCCAGACTCGAAGGGAGTGTAGTAGGCAAAGGGCAGACAGAACTGGAAGTAGGCGCTAATCTCTCTTGGACATTGAGGATGGAACCACCTTGTGGAATTGGTGCTTAGGTTGATTTGAAGTTTTGGGGGGTGGTGAGGAGAATGCAGGGTCAACAAACCATTATGCTGAAGCTTCCTCTACTTCACTTGTGTTTACCTGGCCCTCCTGGCCTTGTGATAATTGGGGGAGGGGCAGTCGGAGGGAAGGGGCCAAGGTTTCCTGTTGTTTTGAATGACCATGTCTCAGGGCCAGCTGGAGAGACCAGGGCGAGACCTCAGAATTCCCCAGCCGGGCAGAGATGAAGGTTGTCCAGGGACTTTGAAAGAAAATACGCAACACTTTTTATTGGTACCGTGAAGTGCAAAATGCCCCAGCATTCATCATTGCCAAGGAGTTCCTGATGTTCCAGCAGACTTTCTGCAGCAGTGAGGTGGGAGCTTTTAAAAGTATAGCATTTGTCCACTTAAGCCACAAGGCTTACTTGCTTGTCAGTCACTGCCAATCCCCCCCTCAGGTCTGGATTATCTCTCCTGGGCCCCTCTACCAGAAACTCTCATGTCATCCTGCTTTCTTGAAGCCAGCTGGGCCCCTCTGCCACACCCCCAGGATGTCAGGCCATTGGGCAAACTGCCCAGAAGTCCGAAATCACAGCTGTCTCCCTGGAGAAGGGCACAAGTGTAGGATTCCCCTCGGGTCCCCACACGTGTGGCCTGGTGCTCGGTCTCTGCCAGCTCCCCTCCCCCTGCAGAGCAGGCCTGGCCTGACCAGGCCCCCAGTCAGCAGAGCATATTTGGAGGAGAGCTTTCCCACAAAAGGGGGGAAGGGGGGCATCCTGCAGGCCTGCTGGAGATTTCCAGCAGGTATGTTCTGGGGACAGAGTCATGGGTGTGAATGCAGGGCATTGTTGCTGAGGTCTTTTCTTCTGCTTTTGCTCCCTGATCACATGAAGGGCGGGCCTGGTGAGAGCTACGTCAGGCTCCCTGTGTCACCTGGTGATGCACAGCTTCATGGTGCCCTCTGCAAATGGAAATCTGCGTGTTTCTTAGGCATTCTCTGCCCCTGAATACTTTTGCTGGCTCCTGCCTTAGACAAAAGGGGAAGAGATGGACTTTACCTTAAATATGTTCCTAAGTGATGGGAACTCTCTGGAAGTCGAATGCACCTGTTTGTTTGAGGACTCTATCAGCATCTAGCTGTCAACTTGTCTGCTTAGCCTTCACCAGATGGCTTGAAAGAGAGGTGTGCCCTGCTATTTTCATTGCAGGGGTAGGTATGGAAAGGCAGATCCTGGGACTTTGCACTAGGGTCCAGGGAGGGAGAAGAAGGCTACATTGTTGGGAACCAGAGGTGGGCATTGACACATGAGGGACCTGTGTGTGTGGCCTTAGCTGCAGGTAGAAGGATTTGTGGCCGGGAACTCACCCATAAGGCCAGGAGCCTAGAGGTTCTTGTCTTCCCATGTTGGTTACAGCTCTTCTTCCTTTCTTGATTTTAGCTTATAATCCTTGGCAGGGAAGATGGTTGGAGGATAGTTCCGGTCCTATGAGTTAGTCACCATCTTCAGAATTGAGAAAATAGTAGCAGGATTTAAACCACAGAAGGGCTTCCTTTTCTACCTGATGCGTCTGTGTGGGGACGTTGTGTTGTCCTCTCTAAAGAAATGGGCAGCTGGCAGGACTGATGCCCCATGGTTCTGGGCCAGCTTGACTTCTGTTGTCAGGGGAACTGATGTGTTGGGTGAGACAATTTGCGGGGCCCTGCAGTTGCCAGGCACAGCACAGCCTGCATGTGCAGCCAGAGGAGGCTTCCGTTCTGTGCTTTGATGTGCCCTGTGCTGTTTACAGTGAGGCACATGGAGTAACAACATACAAATTCTCTGCCCTCAAGATGCTTACAGAATATTAGGAACGTAAGACACACACACCTGAAGGCACTGAGCGCCCAGCACAGATTGTACACTGCTGGGTGTCAGGCCTGCTCTCCAGGACCACCAGGGATGTTGCCGTCCTGCTCACATCTTTTAGATTTCTGATTCTCTTCTCTGGCTCTCTGCTCTGTGACCCTATGTGAATATCCTGTTCAACATGTCTAACGTTAAACTTAGCCTCTTTTCCCAAGACATATTGCCCCTCTTTCTTCAGACTGAAAACCTCGAGTTTCATGATTTTCTCTCTCCCACAGCTGCCTGTCTTCAGATCCTGTAGCCATTTATAGCCTCTTGCCTGCATCCCTTCCTTTCCACTGCAGCTTTTTACCTCATGCCTAGGTGCTTCAAAAGCCTCCTGACCAGCCTTTCTGGTCCTGCCTTGCTCCTTTCTAGCTTGCTCAGATCAATCTTCCTAGCACAGCAAATACCCTCAGTTGCTCTCCACCTCCTAGTGGTGACTTAAGCCGGGATCATATTAGGATCACCTGGGAGATCAAGTGGGCTGATTGGGGCTCTCAGAGAATCCATCCTGAGGGAGCCCCCTGGTAGTATTTGGTGAAGTGATCATTTTTATTACTCAGTAATCTCCGTGTAGGTTACCTGTATTGTCATACATTTATGGTGACTTGTAAAATCTGGGGCTGGTTTCTCTCTGCCACTCAGTTGTGGCCACAGAGCCTACCCTCACCATCTGACAGATGTGTGCTCGGGATTTTGACTGTTTGGGATATTAGCTGGAACCAAGTACCCCTAAGAGGGTAAAGCAGCTGCTGATGACAAAAGTCAGGACAGACACTGTCAAACCAAAGGTGGTGGACCTGAATGGTAGAGGGGGACGAGCATGGGAAGCCGGGTGTTCTGACTCCAACCCAAGTTCAATCATCAACTGTATCACCTTGTGTGTAAGTCGCTTCTTCAGTCTGGCCTCAGTTTCTCCAGATACAAAATAAGGTCTAATTCTGGATTATTCATACCACTGCTCTTCTCTATTTCAAAGGAATCTGGGAGGTGACTATATTTGCTAACTTTATGTCAGTTCTCTCCCTGACTCATGCCAACAAGGCATCCTCAGGCCTTGGCTAAAAGGAATTACAGAGTGTTGGCGTTAGGAGGGAACTTGGAGCTCATTTGATTCAAACTCCTACCTGATGGGCATCCATAATCTTCAGAGAGCAAAGGAGACAGCGGATTGATTTCCTGTCAGACTCCTGGGGCAGAGAGGCCCACTGGGTCCCAAGGGCTCAGAGCACTTAGTGAAGATCACCCGACCTTCCCTCAGAAGAGGCGGGAGCCATCTCTCTCTCATCGGAGGTGGATAGAATGCCTGGGTGGGCATCACTGGTGGGGAGAGCAGGTGGTCTAACTGGCTTCCTTTGTTTTCTCTCACTTCTTTTCCACGGGACCTGGGTGTCTGGGGGCTCTGCTCTATGCACAAGAATACCTTGTGCATGTGTCCTTCTCCTCCCTGGGGGAAGGCCATCCATCTCCCATGCACTCAGGACAAGGCCATTGCTTAGTTAGTGTACACTCAGGCAATGCCCTCTGTTGACTCCCTGCAGCGTTTTTTTTAAAGATTGGCACCTGAGCTAACATCTGTTGCCAATCTTCTATTTTTTTCCCTTTCTTCTCTTTCTCCCCAAAGTTCCTCCAGTACATAGTTGTATATTCTAGTTGTGAGTGCCTCTGGTTGTGCTGTGTGGGACGCCACCTCAGCATGGCTTGATGAGTGGTGCCATATCCGTGCCCAGGATCCTAACCGGCAAAACCCTGGGCTGACAAAGCAGAGTGCACGAACTTAACCACTCGGCCACGGGGCCGGCCCCTCCCTGCAGCATTTTAAACGCAATGAATATCTTGGTAACTTTGACCACAACCTGTAGTCTAGTAAACATATCAGGAATGGTAATTAATGGGGAGTAATATTAGGGAGGTGAGGGTCCCAAATGAGTCAGAAGCTTGGAAAGGGGTCATAAGGAGTCAGTGAGAAGATGCTTGTGAAGTGCTGGTGAGCAGTGGGTTTGAAGTACGCTAGAGGTAATTGTATTTTAGGGGTCACTAGCTCTGAAGTTTCTGCTTATCCCCTGTAGTTTTCCCACACTTTCCTAAGCCCCATATATGGAGAGCAGTCCCAATCTAACTGGCGTATTGCTGTGTAATAGGTCAACTTTTACATAGCCACTTGGTCCAAGCAAGTGGTTCCTAAAGTGCAGTTTGGACCACTTGCATCAACACCATCTGGGGGCTCTTTCAAAGGCAGGTCCTGGACTCCATCTGGACATGCAGCTCCAGGCAGTAGCGTCCAAGGTTTGCCTGAGATAAAAGAACACAGTTTTTATATCCCTCTTGTTGGGTCCACAGTATACCTCTTTATTAAAAAGATGTTTAGCCAACACTAAGCAAATAGTAAAAGGAAGCTAAGAGCAGAGCAAACATTTTAACGAAACAAATGCCTAAGACATATAGCTGTATCTTCCTCATTAAGCCGTAGCTGCCCTGCGTCAGTTTTCCTGTAACTGTAATCAGATACACCAACCTTGAGCAGGACGAGGCTGAGTTTGTGCTGGAGTAACTGGTGGTTACCCTTTCTTGGTTTCCTAGCTGTGGCTCTTTTCAGCTGCTGCCCTTGTCTTTGCCCTTCTCTGCGAAGGCTGCCCTGCTTCTCACCTGCCCAGGGAGGCTGCAGTGGCTTTGGAAGGAGTGCCCTGGCTTTCTCTTTCAATGCTCCTCAGCCATTCCAGACCTAGCGTCTCCAGCCCTCCAGCTCCTTCCTTGAAAGCTGCAGAGTTTCCCATGTTTTGGGAAATGTAAACTCTCTGGCTCCCCAGATTTTCTCTGCCAGTTTACTCTTGTGCTTTAGCATTTCCTTCCCCCAACTTTCATCAAGAAAAGTGGAAGAGTACACCCCCTTCTTTTTCTTAATCTAGAAAAAGGTGGTAGTTAGATGCACAGGGAAATGGCAAGAAGGTACTTGCTGGCTCTTCCGAAAGACCCAAGTTGGGATCTTGGCTCTACCACTGGTGAGCTGTGCGACCTTCAGCAGGTCATAGAAGCTCTCTGTGCTGCTTCTTCTCAGTTCTGCTTGGCCCCCTTGCCCATGTTTACATGTTCCCCCATCTCTCACCTCACTTCCTGCAGTGAACAATGCTATTTACACTCCACATGTATCTATGACCCCAGCTTACAGGTGGGTTCCGTCTAAGAGTTCACTAATAAGTCAGATGTGAGAACTAGGATTTTCTAAAAAGACACATTTATGCATAATGGTTGAACATTCCCAGGCTAGACCCAAAATAACTCATCACATATCATACATTTGCAATGAAAAAAAAAAAGCAAAAGAACAACATTGTTTTAATAGTAAGCATAGAAAAAAAAAACCTCAGCAAAGTGGAGTCCTATTTTATTTTTTCTAGAAAGCTGCTTATGATCAAAAGCAGGTTAAATCAGACGATGAGAAGGTGGGCGGTTGACGCTTTTGTGCAGGCTCTGACGTTGATGTCAGGGTGCTTTCAAAGGCTTTAGAGTCAGTGGCTTTGGTTCTTTACTAGCTCTCATTTACTTCAAAATGCGTGGTGCTGCCATTTTCCTGATGCAGGTGTAAATCACTGGCACTGAGCTCACGCTTATCAGACACGATTAGGATTATTTTTGGCCCAAAAAAAATGGAACAAAGCAGGCACGAGAATGTAGAGGGCGGGGGAGAAAGAAATCGTTTCCCGTGGTAGTTTGGAAAGAATTGGAAATAGAAAAGAGAGACGGATGGACCTAGGATGGATATGTGTGTGCTGTGGAAACACACCTGATAGTGGAAGGTGATTCCTCTGAGGGATAAAGGAGTATAACATCTTTCCTCTGATGGGGGAGGAGATGAGGAAGCAGAAAAGAGAAACCAAGTCAGGTGGGGGGTGAGTGCCCTCAAGTATTTTAGGAACAGGGTGGCAGATGTGGCAGCTCAGGGAGAAGAATCTTGTTATCAACCTAATTTTGGATGTTTCCACAGTGGCTGTCCCAGGAATGCCTTTGTAGTGACTGCATCCTTTGGCAGTAGGAAAAATCAATCTGATGAAAATTATATACAAGAGAAAATTATCCTAAGGGAATTAAATACAAATGTGGATACTGGAAGATATTAATTGGTCAGAAGTCAAAATAATAGGGTTGCAAATATTTGGGAGCTAGAGAGAGGACTTTAGGACAGTATATTAGTTCTCTTGCTGTGTCACAAATTACTCCAAAACTTAATGGCTTAAGGTAACACACATTTATTATCTTACAGTTTCTGTGGGTCAGGAGTCCAGACACGGCTTACTCTGCCTCATGGTCTCTCATGAGGCTGCAGTCAAGGTGTCATCCAGGGCTCATGTGAAGACTTGACTGGAGAAGGGTTCATTTCTCACTTACATGGTTGTTGGCAGTTCCTCAGGGTTGTTGAACTGAAGACCTTAGTTTCTTGTTGGCCGTTGCCTGGAGGCTGATCTCAGTTCCCTGCCACAGGGCCTCTCCACCATGGCAGCTTGTCTCATGAGAGCCAACAAGAGAGGGAGTCCTCTAGGAAGATGGAAGTCACCATCTTATGTAACCTAATCATAGAACTGACATTTCATTGCCTTTGCCATATTTGGTTGTTTAAGAAGTAAGTCACGGGGCCGGCCCTGTGGCCGAGTGGTTAAGTTCACGTACTCCTCTTCAGTGGCCCAGGGTTTCGCCGGTTTAGATCCTGGGCGCGGACATGGCACCGCTCCTCAGGCCACACTGAGGCAGCATCCCACATGCCACAACTAGAGGGACCCACAACTGAAAATATACAACTATGAACTGGGGGGCTTTGGGGAGAAAAGGGAAAAATAAAATCTTAAAAATAAATAAATAAAAGGAAAGAAGTAAGTCACTAGGCCAGTATACACTTAAGAAGAGGGGATTTCATGAGGGCATGGAAACCAGGAAGTGAGAACCATTGGGCACAATCTTAGTGTCTGCTTGTCACAGGTAGAGAGCATTAACCAAGACAAGGACCCAGGAGATTGAGAGATCTGGTGGCCCAATGCCATCTGGTTCCATCTAGTGGCTCTTTAGGCATCTTACTATCAGCCTCCAGTCCTGAAAGATATGCTTTCAGCCTGGGCTCCTTGTGCTGCTCTGCTGTTCAGACCAAAAAAGCATCCTCACAGCTATTCTTTCTCATTAAAGATTTTCCTTTTTTATTTTTGCTGAGGAAGATTTGCCCTGAACTAGCATTGGTTGCAAATCTTCCACTATTTTGCACGTGGGTTGCCACCACAGCATGGCTGCTGACGAGTGGTGTAGGTGTGCGCCTGGGAACCAAACCTGGGCCACTGTAGCAGAGTGCACCGAACTTAACCGTTAGGCCTCAGGGTCAGCCCCAAAGATTTCATACTGAATATAAAACATTAAAAAAGCAAAGTGATGGGGAAGAGGAGCAGAGAACTTCAAAATATTCAATATTTATGTATACAGAATGTTATGGGCTGAATTGTGTCCCTCCAAATTCATTATGTTGACGCCATCACCCCTAGTACCTCAGAATGTGGCTGTATTTGGAGACAGGGTCTTTAAAGAGCTGATTAAGGCCGTTAAGACAGGCTCTAATCCAGTAGGACTGGTGTTCTTATCAGAAGAGGAGATTAGGACACTTGGAGAGATACAGGGGCGCGTGAGCACAGAGGGGCAACCATGCCATGATACAGCAAGAGGGTGGCCATCTGCAAGCAAGGAGAGAGGCCTCAGAGGAAACCAACCCAGCCAGCACCTTGTCTCATGCTAAAGGCCTGAGCTTGTGCTAAGGACACCTGCTTACTCAGGGCTCCTACAATTTCTCTCCCTTCTCTGTCAGAAGAGAGACCCACTTGGGCTTCATTTCTTCCCAGCTGCTTCCATATTGTCTCAAAGTTCTAAGGCAAGCTCCTAACTGTGGGACTTTTGCCCCGGGTCCTATTCACTGTGATCCTCCCAGGCTGAAGGTCCGCCCTCCTTGGAAGGGCTGTCTGGTGCTGGCTTTGGGTGACTAGCAGTTGCTCCAGTGTTTGTTCCTTCCTGTTCCTCTGGTCAGGGTCTCACCATGGGATGCCCCCATCCCAGGCAAACCTGGTGCACCATGCCAGCTGCCCTCTGCCTCGCTCTGGGGAGCTGCCTCATAAACTCACAAGGCAGCCAGGGGAAGGGGAGAAGAGGATCCGAGGAAGACGCAAGGCAACCCGAGCTCATGTGTCAGCCCAGAACACCATCTCAGCCCCACTCAGATGGTGGCAGTGCCCTTCCCTGCTGTCAGCTGCCCCTCTGCCTTTCATTTTCAAGGCTGCTGGGTATTTGTTTTGACCTCGTTTATAAGCATGTTCAGCAGAGAGTTGGGGGAAGACCTGTGGGGACTGCCCCTGGGCCACGGGGACTGCCCTCTGGGCCAGGGTAGGAGGGCAGGGGCAAAATCTCACATCATTTGAGTCCCGCTTCAGTATGACCTTGAATGGAGTTATCTGGCTTGAGGGCGCAGCTTATTTACTGTGGTTGCCTCATTAAAGGAAAAAGATGTATTCAGTGGAGGATATTCACAAGACCCCAAGGGGCACTTACTAAAGAGAAGACACAGGACTTCATGAGCAGTAGCAATCCTGTTAGAATAATGCTGCCTCCCACTGGGTCGTCCTTGAGGAGGAGGACACCACTCATGGGTATTTGGTGCCACTCGTCTCTTGAAGATGTTCACCACGGTGGTTAGGTGCTTGGATTCTGGAACCAGGCTTCCTGGGTTCAAATCCTGCTTCTGTTACTTCCCTTCTCTATTCCTCCGTGTCCCCAGTTATAAAATGGGGGTAATAACAGCAGCTAATTCCATAGGATTGTAGTAAGGATTAAATGAGTTAGTATTTTAAAGTTGTTTCAAAGCATGCCTAGCAAATAGTAATTGACTTTATTTCAAAGTCTTTTTTTCTCAATTTTTTTATTGTGGTAAAATACACATAACATAATTTACCATCTTAACCATTTTTAAGTGTACAGTTTGTAGGATTAAATGCATTCATAGTGTTGTGCAACCACCACCACCATCCATCTCTATAACTCTTTTCATCTTATAAAGCTGAAACTCTATGCCCATTAAACAATAAATTCCCAGTCTCGCCTCCTCCTAGTTCCTGGCAACCACTATTCTACTTTCTTTCTCCGTGATTTTGGCTACTCTAGGTACCTCATGTAGGTGGAATTATATAGTATTCCTTTCCTTATAGGATGGAATAATATTCCAGTATGTATACACCACATTTTGTTTATCTTTCATCCATCCGTGGACACTGGGTTGCTTCCATGTTTTAGCTGTTGTGAAAAATGCTGCTATGAACATGGCTGTACCAGTATCTCTTTGAGACTCTGCTTGTAATTCTTTTGAGTATATACCCAGAAGTGGAATTGCTGGATCACATGGTAATTCTATTTTTAATTTTTTGAGGAACCTCCATTTTGTTTTCCGTAGTGGCTGCACCATTTTACATTCCCACCAACAGTGCACAAGGGTTCCAATTTCTCCACATCCTCACCAACATTTGTTATTTTCTGTTGTTTTTTTTTTTTAAGATTGGTACCTGAGCTAACATCTGTTGCCAATCTTTTTTTTTTTTCTGCTTTTTCTCCCCAAATCCCCGCAGTACATAGTTGTATATTTTAGCCATCAGTCCTTCTAGTTGTAGCATGTGGGACGCCGCCTCAGCATGGCCCAATGAGCAGTGCCATGTCCACGCCCAGGATCTGAACCGGTGAAACCCTGGGCCGCCAAAGTGGAGCGCGCGAGCTTAACCAGTCAGCCACTGGGCTGGCCCCTCTTTTTTTTTGATAGTAACCATCCTAATGAGTGTGAGGTGGTATCTCATTGTACTTTTCATTAGCATTTTCCTAATGATAGTGATGTTGAACATCTTTTCATGTGCTTGTTGGCCATTGGTATATCTTCTAAAAGTCTTCTTAATATGAGATTGTCTTTTGTGGAAGGGCCTGGAGGGGGAGAACTTGCATATACGTCACCAAATCCGCAGTGTGCAACCAGAGCATGTTGCAAGTAGGTGTCCGGTTATTTACCAAGTGAAATGCTGAGATCTCTGATAACTTTCCACACTTATATCCTCATTAAGCAGGGGCTGAGGCTAATAAACATGTTGCTTCTCCTAGGAATAAAAACTCTCTCACTGTCCCCTTAGAGAATCTCTCCTTCCAGCTCAACCCAGCTCACATTTTGACCATTAAAGTAACTTTCCTTTTTTTTTTTCTTGAGGAAGATTAGCCCTGAGCTACCATCTGCTGCCAATCCTCCTCTTTTTGCTGAGAAAAGACTGGCCCTGAGCTAACGTCCATGCCCATCTTCCTCTACTTTACATGTGGGACGCTTACCACAGCATGGCCTGCCAAGCGGTGCCATGTCTACACCCAGGATCCTAACTGGCAAACCCCAGGCCATGGAAGTGGAATGTGCACGCTTAACTGCTGAGCCACCCGGGCTGGCCCCTAACTCATTCCTTTGACATAACATGTTTCCTGCAATGCCTTATCAGTGCTCCAAGCCTGAGTGTCAGATCCTTCCTCAGGGGGATTTTGATGGAGGTGACGGTGGTGAGAGTGTGGGGATAGTTATTCTTCTGGGAGGCGGGGCATGGCAGGAGAGGGGAATGATGCTGGAAGAAACTACTATTGACTTATTGTATAGATGGGCCTTGATGACTTGGCAGTGCTGCCCAGAGCTCCCCAAGGTGGGGGTGGGGCTGGGGGGTATCTTGCTGAAAGGCACAGCAATTAGGACACGGAGCATGTGGATCGTGCTGTTTTTAAAGACAAATTCCTGCTTCCAGGATGTGGAACAGAGGCTGTGTATTATTCTACTCTCTGAACCCCATAAAGAAGTAAAGGTCTTATATTTAGAGACATCCAAGTAACCCTCCTGTTAAGTGGTACCCTCAAGAGCAGAGCGAGAGAGGCAGGCCTTCCACGTCAGACCTGCTGAATTCAGTATCTAAGTGGAGGCTTCTACAGCACCCTGGTCACCATCCAGACACAGGGGATGTGTGGGGAAGGAGAGGCAAGGATCTTCAGCAGCTGTTCAGGCTCCTCTTTGTTAGCAAAAGTTCCTAAGGTTCTGGTATGAGAGGGTATCTTCACCCTGGCTTCTGTTCCCCTGAAGATATGGGTGCTGAGGGATGGGCTCAAGGGGAGGGAGCATGAAGAATTGACTGTGAATGGCAGAGTGATAAGCCAAGAGAAACCCAGTTGTTTCTGAAGATATCTTTAGCAAGGTGCATAGGGATTGATGGGTAGATGAACTATAAATAGAGTAATTGGGGTGCCAAGGTGGAGTAGAAGGAAGGGAACGGGCCAATTAAAGCTACATCGTGGGGGTAATTTCTATCGTAAGTGATTGGTAGAGATCTACAAGGTGGGGGCAGTTCTTAAGATTTATATTTGATGGGGGAAGAACTACATGAGTTTGTTGAAAGGCGATTAGGATGCTGGAGCAGAGGAATATTGGAGAAAACTCCCCAATATATGCATTTTTCACCTGGTTCCTGTTCCCAATAGAGTAGATAAACTGGAGGTTTTGAACCCTGACCTCAAAGGGAATCTCCTAGGAAAGCCTTAAAAAACCCCACGTCCAGGCCCCACTCCACAGGGATTTATGAGAATCTCTGGCCTGGAGCCTGGACATCCCATTTTCACACGCAGCCAGGGTTGAGCCCACAGTGTTTAGAACAGATTTTAGCATACTTTAGAAATCACCTGGGGTACTTGTCTCAAATGCACGTTCCAGGACCCCACCTCCAGAGACTGATTCGGTAGGTCTGCAGTAGAGCAGGAACCTGCATGTTTTACAAGGTCCCTAGATAAATGAGATTCTGCAGTATAGATATGGGATTGGAGGATGTCGACATTCACGACAGTAAGAAAACAGTCATGAGGGGTCAGGGGTGATGGAGGAGAAAACCTCTGAGGGGAAAGGACATTTCTGAAAAGATTTCCCTTCAGAGCACAAGCTTCTTTAGTTAGTATCATTATCCCCTCAGCAAGCTGCTTCTGACAGAAATTGGTGTCTAGCGCTCGAATTAGTCACTTAATTACATTTACCTTCAGCTTCTCTTGTCTTGTGCTGGCAGACAGGGGGTTTTCTAATCACGGGTATGGCCGATGGCAGTACTTTGGACAGGGAGAATGAGAGAGGTGGAGCAGCTGTTTGGGAGGGGAGGAGTGTGTGCTTTGTTACCTAGTGTCAAGACTGTGATGGGCCTGAGAGGTTACCTGCTTGTAAGCTAACAAGTAAGCCTGCCACAGCTTCATGGATGCAGGCAGAAGATATGGGACTCCTGGGTCAGAGACTGAGGACTTAATTACTTGTAGCAAAACAGGTAGCATGAGCTTTAGCATCTTTGTGTTGGTCCCCGTTAGCCCTGCATCCCACAGGGGCAATGCAGGGGAGCCCCCCTGGATCCTGTACATGCAGTGGGTTTGCGTCACAGCTGAAGAACCTTGACCTTAGGAAACCCCAGTCTTTTAAAGGGGCTGCAAGCAAATTTGCCCAACCGTTGTCCCAGAGCGAGACTTCCCTTTATTCTAAACTAGTCAGCAAACAAATCTTCTCTCTGCCTCAGAGGAAACCAATCACTCTGTCTTCCCAGACTGTTCGCTATATGAACATCCTTGAAAAGATTGTCTAGAACAAAAGCTATCAGGGCCTCAGCTCGTAAGATGAGCTCTCAGAAATGAGCTCCCGCTTTTCTCTCAGAAATGTGAGAGACCGTGAAGAATTGTCTCCCCACCCCTAACACCTAAGGTCTCCCAGCAGGCAAGCGTTGCAGTGAGTCCATCCCTGTCTTCTCACTGTATGTTGCATGCTCCGGGAGAGACTGAGCACACAGGTTCACCTTGGTACAGAGTGGAGAGGGTTCTGAGTCACTAAGCCAAGTACCCATAACTGTTCAAGTCTGAAAGTGTTGACATTGTATGTGATAACGGCTCATGCCCTCAAATCATGCAAGGGATTCCAGAAGTTTTGAAAGAGGCACACGAGTCAGGAGGTAGAAATCCTTCTCTCTGTGACCACCTAGTTCTTGGCTCCAGAAAAGTCTTACAATGCAAGATTATATAAAAAGCAACATACAAGAAAAAAAATATATATTTTTTTAAAGTGCTTTACAGTTCACAAGTACTTAAACAAACTACCTCATTTTAGTCCACAATTATTTTCCCCATTTTTGTGCGTAGGCACTGAAGAAATACAGGAAATGAGAGCAATTAGAGTGAGGTCAGATCCTACTTACTCCAGGAAGCAACTTTTGAACAGAGTTGGAAGGTGGTGAAGGGATGGGATGGAGGAGAGAGGGGAAGGGAAGAGCAGAGGGCATTTGGATAGTCAGAGAGTGTGTGTGCAAGCCCAGAAGCTGAAACAAACAGGGAGCTTGTTTGTTCAAACAGGGTGGTTGGTGCTGCACACTTCTCCTTGAACCCTTCCAGGGCCTCTGATTTTCTCCCCAGTGGAGTTATATGTCTGAGCACTGTCATTTCTCTTCAAGACCCTCCCTGTGCCCCTTCCTGCCATCGCCAACCCTGACATTCATCTGTGGGCAACTTACTTGGGGTGCAGTCCCACTTGAGGAGGCTGGGGGTGGACCGGATCACCTCCAAAGACTGCCACGTCAGTGGCCAGGTGTTCCATTTATCTCTTGCTGACCCTAAGACATAATGGCACGAAATGAAAACCATTTTATTATGCTCGTGATTTTGTGGATCAAGCATTCAGGCAGAGCACAGTGGGGTGACTAATCTCTATTCCACAATGCCTGGGGCCTCAGGAGTGGCTTCAATAGTTGGAGACCGGTGGGGCAGGTGCAATATGGTCATATGTCTGGGGCTTCAATTTTGCCTGTAGTTGGACTTTTTCCTTTTTTCTTTTTTTTCTGTCCATGTTGTGTCTGCTGGGGCTGGAATGTCTAAGACAGTTTCCTCATACCACATCTGATGCCTGGGGGAATAGCTGGGCTGGCCAGCCATTTTTCTCTCTTTATGTGGTCTCTCTACATGGCCATCTTGGGCTTCCTCATAGCATGGTAGTCTCAGAGTAGTCAGACTTCCTATGTGGTGGTTGGCTTTCCCAACGTGAGTGCTTCACAGGACCTGGGAAGAGTCTGCAAGGCCTCAAAAGTCCCAGAATGTCCCTTCCACTGCATTCTATTGGTCAAGCAAGTCACTAAGGCCAATCCAGATTCAAAGGAGGATAAAATGACTCTGTCTCTTGATGGGAGGACAAATAAACACTTGGTCACCATCTTGAATTTATCACAGCAGTTCTGGGCAGATCAAAGCCCTATCTCCAGGTGAGGGGCCTGAGAAGCATGTGTTTAACAAGTAATCCCACGGGACTCCAGTCATCAGGAAAGTTTGGGAAATGCTGATATTGAGAGTTGGCTCTTAAACTAGAAATTGTGTTTGCCTTGAATTAATTGTATGTGAATAAAGCTTATGTTCTCCACAAAATTGTTGACATGTGTACTTTTCTTCTTTATTGACCTCACCTAGAATCTATTTGATATTTGATCTAATTTTTACCCTCTTCATGCTGGTGCTGGGACAGTTTGCCTTCAGATTCACCCTTCCCCCGCCCCCACTTCTCCTACTCTGCCCTGTTTTGCAGGGCGCCACCCCCTGCAGACTGCATTTCCCAGGCTCCATGCTAGCTGGCTCCTGGCTGAGTTGGGTTAGTGGAGAGCACTGGCAGGAGATTGAAATGTGGAGAAAACGGAAAGTAGAAGTCTCTGCCCCACCCCGTCTATGATTCCAACATTTTCTGGGTGAGGGAAATGGGCTCAGCTCTCCTGGTTCCAGTTTCCATGGGTGACCCTGGCTCCTGGTAATCTCTGGCTTTCCATCGCATCCTGTTTGATTTCTTAGCTTGTCTATCACTTGGGTGACTAATTTCCTGCATTGGAGTCTCTCTGTTTTTAATTCCTAGAGTGATTTTTGTTTATCTGGTTGGACCCTGAATGATAGATTCTTTTAATATTTTTGCCTAACTTAACTGTGTATACCTCTCCACTCCCACGCTCACTCCCACTCCTTCCTCTACAAATAGAATCCAATTTAACGTTCATTCTGGAATTTCTTTAAAGTGCAATTTCTGGCATTTCCAAAAGAAAGACAGAAAACTAGATGGAAAAATAGCACTCTTTCATAGTCCCACCTGCCAGAGGTGACCCCTCTTTAACCTTTTGTTCATTTCCTTTCAGTTTTTATTTTCATTTAATATATTTTCCCCAATATTTTACATAGTTGAGCTCACAGTATCTCTATTTTTGCTTCCTGTCTCTTTTAGCTTGACATTTTATCATAAGCATTTTCCCATTTCTTTAGAACTCTTCAGAAGCACCACTTTTAGCTTGTGAAAGGGACCAAAAAGGTAGAATTAGGGAGAATTCTGACTTCTGAAATTCTGTATTCCAAAAAGAGGCTGCCAACTAGGGTGTACATCTGTATGTCTCAAACTAGTTGTTCAACAGCATTCCCTGAGTGCTTATGGTGCCCATGGTGAAGTGGGAGAAGTGAGGAGCAGGGACTGGTTAGGAAGCCAAAAGGACGCATATGAGGCAATTAGCAATAGGAGATTTAAAAAAAATCAATTGCTAGGTGGAGTACTTCAGGCTGTGAGAGTAATAGAAGAGCAGAGGAGGGAGAGATCAATGTGAGCTGGACCGTTCCCCAGAATTCTCTTCCTGTGATGCCGTCTGAATAGTGAGTCAACATGGGCTGGATCCAGGTAGGTCTGGAGGAGAGGGAAGGAGCTCCAGGGATGGGACGGCACAGACTAGGGGCTCTGGAGTCAGGCAGACCTGGGTCTTGTCCTGGTTCAATCATCTCTACTAGCCATGTGATGATAGGCAGTTAGGAGCCTCCCTGGGCCCCAGTTTCTTGGTGGTAATGATAGTACTACCTACTTCTTAGAATAAAATGCAGTGTTCAAAAGAGTTACAACCTCATTTCTTCCCACTAGGAGAAGAAATATTTCATATTTAATCCCACTAGGATTAAAACTTGCTTCCAGGTGAGCATGGAAATGAATAATCTTCATGTAAGCACTTGCTACGAATTGTAACCTGTAGTTAAAACTGCATGTTCATGTTACTGAGAGCATAAATGGCCTGCCCTACAAGAACAGAGGACTTAGCATCTAAGTTGAGTTTCGACTTAACTCCCGATGTATCTCCCGGTGCAGCTGAACCCAAGGGATGCTCAGCCCTCCCCCAGGGCCCTTATACATCAGGCACTGTCGGAGCTTGTGGGTCAGTGTGGCTTCTCAGATTTCTTCCCGGCCCTCTTCCCTTTCTGGGTGGGCCTTTATCTGCAGCTCCGTGGGAAGAGGGTTGTGTGTTGGGGAGAGTATGTTTGCTAAGGACATTTGTTTAAGGACCCTGAGCTTGTAGACCCACATGTCAGGAAGAGAAGGTAGTGATGGGATAGGGGTGGGAGGTTGGGGGTGGGACAAGCATGAGAACGTGTGTATGTGGTTGCTGCAAACACTGCAGACTGATGCAGATGTCTGTGGACCCAAAATACCTTCAGAATCTGTTTGCAGAGTGGTCTTCTTATTACTACTAGAAGAGACTTGGGGAGAAGAGTTAGTGAGGAGGTTAAGACTTAGGCAGAAACGAAGTATGTCACTCAGAAGGTGTGAAAGAACTTTTACTGTAGCTCCACATTAATCAACTTCTCTCCTGGAGCTTAGCCAAGCCGATGGGGGCTCACCAGCCTTCACAGGGCCTCATTCCTCCTCCCAAAGAGTCACTCACCTTACTCAAGACCTCCTGGGTGACATGCTCCTTGCAATGCTGCCTGCTACAGACTGATAGGCTGCCCAGTTCCCCTGTTGTCAGGATCAAAGCGATGGTGCAAGCAGAAGTGCTTTGTCGATGGTGGGGAGGGGGCTTCCGGGGAGCAGGCCCTGACTTTCTAAGAGCCGTAATAGAACATATCGACATTTCCAGTAGCTTCTCCTAGGCTCCCCTGTGTGGACAGGGTGGGAGAATGGAAGAGATCTTTTCCTTCTCCTCCCCACGGGCCTTATACAGCCACCCATCTTGTTCAACCTGCAATAGAAGGGGAAGGTCTTAAAACACAGAGCCTCAGTGCATCACTGCCCCTGGATGCTCATTCCTGGGTACGGAATTGGCTCCACAAGAGCCCCTGTCTTTGCCTCCATTCTCATCTACCTCTTGACTCCACTGTTTGGATAACAATGAGAGGCCGAGTTTAGCAGGGAGTGTGGGGTGCTTTGTCCATGCTTCTGCACAAAAGGACAGCTGCTGAAGCCTTCAAAGTCCTGCCTACCTGCCAGAAATCTAATTTCAGACACTTGCATCCAACTCGCCTGCATTCTAGCGCACTCCCATAATTGTTCTGGTTCTTGTCAGAAGTGCTCTTTTGCCTTGGGAGGAGGCAGAGCTCCACGGAGCCAGGAGGGAGGGAACCAGGGACTTTTCTTTCATCGCCACCTTTGTCCTCAGAACCTGGAACTCTTCCCCCAACTGTCCCGTCTAAATGATGGGAATAAATGGGAAAGGGATAGAGTGTTTTCCATGACTTCACTGGCCTTAACCGAGAGTCCCTAGAACTGCCCTTCAGTGATGTCGGCGCAATGTATGTGGTCCTCTCTCGATTTGGGTGGCCCCAGTGAACATCCCAGATTTACTTGTTTAATTCCTGGCTCATATGAGGCTGTCCATCTCAGACTGAGACAAGCTGCAGGTGAGTTCCTTCTCAGGGTCAATGCTCAGGGAAAGGTGGTTTTAAAGATCGGTTGGGTATGTGAAGGGCTCTGAGAAAAGGTGAGGTGCTCTTCTCATGAGAGGTGCTGCTGTTGTCATTATTGATAATACTGATAATAATGGAGACTGCAGCTGCCCATTTCAGAGACTGGAGAGGCTCAAATCCCTCTTCACCAACTGAAGACTAGAGAGAAGAAGGGCCGGGTGGGGGCTGGGGCAGCAGTGACAGCCAGGAATTTTCTATAAGCTCTCATCAAAGAAATTCCTCAGGAACACATTCCCTTAGAGCTTTTTTTGGCCATATTGAAGTTGGCCTTTGTTCATTTTTGAGAGAAAAGCATTTTCCTGTTCTCCTTGGCTATTTATTTCTGAATCTTCATCTCGTTTTCTTAGTCATCTAAATATATACACATAAAATATATATATATATAAACACAAATGTATAAGTATATGTATAACCATACATACTTCATAATCTGCTTTTAAAACCTAAAGCACATTGTAAACATCTGTGAGTATCATTATATTTCTATAGTTGTATTCTAGCTTATGACTACATCTTGATAATGACCATACTACGAGCTAACAGTTATTGAGTGATTTCCTACTATGTGTCATCTAGGAACAGATCAAGCACCGAGCTAAGTAAAAATACTGAGAGTCAGATACTATAATTATGCCCATTTACAGGTGAGGACATGGAAGCTTAAGGAATTTAATTTTCAAAAGGTCACACAGTTCTGTGGTAGCAGAGCCAGCATTTAATCTAAGCAGTCTAATTTCAGACCCTGCACACCTAACGATTACACTGTGCTACCGTGATTGATTTAACTGCTCTCTTATTGTTGGACATTTCAGATTTTCTTAATTAAAAAAATTGTAAACCCTTCTTTAATCATTGCGTACATCTATAATGATGTCGTTGACTAGATTTGCCTTATATCATTCTACTGTCTTTGAAGAACATGGTAGTCTGCAGACTTATAACATGTTATGCTTTTTATTTACATTCTATGTTATAATTTCCTATTTGGTTTCCTGAACATCCATGATGCTGGGGGGAGGTGCCCACCTTTTGCAGGTGCTTTAATGGAGACCAGCCCTCTTGCTTACCAACCCCTTGTCTCTGGCCTCTAAAAGCAAGCCCTGCGTGCTGGTTGTAAACAGGCACCCACTGTACAGTCTTCATCTGCCTCTCATTTGCTCTCAGCCTGCTTTCACTCCATCTTGTCTCCTGGATTCCAGACTCTGCCAAACCATACTTCAGCTTAGTCACCACACTCCCCCCCCTTACCCTCCCAGTGTGGCCCTTTCCAGCTGTGGGTGAAATCTTTCCAGCATGTTCTCTGCCTGGCTCATGCTCCAGCCCAGCCTCAGTGTCTTGTGTGGCCAGTGTGTGACAAAAGTCCACTCTAAATGCCATTTCCAACCCCCACCTTGCTGCAGCCCTCCAGCAGGTACCTGACAGCGTGGGGCTTCTCCTCTGCCCCGACCCAGGCCCCTGCAGTGTTGTGCACAGGAAGGAATTTATCAGGAGTCATCTTATCTTTTCTTCTTGCTTTACAGTTTATCTAGGAATGTACTTCCATCTGCCAGCTCATTTTCCTCATTACATCTTCAAAGATGCTCTCCTGCGTGTTCTCCCCCTCCCACCTTGACCTGTTCTCTGCTGTTCCCTACCGGAGTGCTACCTACACCTTTTATGGTTCACACTCACTGACTCAGGTGACAGTTCCATGGACTGTCCAAAAAACAAGACCACATTTATATAGAGCCAGGGAAACAGACACATAACCATGAGGTATTATGTTTCTTTTTAGCTCGATTTCTGATTGTGGAATTAAAGGCTTTGTGTAACATGGAGGGAAGAGCGTGGATTTTAGATGCCAGGGGAGCTTTCCTTTGCTTACTCCTAAAGATAACCTAGCATTGGGAAGTCTCTAGAGCGTAGTGCTAACAAGAGCAGAAATGGACCCCAGGCAAGCCTGGGTTCGATTCCATACTCCATTGCTCACTAATTGTGTGTGACCACAGTCAATTCCTTGACTTCTTTAAGCCCGATTGCCTCATCTGAAATGGCATTATACCTACTTCACAAGTTTATTGTGAAGGTTAGATTTCCAGAAAATGTATGTTAAGTCCTTTGGCTTCCTACAGCTTGCCACACAGTAAATGCTCAGTGTTTTTTCATTAAAAGCTTTTGAGGTGGAAGGAATCAAAGAGACAATTTGTGTTCTCACTGTTCCAAATGCTCCCCTGTGGGGAGGACAAACTGAAAGTTGCCTGGCTGAGCTACTGGGGGCTTCTCCCCCTAAGATAAAAATCGTGTGTGACCTCCTCTGGACCAGTTCTATTCTGGGCCCATGAGTGGGCTTTTTTGGAGGTCTATCTGGCTTCTATAGTTGCATGGAAATTTTGTGGTTGTCATGTGCAATTGACTGGGACAAAGTCTGTGGCTTTCGTCAGATTCTCAACGGGATCATTAACTCCAGAGAGGCAAGGAACTGCTACTTTAGAGGCTCCTCTGGCTTCTGCCTCCTCTTTCTCCATCAACAGTGGCTGTGGGCTGCAGTGGACAGGGCCTAGGAATGGATTGTGAGGACTCAGCTAGACTTAGGAAGTATGGATGCGTGATGGATCAGTGCTAGGAGAGAGTCAGGGACAAGGATGGACAGGTGCCAGGGGTCAAGGCAAGGCAGTGGGGCAGACTTAAGGAAGCTAAGGAAAGGCCTGAAAGGCCAGAGACAGAGGACCTTTGAAACCACAGTGTAATGTGTGACTGCGGCACTGATTCCCTGAGTTGGGGGCCAGGTGGAGCGTCAACACTGCAGTGCGTGCCTGGCATTCACTCTTGCTTCTCTTAGGCTGGGCTTCTTCCCATCCCCTTCTCTGCTTTCCTTGCACCAAGAGTCCTGCCTGCTAGAAGTTCAGAGCCCATTTTCCTTTTCTTCTCACACCCCACCCGACTCCAGAAATGCAGAAAGATCACTGCCAGTGCTGTAGACCTCAGCCTCCTTGGGCCCTTGAAGCTGGATTTGTGCTAAATGACCCAAATTCTACTCTCCCTGGGATCCGTGGAGTCCTGACTGGGCATCCACAGGAGTGACCAGCTCTTTTCTTTTTCCACTCTGGAGAGGGCCAAAAGAAATGTGAGGACACTATAAGAAGAAGAATTGATGTTTTGCATTCATTTATTTGCATAATTTTTATTAAGAACTTAGCATGTGCCGGGCACCGTGCTAGATGCTGGGGAAACAGTATTGAATCAGACACAATTCTTTTTTCTTAAGGAGCAAAGGGTCGTGTGTGGAAGTCAGAACAATGGCCATGCTATCACCACCCCATGATAAAAGTGGTCCCCTGAGGATGTGGCCAGCCTGAGTGATGGTGAGCCTGTGCAGCAACATGCTGCAGCTGAGGATCGTAGACGAGCCCAAGGACTTCTCGGTCTGTCCCTGCTGTTTGAGGGGGTAGAGTGAGGGCGATGGAGGGAGTGACCCCTGGAAGTCATCTTCTATTCTTGGATTTGGGTTTTTGGAACTTCTTCTGGGCAAGCTTTGGAAGAGTGTCCTACCGAGATGCATGTTCTGTTGGCAAGGGTGAGAGGTTCCTGATCTTTTTCAACCGTTTATGGTATTTGCCAGATTCCTCATGACCTATCTTCTCCCTCTGGATTCATCTAAATTTTAAAATGGAAAAAGATCATGATAAACAGGGAGGGTGGGGGTGGCGGCAGTAGCAGCCACAGTCAGCATGCATCGTAATAAGAATGACCAGTGGTATAATGAAGAAAACACTAGTGTGAGACCAGAAGTTTGGGTTCAGAACCTGATTCTACCACTTATAAGCCATGAGACATTTGGCAAGTAACTTAACCTCTCTGAGCATCTCCTTCTTTCTCTATGAACAGACGGTAGGTAACCCACGCCTTAGAGAATTGTGGTGAAGAGTCATGAGAGAATGCATGTAAAAGTGACAGCATGTTAGATGGGAGGGGACACCTTTGGGAGCCTGAGAGGCCTTTCTGAGTCTGGAGTATATTTTTTCACAGCCCTTCACATTCGAGAGAGCAGACAATCAAGAGGAACCCCCCACCATCCCTCTTGGGAGGGTGTGAGTGTCCTTTTGATTTGTGAATCTAAGTGTGTGGCATGGATACTACAGGGGTGTACTTAACATCCATTTCAAAGACCTTCTCTCTTCTCTTCCTTCATTATGAAGGGTGGAGCGTGAAATACTTAAATTTCCAGCTTCCTTTGCCACTAGGGAAGACCATGTGACACAATTCTGACTCTTCATATGTTGGCACAGGTCTGTGGGAAGGCCTTTTCTTCTTAACTAAAAGCCATCCAAAGAGAAGGCTGTTTGCTTTTCACCCTTCTTCCTTCTGGAATGGGAACATGATGCCAGGAGGTGTTGCATTCATCTTGTGACCAAGAGACAAAAGCCATGGCAAAGATGGTGGGTCAAGAAGATAGCCACCATTGAGGCAGCCCTGGACTGCCAGCTCCAGACTTCTTGTTGTTTGGGAAAAATAGCACCTTACTTGTTTAAGCCATTGTAGTAGGGCTTTTTGTTACTCTCAGCCAAACACAATCCTAACTAATGCAGGATTCTGAGGTCTGAGAAGTCTCAGCTGAACTTCGGCTCAGAAGGTGGTGGAGACACTGTGTGGTGCAGGCCATGATTCGTTGCAGGAAGAACAATGGCTTTCCTTGACTCTGGCTGGCTGACTTCCTGGTCTCTCCAGTGTCTTGGTGCTCCCCCTGGAAGATGGGAGCCTTGTGTATGTTTTCTTTTTTTAGCAGACATTGCTAGTTTTCAGAACTTTTCTCTTCCTGGAGAAGAATCCTCGGGGAAAACTGGGATTTAAAATGCCATCCTCATCAAAAAGAATTTACAAAATCCTGGTGTATGGAGGCTCTGCTGGGGTCTGTATAGGTTGATGGGTGTGACTTGTGTTCTCCCAAAGCTCCTGGTGGGAAGGGAGAAGCGTAGAGCTGCCCTGGGGATGCAGCCAAGGGAGTTGCTCCAATGATGTGGCTCCCATCGTGGGAAGAAGTAGCTCTTACTTGGGCTGTATCCTCATCTCTAGTTAGGCGTGACCCTTGGAGCTGTGACCGGGAGCTGCTGGAAATGAGGATCCTGTGGTCAGCAGGCTAGGGCCAGGTAAGATCTCCTACCTCACTACTTCACTTGCGGGGAAAACACAGCGGCTTCGGAGCTAGCTCAAGTTGGAAGTGTGAAATCCCATGTGTGTGGCATACTTCATTTACATGGAAGTAATTTAGAAAGTTTAAATTCGAAAAAAGTCAGCATGAAGATCTAGAACTTTCTCTGTGTGGAGAAGCGGCAGCCACTCCACCCTATTCCTTTCATGTGTGTTTGGGCAACCTAATTTTCTTCGAACCCTCCCTTCTCGTCTTGGTCTCTTCTTCACCTTTCCTTCAGGCTTTCTTATCACAGACCCTTCTGCCCTTCCCCTTTTCACAGCCTGCCTCCTCCACGTGTGGCATGTGTTTGTCTCTCCTGTGACTACCTCTTGCAACAGATAGATCTGGGGTCCTTCCCCCATAATTTTGCTTTGTCATCTTTTCTTCAAGACAACCTCTTTTCCTCTCCAGCAGAGTGCAAAGTGCCCTTCCCTTAACTCCTGAGAATCTTCCGGAGTCTCTAGAGCTCTTGATGCTGCTGCAGTCCTCGGCGGCTGTCCTGCTGCTGTCTGGCTGGCTGCGTCTCATTTCCAGTGTGCTGTGCCAGCTGGCAGCTGGGCCAGCGGCTCTCTCCACGCCTAGCTTTGCTTGTTTCCTTTCCTCCCTGACATGTTCTGGTGGTGGCACGAGTTCCATTAACATTTTATATGCTGCCCCCAGGAACCTTGGTTGCCTTTCTCTGGGGACGTTTCCCATCCCCCTCTGCCTCACTGCAGAGCTCTGGGGCTGGAGAGATCATTTTGTTTCCCGGAAACGTGGTGTCATCTGTCATCAGGCCTCCAATTAGCTGAGGCTCAGTGCAGCAGTCTGAGAGCGCCAACAACCTCCCTGACCTGACAGGTGAGCGACAGCTCTTGGAGAGAGCGACAGGCTGGCTCGTTATCCCTGGGCTGTGTGAGCCATCACATTAACCCATTCTTCTGGGCTCTTCGTTAGAGCTTCTGGCCGAGACAGGTTCTATTTGATGGTGCCCATTTGTCAGGGCTAGAAATTAAGACCAAGGGATGCAGGAGGCTTTTTCAGGGTCAGGTAGGGAGTTGAGGGCAGAGTCATGTGAGAGCCCCTCTCTTGCTTTCTGACGGTGGGTGTAGTGATTAGCTGCCCCGTCCTCCTCAGAAGACTGCTGTGAGCCCACTGGAGGCTGCTGCGGGAGGAGGGAGGTCGGAGGCACCCCAGGCAGCAGCTTCGGTAGCTTTATATGCTTTGGCATGGGATAATGTTCCCACAGTGGGGTGAAAAAGAGAAAATAATAACAGGGCGCTAAGTAGCAATGACCTCCTCTGTGCCAGGAACTGTAATAGGTGCTTTCCATTCTCCAACAGCCTAGCAATTTAGGCGTGAGTCTCTCTGTTTTACAGATGAGGGTTCTGAAGCTTGGAGATGTTAAGTTGCTTGCCCTCCAAACATAGCTAATCAGTGGTATTTAGTCTTCCTCCCTCACAGCCAGAGTCCTGTTAGATCTGAGTATAACCTCTTCAAAAACTAGCATCCCTCTCAGTCCCTTTGTCCTCAGTGTTTTTCCTTTCCCTGGCTGTACTTGGCTCTCTTGGTCAACCTTACTTAGATTTCTTCTTAGGATCCGTTAATCGTCCTAATTATTGTTTTGCTGTTATGCTTTATGAGTCTTTCACTTCAGTTCTGGCAAACACAAGGTTTCTTAGACTCACTGAATCTAAATCTAAATATAGACACCAGAGTCTGTATTTTTAAAAATTTTGTCAACCAAATCTGATGATCAGCCAGGTTTGGGAACAACTGCTCTAGGCCACTAATAAAAACACCAATCTCTTTGTTTTTCACGTGGGGATTATTTTCCACACGTGGAATGTTTACTTAGAAAAGAGTGAATGCCGACTGCCTGCCTGTAACCACTCCACAAGCTTTTACGCTCCTTTCCCCAAATATCCGATCGGTGCATGAGCATCTGATTAAGATGTGCTTTGATTCCAGAAGGTAAATTGTGTGCGGTTGATCAAAGAAAATATCCCAGTCATTTATCTTTGGCTTTGGAATGCATCATGCGACTTTATCTTCTGCTTTGGATTATCTGTGCTACTGCATTAATGTGCTAACTGCACGGTCTTTTTTTTTTAAATAATCTCTGTTTCAGAACTTACCTCAGGGGGCTTATGGTGCCCCCCTCATCCCTTAGTTTAAAACCAAATCTCAGATCTTTCTTTCCCTAGCAGTTCTCCATATTGTCCTGGAATTTAACTGCCTCCCCACCTGAAGCTTGTATTGTCCTTCCTGATTGTTTCTTACCAGCTTCTTAGGAGAACTCTTTATGGAACTGTCAGAAGCTTGAGCCATGTTACTGGACACATACTTCTTCCTCATTCCTTTGTGTCTTTGTAACACTTACCTTTATACTTTTGTAACTTTTTGTCTGGGAACGTCCGCAGTCCAGACATTCTTTCCTTCTACTTCTTATTCCTGAGATCTCAACACAGTGTTGCCTTGCCATATTGGTGCAAATAGAAAGGTGTAGTTAGTGGTATGCTGGTAAATGTTTCCAAAGAGGAATGAAAGCCCTGATGGTAGCATTTGCCGATTTCTGTTGTGTAAATATTCCTATCTGTGGCAGATTTCAAGCTACCAACCTGTTTAACAACCAGCTGGCAAAAATCCTGAAATTACAATTGGGAGCCAGAACAGCAGGCTCCAGCTCACCACTGGGTGTAGTTAGCTATTTAAGGGAGCAGTCGCATCAGTTATGGGGTTTTGCATAAATGAAAATTGTTCTTACAGTTCTAGTTACCAGTTGGGTGACCTTGGGCAAATCATTTGACTTCTATGGGTCTCAGTTTCCACATCTGTAAAAAGAGATAATGGTATCTAATCTCAAGAAGATTTAATGAGGTAATTGCTATCATTATAATTACCATATGCATACATAATATTATATAATTATAATTATTATATATGGGCCTGGCATATGTTAGGTGTGAAGCAAATGATTATTCCCCTTTCCGACATGATGGAGACACAAAGTGGAGAACAGTGGAAGATTCTGACTTTGAGTGCTGTATAAATGGAAACACCTGCTGGGGTTGGAGATGCAGCTGGAGCTAGGCTGCCTGAGAGATAAGACCAAGGATCTAGACTTTTGAATTAGAACAGTAATAGTGCTTTGTGTAGATATTGCTCTCTAAAACTTACCTGCTACTTTCACATGTGTTTGCCAGAGGCATGGGAATGGATGAACTCTTAGAAGATTGGAGAGCCTGGCTAACTACTGGTAGCTTGTATCTGAGTCCTCCCGAGTTTTCCCTTTTCTTATGTTTATTGTTCTTCTCTCTGAAGGTATCCCACAGTTTTTGTACCCAGATCACTGACATATCCTTATTGCTTTTAAAAGAGATCATGTCCTTTACAGAACACAGTCACACTAGACATAAGATTTTGGAATGGAGATAGAAAGTAATTTCTTCAGCCTCCACAGTTTACCATCCTGATATTTCACAAAAAAATTATGTCAACAATGTCAATGTTCTCTGCTAATTGGTAAGCATAGGTTGACTACTATAATAACCTGCAAATATCGGGGTAAAGTAATAGAAGCTTATTTCTTGCTCACGTCACAGTCCACTACAGATGTTCTTAGTTGGGTGACAACCCAGGACCCAAGTTCCGTTAAGAGACACTGCCATCTCCTGGAGTCCCCTACTGCAACCTCTGTATCCAGCATTCAGAGGAGAGGAGAGAGGGAGTGTGGAGGACACGCATGTGGGACGACTTCATGGGCCAGTCCTGGAAGTGGCGTATAACACTTTTGCCCACATTGCATGGGCTAGAGCTCGGTCACATGGCTGCTCCTAAATGCAAGGAAGGCTGGGAAATGTAAGAGTTGTGTCCTTCAGAAGCAGAGGGAATGAGCTTGGTGAGCATCTGGCCAGTCTCTGGCCCATCCTTACATGGCTTGATGAAACAGTTGTCACCATGGATATAAGTCAATCCAGGTCACCACAGAAGACTTCTTTTGCTAACCCCCTAGAGTTTCCTGGTAGTGTGGCACATGGAGAAGCACAGCTCCATTTCTACACTCAGACAGATTCCATCTAGGGTGGATTTACAGTTGTCGGATTTACTGTGTTACGTGAGTTCCCCAGACTTTCCCGGACTGGAATGTTTTGCTGACTGTACCAGCTGGTTTCAAGTTAGCACTTGAAGTTGGTAATCATATTTGCTGTTGTGTTTATAATTACCATGGCATTAATAGTCAATGGGGAGTTTCGTGGGACTTTTCATTTTAATTTAGCTAATTGTTGTCTGAAGTGCTTCAGACGGTCTTCTGTTGTTTTAGTCACTTGCTTACATGAAGAAAACTGACATTCCCCCTCAAAAAATATTGCTGTTGGCACTTTCGAAAGGGTTGGCAAAAAGTCTGGCTGAGAGCTCAGGGACTGCAAGGCTGGCCTGGAAGAGGCGAGCAGTCAGCAGTGAACTGCTGCATGGGATCCAGAGGAGCATCACAAAAGCAAGTTTCCTTCAGGCCAGCATCACCATCCAAGGTGGGGGACAGAGATTTGGGGATCTTGGGAGGGGTGTCACCAGAGTCTGTAAGTGGTGGGAGACACTCAGGTCAGGCGAGTTTGTGGTCCTAAACTATGGGGCCATCGGTCCATTCCTGGCAGGCCCTGAGATGATGACTTGGGAACACGGGGATGAAGACATACTTCCCTCCAGTCTGTGCCAGGAGAGGGGCCAGGGATGAGCAAGGCCCTAACCAGTCAGGTGGGGTTTCAGAGCACAGAGCTAGCTGCAGGGTACTAACTGCAGTGCTCAGCAGGAAACTGAGGCAGAAGCTCAGCAGTCTGGCTGTCCTCTGACGCTGTGGAAACTCAGGGGCTGGAGGTTCATCCCAGGCATATCAAATACTGTGTCTGGGCTGCACTAAACCCGTCTAGATCCCAAACTAGAGGGGCTGAAGCTCCAGATGTGCCTTGACCCAGGGTGACTTGTGAACTAGATGAGACAGATCCGTATGGTCTGAGTTTTGTGCATGGGCTTTGGAATGGAATAAACCTGAGTTCAAATCCTGACTTTATCCTTTCCTAGCTCTGTGCCTTTTGGTAAATTATTCGATTTCTCTAATCTTTAGTTTTTTCATCTATAAAATGTGGAAATAACATATACCCCCTAGGGTAGTTGTGAGAATTAAACAACATAAAATAGGTAAGGCACTCAGGGAGCCTGCCCCTGTTTAGTAACCTTTAATCCATGGTAGCAAACATCCACTGCAGAGTCCCACAAAATCAGCAAGGACAAAGCAACACCAGGCAGGGCTTATGAAGGCAGGAGCTGAAATTTGGGCTCTTAGGATGCCTGATTTACAAAGCCTGTGGGTACACTCGCACCAGGAGGGCGGGGGTGCCTCCGTTGTGCCTGCTGGTTTCACCAGCTGGCTTTCCACAGATGTGGTTAACTGTGGGGCTGGGCACATGCCTTCCCCCAGCTATGTGTCTTTAAAATGGAAAGCAGCACTCTCAAGTCAGCCCACATCCTGGCCACTCAGCTTCTTTGGCACTTTCCACTTTCAGCTTGAGGGCCCACCCTTTCTTCTGGCAGCCTGCAACACAATTATCACACATTGTCTTCTAACACGTATGTAACTAGAAGCACGAAGATCCCTTAAAAGGTAGGAAGGGGTTTTTCTTGGGCTGGTACTCGGCCTCCAGCGGTTGGAAGGTTGAACATAAATTGCTTTGACCTTGAGCTTCAAGTGGCTGTGAAGTCTTGAGGGCTGCCCACCCCTTGGAAAGGGGTTGGCCTTCACTGTAAGACAAGCAGGGTGAATAATGAAAGGAAAGGGACTTCTTCAAGAAGCTTGATTTTTAAAGGCCTTATACAAAAATTTAAAGGAAGAGCAGGCATCTGGATTAAAGCCAGCAGGAGGTGAGCTTGTGAACAGTAATAGTAGAGGAGAGTTTTGGTTTTCTGCTTGGGGAAGGGAGATGGAGAAGGCAAGGATGCAGGCCTGTTATCCTGCTTCCGCCGTCTCCAGCCAAGAGAATGTACTTCAAATCGGAAAATACGAAATAGCTTATCCATGTAAGAACTGATGGATAAGAAGGTGAGAGGAGAGTAAAAGCACCAAGCTACTTCAACAGTCATGGGTATAACAACTGCCATCAATTGTCCACCTACTATGTGTCAGAGACTTTATTTACATTGTCTCTCTGTGAGGTTGGTGTTATTACCCTCATTTTACATATGATCCCACCAGGCACAGAGAAATTAAGGATGCTGGGTTCCTAGAGCCAGGAGGATTAGAATCCAGGCCCCACTGTTCTGTCCACCTCAGCACACTTCTTTGAGAATGAATGGCTGTGTGTCAGGCTTGAAGGAACTGCATCTTGGGATGCTGAGGGAATTGTCTGTGGGATCACAGGGAAATCACTAAGAAATCATTGAGTAGAGATGGGAAAATGCCTGGAACTTGAAAAGACAGGAAGGGGCAGATTCAGGAAACTATAGACTTGCAAGCTCGATCTTATTACCCGGCAAAATTTTAGAATCCTAGCTTTTATAGTAACTGGATATGTAACCTTGGGCAAATGACATAATCCCTCTGGGCTTTAGTTTCTTTGTCTGTAAAGTATGTGCTTGTATTGCCCTTATCTCTAAGGTCGCTTCTAGTTCAAAGTATTTCATCCTAATAAGTTCCTTTAATGTGTTCTGACAATTTTAATGTTTCAGCCCTATTTCCATCTGAGAACGCATTTTCGCTTTGTATCAAATGCCCTAGCCTTTCTTCAAAGGGTGAAGGGTTAAGAAGATGGAGTGTGAAGTGAAATAGTTGTAGGTTCAAACCTCACCTCTTTTACCTACTAGTTAGATTGCCTTAAGCAAATTATGTAAACCCTCTGTACCTCAATTTTCTCCCTGTAAAATGCTAATCTTCCACACATTTCTATTTCACAGGGTTGTTTTAGAGTTAAATGAAACAACATGGATAAAACACTTAGCTTGGTGCCTAGAATATAACAAGTACCCAGCAAATGCTAGTTCCCAAATTTCATTGATTCTAAGATGCCCCTTTTCCCCTTCACATTTTGCCATCTCTGAAATCAGGATGCATCTTATAGTTTATGGTGTGGACTAGTTTAATTGCAACAGTTTTTTTCTTTTTTAGTGGTACATAAACTAATGTTGCATTTTACAGTTAATTAAATATGATATTTCCCCAGCATGATTCTCACCCCTGGGGTTCTCACTTCCTCTCTGAGATGCCCTCTTCTCTAACTTCTTTCCAGCCATTATCTCTTCTAGAGCAAAGTAGAATTAGAGAATGAAACAGCTGGGGAGGGGGCAGCCTCAGTCATCATCTTCTCTGGCTTATTCATTTTACTGGTGTTGAAAATGAAGGCCAGAGAGGGGAAGAGACTTTGAAAAAGCAACAGGGGAAACTCAGGTTTTCAGATTCCTTGTCCAGTGTTCTTTCCCATATCAGGAATGTTATTAGCATGAAATAACATCACAACCATGGCTCAGTTGCTGTTTACGTGCCTGGGCCCCAGTCCGATGGTGAACATTTCCAAATCTACATATGGATTTTGACGGAAGGATTTTATTCCCAGAGCCCCAAAGTTAAAATGATTAGATTGTTGACTCTACTTCCCATCTGCACAAATACAGAATCATAAAGTTTTAGAATTGAAAGGAAGATTTTTCCATGGAAACTATAATGTTCTCACCTTTGCAGTAGTCTGAACTTGCAAGGCTTGCTTTCTGGAGGCAGTGTATTTCCTCCCAGTTATAGTGTCTCCAATTTCAGGAGCTGACAGCATGTGGATGATTGTGTCTTAAATTGTGAATGGTTTCTGCAATTTGCCTGCTTCCAGGTTTGTACAGCTGAGCCCAGTGACAAATCCATCACACAGTCCAGACTCTTCGTTAGTTCTTTCATTCACTTCATCACCCAGCACTTACTGGATACATGCTATCTACCAGTCACAAGGTACACACATAATCTCAATTAATTCTCACAATAGCCTGATGAGGTTGGTGTTACTTTTTTTGCAGATGGAAAAACTGAGGAACAGTGATGCTAAGTGAGATTTTTTGAGTTGGACATTGATGAACTCTCCCGGTGGAAAATGGGTAGGGTGTTCCAAAGCAAGAGAGAACATTATTATAAGAAAAATGTCTTAAAATTGAAATAGCAGTGTGAATTATTTTACACTATAAGATGTGAACAAATACAAAAATACACCCATAGCCTTTAGAATCTTTTCATTAATCGAATATTCCTTTCTTATTAACTCTAAACATTAATTGTATCACTCTTAACTGAGCCAATAGAACTCAGAGTCATTCTTTTCCTTGTCGCTTGTATAGAACTTCAGGTGTTGAAAATATCCAGGGGGGACCTGTTCTTTTTCACCTCTGTCAGCAGCTAATTTCTCTCCCCTTTGGTCTCATTTTAATGAACACTCCTTTATATTAACAAGGATGTCTTTATGGGGGGCTTTACATCCAGAAATTTCTAAAACTCATTTTTTATTGGCAGAAATTAATCAGGTTATTACTCAAAATTTTGAATAGAGCAGAACAAGTCAAACCTGTTTGCAAAGGGGCTTTTTCTGTGACAGCGTTCACCCAGTCTTTTGGGTGACTTCTCACCTTGCCGCGTGTTGGACTGTGGGCTTCAAAAGCTATCGGGCAGGTTCTCCTTCTAGCATGGCTACGCGATTCAGGTATCCCAGCCAGCTTTTCGTTGGCCTGATAGAGGGTGATTGGATGCTACAAAGGGAGCATATATGCAAGATTTCAAATTGCCCCTTGAAAACATGGAGTCTTCTAACTGTGTAAGGATTTTTTCCCATTAGGGAACCTGAGGATCTCCCTTCTCATTTAGGCTCCATGGCTTTCCGGCACAGCTACCTCCCAAGGTGGCTGAGGCTCAAAGGCATCTACAGGAGGCTTGGCAGTTAGTAACTGAAAGCTTTAGGTCCCACTGGAAAATTTGATCAGGTTTCAAAAGTTAATAGTCCTACTTTTTGTAAAAAAGAGATGAGGAGAAAGAAGCTTCTTATTTCTTCCCTACCCTCATGTGCTTAGACCAAGAAGAGTCACCTCTGTGGCTTCCCTGGATGGCAGACCTGTGTTTCACGGACTCTGGGTCCTTGTTGGCTGAGCCCCTCGCTGGTTGTATCAGGGGCCGTTCTTTCACTTCTTCAGTATTGGTTTGGGAGTCTGGAGAACATTCCCAATACATTCCAAGGGAGCACATGACAGACCCTGAATGATTAGCACTGTCAATAGAACTCTCCAGTGATGGAAATGTCCTCTCTCTGTGCTCTCCAGTATGATAGCCGTTAGCCGCTTTAAGTGTGTGAATGTGACTGAGGAACTGAATTTTTAATTTTATTTAATCAATTGGAATTTAAATAGCCTCATGTAGCTAGTGGCTGCAGTGTTGGACAGCAAAGCTCTGAACTTTCATTCACCCATCCTCACATTTCAACATGAGTGCATCTATGGTGGGAGGACTCTTGAGGCTGTGTGCTGTGGAGCAGAGAAGACCAGACTAAGATTGGGTTTCTAGACTCATCATGGGACCTTGAGTCCCTTCCCATCATCAGCTCTCAGTTTCCCCTCCTGTAAATGAAGGACTAGCAGCTCTGTCAGGACTTCCTAGCTCTGGCAGTCCATTTGGTTCTGTTTGGTTCTGGCCTCTGATGGGCCCTCTAGGAAGGGTGTGTTTCGTCACAGTCCAGTGCTCTAAGGAGAAGGAGGGCTGTTGTCTCCTCAACTCACAGGCATGGGCTGTTTGTAAAACCATTGGGCATGTTTAGGAGTTCTTTCTGGATGAGAGTAGTGGGAGAAGTGGGTAAAGGGAAGAAATGATTTACTCTGGGAGGCTGGTGAAGATGTGGAGGGTGGAGGCCCTGGCCCCATTCCTGGGGTGGCCATCCTTCTCTTTCTTCATTATGGGGGTTCCAAGGATACATTCAGTTGTCAGAAGAGAAAGAGGTGGCATGACTCTACTGGGGCTGGCGTTTCAGGAAGAACTGAGAGTGTCTTTCCAGGTTTGGTTTGTCTGAGTGTCCTAGAGGAGGTGCTGAGACAATTGCACATGTAGAAATTCAGAAAGTGACACAGACCTCACTCCATGTTGGGAACCATATTCCCTGAATGGGAATGGGAACATAGCCACACAGTGACCCAGCATCTAGCCCCATACTTGCCCTGTAGACTAATGCCTGCCAAGAGTTCAGGGTTATAGTCAGCACATTTATGTCCTAAGACCTGAGACACCAGAGCGGTGCAGGTAGGGGTGGGATGACCCAGGCTTTCTCTAATCATGATCACCAATACAGGGAGCTGCCTCTCCCCTGAGGTCAGTGGTGATGGGAGGGCCTTGGCTAGAACCTAAAAGCACAGGCATGCTTCAAGATCAGAAAGGCATAAAACCTGTAACTGCTTCCACAAAAGGGCTACAATACAGGCATTATAGCAAATACCTTACTTTTGTATAGGGCTTTATAGTTTGGCAACTGCTTTATCTTGAATTTATTTAGTCCTTACTGATAGTATTAAAATATCCGCTTGAGGAAATTGAGGGCAGAGAGGATGAGGAGCCTCCCCAAAGTTGCCAAGTTGTTGAGTTGAACCCAGATCATCTGACTCTAAGTCTGGTGTTCTTTCGGCGCCCCCCCCCACCCCCCCCCATAGGGCCCAGGAGTTTCAGGAGTGGCACAATCAAGAAGTGCTGGGAGAGGACATGTCACCAAGAGGTCCGAGTCCTCATCATGTAGTGGATGAGGACTCCAACAGGTATCCAGCAAGAACTTAGAGCACAATAAGATGTCAGGCTGAAGGTAACTGGGATTAATGCTCACCAGCTGCTGGCTGCCCTCTCCCAAACCTGAGGCCTTTACATTTTACCTGTGAGCCTAGGGCAGGAACCGCAGTCCCAGCTTTAGAGGAGTGGCAGTGACGTGAGTGTGGAGGATTCCCGATGAGGAGCTCCCTGCCTTCCCCGTTGGTGGTACTTTTACTGACTGTGGTACTTCTAATGGCCACCTCTGGCTGTAGAAATCTCCTGACTCTCATGCCTGGGCTGGGAAGGCTTTCTGGAGGAAGGGGGATTGACAGCTCAGGTCCAACCCTTTCTAGGGCCCTGCTGCTTATTCTGGGGATTAACCTCAAAGAGCAAATTACAGAGCATGTGGATAAATTGAAGGAAAGACAAAGACGAAGAGCATGGAGATTAAGAGATCAAAGAGGCAGAGGAGTGTAAAATCCAGACCAGAGAAAGCAGAGAGGTGGTGTAAGACAGATTTGAGTTTTGGGTGTTTCTTCATATGATCTTCATGTAATTATACAACTTTAAAATTTTAATGCATATTCATTGTAGAAAGTTAGAAAAATATAAAGAAAAAAATGAAATATTCCCGTAATCCCACAACCCAGAAGTACATTATATCCATATTTGGGATTATACCAAATTGCTGTTTCTGACGGTAAAAAACCATTTGAGTCTCAGCAATTTCATATGATTCAACCTAATATATATATGGTACGTGTATCATTAGTATCCTAATTTCTACTTTACGTATTTTGAGCATTCTTCCATGAAATTATAAATTACTCAAAAATAAAAATTTTAATGGCTGATTGAAGTTTCATTTATAGCCATCTCAAGTTAATCTAACTGTCCCCATTCTGTTGGACATTTAGGCTGTTTGCAGTTTGGGACCACAATAAAAAAATTCTGCTTGAAACCCCTTGTTTGCAATTATTTGTCTTAATTTTTCCTTAGTTCCTTAGGATAGACATCCAGAAGGGGGATTACTTGGTTATTGGATATCCATAGTGTTATTATTCATGATTCCTATTACCAGTGTCTTTCTGGAAAGATTGTAGCAATTTTTCTTGCAGGATATGGGCACGGAGGGCTGACGTGGAACTCCTGCCAGCATTCAGGATTATTGCCTTTTCAAAATCTTCACAAATTTAATGTTTTAAAACATCTCATTTTTTAGTCTGCATTTCTTTGATTACTAATTAGGTTGACTACTTTCTCTTATGTTTATTAGCCATTTCTCCTTCTTTTTGAAATATATATGTATATTCTTTGCCTGTTTTTCAAATAGAGAGTAGTATTAAGCCTTTCTCTGTCAGATTTGTTGTAAATATGTTTCCTAGTTTGCCCTGTACCTTTTAAATTATGTTTATGCTCTGATGTATAGTTTAAAATTTTACATAGACAAAACCATCCATATTTTCCTTTCTGATGTTTTCAATGCTTTCTTGCCTAGAGAGCTCTTTCTCATTCTGAGATCAAAAACTCACTTGTATTTTCTCTTAAGGTATTTTTTAATATGTTATTTTTAAAATTTGAGTTCCTAATCTGTCCAAAATTTATTTTGGTGTATGGTATGAAGTTGTGAAGATTAACTTGATTTTTGTTTTCCAAATAGTCCATTTTTTCAGCACCGTTTATTGAATAATTCTTCTTTTCTTCATTGCTTTAGAGTCTTCCCTCATTATATATTAGGTTCTTAAATATGCCAGATCTGTATTAGGTCTATGGATCAGGCTTCATTCATTTCTATGTTAATTCTTGTGTCTCTTCCACCTTTTAATAATTGTAATTTAAAAAAATATATTTTAATATCTGGTAGGTCAAGTCCAACCCATTATTCGTCGTTTTTCCAAAAAATGTTGAATTACTTTCATCCACTTATTCCTCCAAAAGGAAGTCTAGTTGAAAATCCCTTTGGCACATAATAGTTACTTAGGGATTCATTCAATACATATCTGCTATAATATTTAGCTTTTTAATCCAAAAATGAGGATATTATTTGAATTTTATTTTACTTGAATATTCTTTAATGTTTTGCATTCCTGAGATAAACCCTATTTGCATACATGGCAAATCTTTAAATGACGTTTAATGAAAAATTAATTTTCTTTTTACAGCTCATTTGCTCTTAGTTTTTTTTAGTGGTAAGATAACTTTATCTGTGATGGATGGTAGCCATTTTTTATTTGCCATGGAATCACATCATAGCGTGAACAGCCGCATCACACAGTTGTCCTAAACTTTAAGTACGTTTGCCTTTAAAATGTTGTTTGCAGATAGTACCATAACCACAACCTAATTATTAAACTTTTTAAATTCATGAATATTTTACAAAGATCTTGTATATGAAAGATTAATATACAAATGAGGGAATTTGCTCTTCTCCAATTATTTCAAGAATAAATAAAAAAAATTGGACAGCATTAAAGAGACATTAACAAAATCAGCCATAATCCCATTCTCCAGACATGACTGTGTACATGTTATGTATGTGGTTTTTATACACATACACCAGTATATGTACAATTGGGATAAGATTGTACATACTGTTTTATAATCCATTTTTCCCATGTAACAATATACCATGAAGTTTCCCGTGGCATTAGTTATTATTTTACAGTGTCATTTTAATGGCTGCTTAGAGTGGATATACCTTGGATTATTATTTTATCAATCTCCTGTGAGTGAACATTTAGGTCGTTTGTGATTTTTCAATAGTATAAAGCCATGATAAACATCTTTACTCCCTAACTTAATATTATTCTAGCCTTTAGCATATAGGCTGTGTACTGAGTGCGTGTGCACGTTCATCCATGGACAAGGCAACCTCATGGCTCCCTGGTCATGGCAAGGGTTCCTCTTCTTCAAGGAGGAGGAAAAGAGCAAAGAGGACTAGGTATTCCAGCTTCCTGAGATTTTCTGCTCCGATTACTAGAGAAAATTCTAAATATTGGAGAATTAATGAGAAAATAGTTTCAGAGAGGAAGGAACAGAGAATTTTAGCAGCTTGGGACCATTTATTCTATAAGAGGGAATTCTATTCCATTCATTCTGTCTAGAGCAGGTGGATTTGAGGGTCCAACTCACCTGGGTTTGTATCTGCCACTCCCCTATGCCTCCACACACAGCTCTGTGACCTCTCCAGCCTTTCTTCTTCTGTGAACTCCCCATTCACAATGGCCTGACAGCTCAAGGCCAACCAAAGAAAAGACCCACAGGGCACAGACTCTCCTCAGGCCTCTTGTTCTTTCTCCCTGCAGGCAGCTCCCTCAAGGGGCTCTGAAGGTTTTACCAACACGTAGATGTTGGGGGTACCTCATCTCAGATTGTGCTCCTGCACTCGGGATGCATTTTCAGTAGAGGTACTTGTTGGAAACACCACCTGGCCCTGTACACCTTTGTCTAGAACCCTGTCTCAGAAGGGTAGTGGAGGAGAGGAGTCAAGGAAGGAGGACTTAGTGGTGCTAGGTACACGCTCCAGCACATAGAGATTAGTGTGGGAGGGGTGCCTGGGACCATAGCTCTCTCGACACAGGAGGGGAGGGCAGGTGCTTCATCAGCTGAGCAGCTGGTCTCCCTTCAGGAACAAGAGGCTTTCCTCTGCATCTGGGAATCCTGGCTTGGGGTGCAGGAGAGCTCGCCAAAGAGACCAGATTGGATAGGAAGGAGAAACAATAAAAACTCAGAGGAACCACAGAGATGAGTGTGAGCAGTGTGGCTGACAGGTGTGTACAGGGAAGGTGAGGAGGCAGTTTTTAGCTGCTGTGTTCTGAATTTACTGCATTCACTTACTAGTTCACTCACTCGTTCTTCATTCACATAATCAGTATTTATTATTGAACATCTACTATTTGCCAGGCCCCATGCTGAGGCTCCTAAGATGAACAGGGAAGAAGGAAGGAGTTCTATGTTTACTTAGCATCAGCTGTGTGTCTGGTGCCTCCAAATAGATTTTTCTCCTTTAATCATCACCTCTGAAGTAGGTATTCTTATTTCCAATAAGGAAACAGAGACCCAGAGAGGCTAAGTAAGTTGTTCAAGGGTACACAGCCTATGAGTGCTTTGTTCAGGGCCATGCTTTACTCAGGGCTGTGAGCTGACACTCAGGATGTGCCTGCCCTGGAGCGCTTACCATCTCATGCAGAAGATGGCTTGTTGAGCAAATAGTGCCGAGACATGCCCTGCTGTGGCATTTGCCTGATTAGGAATATGTGAGAACCTCCTTCTTATCCTGCCATGATCCAGCCTCCAGGGGATCTTGTTAAATAAGTTTGCACACCCGCTCTGCTGGCTCTAGCCCTGACCATAACCCCTCATGGATCCAGGAGGGGTCAAGCTGTCATACCTCTGCTAGCAGGGCTTAGAGGCCGGGGGAGTCTTCAGTGTGGAAGGCTTCCAAGAAAGGCATTGCCCAGGCAACTATAAAACTCATTTCGCATTTAACCTCAGTTCTCCTGGCCCTCGGTAGCTCTGTAACAACAGAGAACCACCTCTGATTAAGCTTATCGTTCAAGCATAGGATCCTGCGCACAGCCTTCACCTCCCACCATCTGCCTCAGCCCCCTTTTATCCAAGCTGAGGAATCTAAATCATTTCTCTTCTCCAGTTACCTTCTCTGCCAGCCCAACCACAGTATTGGGTCTCAGCTAAACCACGAGTGTTAGTCAGTGGGCCATGAGTGAAGCAGATGTTGAGTGATAGGATCTGGTGGTTAGAACCTGAGACAAATCGTAGGGTCTCATTTTGACTTTGCCTTAGACCACTGGTTCCCAACCACTTAGGGAGTCATGGACCCTTTGAAAATCTGATGAAAACTGGAATTACACAGATTCTCTTCTCAGAAAAATGGACGCATATGGACGTATATGCAGTAATTTGCATGCAGTTTCATGAGGTTCATAGCCCTCCCCCACCACAGACATTTTTTTAGCCAGGGTTAGGAAGCCTGCTTTGGTTTGCCAGGTGCTCCTGGAATGTGCGGCTTAGTATGGCCTCTGGTGAGCAGAGTTGAGGGTTACCTAGGCAACCCTTTGCAGACACCTCCAGCTCCTCCTTGTTTTCCATAATTCTAGAGAAAGGTTCCAGCTTCATAAGACGTTTGGATTATGCCTTGTTTCCTGTTTAGCGCCTGACATTGTTGTGCTTCTTTCTAAAGAAATAGCAGGATCACAAGTCAGACTCTCCTAATCTTGGTCTTTTCATAGCTTACGTTGGCTCCTGGTTATGCTAGGTTCGCAGGGGAACTTTGTTGCTTATCTCTGGAAAACATTAACTCATTTCTCTGTTACTCTCGAGAAGGCCTGGGTCGTAGTGTAAACACTACCATGGCTTAGCTCCTCTTCTCTGTTCCCTCAAACCCACCAGAGAGACCTCAGTACTCACCACCATGCTGTCCAGTCCAGGACCTTACTGAGGATCCTGTAATCCTCTGCCTCTTCTCTAGTTACTGTCTTTCACTTTTTAGTCACTTTCTTAGAGGCTGATTTTATTATCCCTTTGGGATTTTCTGAATAATTGTCCCTCGTATGTACCTCTATCATTGTGTTTCTTACATGATATTAAAATTATACAGTGATAAACTAAAAGTCTCTTAAGGTCAGGAACTCTGCTTTTTTTTTTTTTTTTGTCATAGTGCCCAAAGTGACTGGAACTTTACCTGGAACATAAAGGCACTCAATAAATATTTATTGAACTGAATTGGGCAGTGTTTAGATATCTGAGGTAGTAACTTAAGGAGAGATTAGAAAATTGCTTAAAACTAGGAATCTTTCCATGACCAACCCATCCACCTCAGGTATGATCAGCCAGTTTATCCATAAAACTAAACATAGTACTGGGGGACAAAAGGAGCTCATGCTGTCTCCTTTTCATGGGAGCTGTGTGTGTGTATGTGTGTGGGTGATGGGCATAGACCTTTTTTGTTACTGCAATTATTTGAAAACAATACCTCAACAAGTCTTTTTATTCTCTCCAGTAATCTCTCCGTGTCTGTGTCCTTTCAACACTCCTTCATGTTTATCTCCCTGATATATATCTTAACATCTCTTTCACGTCTGCCTCTTTCTCATTTGTTTTATATATAGTAGGACAGGCTGGACAGCAGCCGCTCCGAGCAGCAACTACGCAACTAGCTCAGGACCAAGGACAGCAGCACGCCTGTCCTTGAAGTGGGAGAAGGTGCTTCAGTTTGCTGAAGTTTGTTCAATCATATGACCTTTCGGTGTGGCCCTTGTCACCTGTCGGACTGCACTTGCAATTCTGCAAACCTGGTTATTACTCTGGCCCTTGTTGTTCCTTGTCTGTGCTGGACCTGTGTCCAGTCTCTGCCTGGTATATCCTTGTGACATTGCTTCCACCAGTGGGCATGGTAGTGAGTCTAGAGCAGGAAAGGCACAGCTATGGGATCAGAAAGCATGGAGGTGGGAGTATGGAGAAGCTCTGGGCTGAGGTGAGAGGGGCTATTCCAGGAGCTGCCCAGGAGGGTCTCCTGGTCTGAGCTCTGCAGTCAGCCGTTGCTGCTCTACTGTGACCCACACCTAAATTTCAGGCCACAGGGAACGGGGAAGAGAGGAGAGGCATGGGGGAAGTGCTGGGCATTCCCTGTTGGGATGCCTGCCAGAGTGTCTTCCACAATGACAGAGGCCAAAGCTGGCTTTTCAAATCAACAATTTCATCTTTAACTGAAGTCATTATGTCCTGATTAAATTAAAGTTAATTAAAATTAAAGTGCTGTTGATATGCACACTGGGGAAAAGGGAGGGGGACTGAGAGTGAGGGTCCCAAGGAGTGAGCTTTTTATCTGTGAGCTGCCACGGCACACGCTTTCTGCCTCTGAATACCTCTATAACTCTCTCTCAATATATTATAAAAGCAAATACACTGCTATGTTCAATGGTTGATTCATCTTCATCACTGACTGATTCATCACTGGCTCATGTTCTGTTTTTACTTTGAGTACCCATCCAAGAGTAATGCTCAATGTAACAAAAAGACTATCAATCTATCACTATCACCACCACCCATGAGGTATGAGCACTTTAAATAACTGGCCACTTAGCAAAGAATCAGTTTTTAAAAAGTGATGGGCAGATAGAGTCACTTCTGAAGTGGCCATTCCTTGTGTCTAGAATACACGGAATGATGCCTGCTTCTCTGGGGAGGGAGGGCGGGAGGGAGGGGAGTGAGCCTGTGTGTATTGCACCTGAGGTCTCAACTCGCTAATATTAAATCTTGTGAAGAATAAACAGGAACGGTTTGCTCATTAGCTGGGCTTAGAGAGGTGTTACCCACATGTTTAAAGTGCTAGTTATTAGTGATCTTTAATGAAGCTAATTTAGCAATGGTAAGTGTTACAAATTTCTGCTCTTCAAAAGTAGCCCATTAGCCAGGGCTTTATATCTGATATTGACTTTAGAAAGTTAATATTGAAATTAGCCACAATTAGAGTTCTTGTGGAAGCATGAGAGAGAGAAAGATGGAGATGGGGGTAGAAATAGGGACAGAGAGGGACCAGGGGAGGAAGAGGCATAGCAGCTGTTAATCTCCTTTTGTGTAGAAGGCACCTTGGCACTGTGGATGAACAAGACTCGGTCCTGGGGTCGTTCATTAAGCACCAGGTGTGTTCCAGGCACTGGAGATATGGAGATAAGCACCCAGCCCCTGTCTTCAGGAGCTTAGAGTCTAGAGAGGGATCCGGATGCAGCAGTGGAGATGGCATGACAGCGAGGTGCCTGCCCTGCGATCTGCCGATCTGCGGGGAAGGAGGAGCCAGCCCAACCTAGGATGCGGGAGGAGTTAGGGAAGGCACTCTGGGGGAGGCACACAGCTCACTATAGCACAGGGCAGAAAGTGGTTCTTGTGAGGAGTGATGTTCCAGTGCACGTCAGAGTTGAGAGAAGGTAGACGTTGCTTCCCCTAGTGTAAAGGCTGCCCAATCTGGCTGCCATCTCAAGTCCCTGACCACTGCCTTACGTTGCATGAGGCCTCGTCAGTTTGCTTGGAAAAGCTTAGTATTTAGCGATTGCCAAAAGAAGAGCCCTTGTTTTTCTTTTTCCTCTCCTTTTGCATTGAAATCAGGTCAGCTGAGACTCCTGAATGTTTTTCTCTTAGAAGTCCTGTGGCCCGGTGCCAGGGAGGAGGAGAACTCTGCCACATCATCCCTCCTCCGTGGCTACCCCTCAAGGAGGGAAGGAGGATGCTGCTGGGGCTGGTTTGACATTTGCAGGTGTCAGCGGTGAGGGACAGCTGCGGGGACCTGGCCTCAGTGTGGGCGGATGGATCCCCAGGTTGGGGAGAGGCAGGTGGATCTCCACACTGCGCTGTCTTCTGTTGCTGACACAAAGCTGCCCAGTCTCCTCCTCTGCCAGATTTATTCCTTCCTTGCAGCACACACTTCCTGCCTCAGTGGCAGTTGTTTTAATGAGAGCTCCAAGGAACATATTTATAGCTGCTGGAGGAGTTTTCCAACAGGCAGTTTCCGCAATCGCTCATTAGCATCTGTGAAGAGGAGACAAGACATTCACCTCCATCTGTATGTGTGTCTTTCTCTCCAGCTCTTTATCTCTAGCTCTCAGCCTCGTTCCTCTCTTTCCTGCCACCCATTCTCCTCTTCTGTTAATACAGGACTGAGGGGAATGAAGGTCATTGCCTCTACCCACTGATAGGTTCCCTCCCATCTCCAGATGCATGACAGTGTCTTCCCCCAAGGGCTTTGCCCATCTAGTTGTTCCTACACAGGAGGGACCATGTCCTTAAGTCTCTTACCTTTATGATTCAGTTCCACATTGCATCTTCATGGGGTCTTACAAAACTCCCCATCTGCTACTGGCTTGGCAGGTTCCCAAGAGGTACCTCACAGACAAACATTCTTCCTGCCTCGCTAGGAATTTAGGGAGAAGATCAAAAGAGACAAAGTTCCAGTGCCTACTGCCCCTATATTCCACCACCCACCTCAGCAGGGGCCATGTGTCCCATCCTCCCCATCTCCTTGAAGATAAAATGTGACATGGATGTTGGCGTCAGAGCCTGCTTGGTCCAGCTCTCCTGGGACCAGCTGGATGCCACCCAGCTCTGGCCCTTGCTGTGGCACAGTCCCACCACTTTAAGCTTCCGCAGGCACTGGCACCACATCTTTACTGATGCCTTCCCACGAGCCTGCCCTATGGAGATGGGAGGTCAGGGTGAGAGCCTGCAGTCCGCCCACCTCCTCCATACCCTCCTTCCATCATCGCTCCCTAACCCTGCTTCTCTGTTCAGCCAGTAAGCTCTCTCCATCTGTGGCAGTCGCCTTGCTTGCCTCCTCCTCTCTGCATGCTCTCTCCATGGCCCTTCCCTTATTCAAAACCTGGTTCAAAGATCACCTCCTCTGGGGAGCCACCCTGATGAATCGCCTCCAACTCACCACCCTTACTCTCTCTCTTCTTAGAACCTGTGCATGCTCAGGTTCAGTCCAGCATTTCTTGAGTCCCCTTTGGATGACAGGCACTGTGCTCCATGCTGGGGTAGAACAAGTAAGACATGATTCAGGGCATCAGGATCAGTTAATGGGGAGGAGAATGAAAACACAGAGATGCCTTTCAGGAGGGATGGAGAACAAGGTGCAGTCAGGGACAGCTCAACTTGACGGGAGATCAGGGACACTGCACAGAGGAGAGGATGAGTGAGAGAGACATTTAAGAGGTAGAATCAGCAGAACCAAGTTACTGGATCGATATTTGGGGTGTAGGAGTGGGAGGAGTCTAGGATACCTCCCAGGTTTCTGTGCCATTTCAGGGGATCTTGGCACCATATTGGGGTGGAGGGGATACAGGACAGCCAGGTTGGGGGCAGGATGAGAAGGTCTTGATCAGAACCTCAGAATCTCACTTTTTTTTACACAGAATCTGGTAGCTTTCTTATGTCAGGGGAAGTGGGCACTACGTATTTTATTAGGCTGGAAACTCTCAGAGGGCAGAAATTGGATCTCCCCTCCAAGGGAGAGAATTGCCTGAGATGAGCACTGTGTTCTCATTAGATGTGGAACTCCCTAGAGTGGAGGCACCTCTCCTTCCTGTTTCTTGTCCTATATTGCCCAATGTTCAGGGCTTTGTCCCTGGGTGTGGAAGGGCAGGTGCGATAAAGAGGCATAAATTGACCAGCTCCTCTGTCCTCTAGGGTCATCTCAGGCCTTCTCTTGGTCTATCAGTATGACCAGTGACAGTATTTATGGTACTGAGAGTAGTTAGAGAAGTCAGGGCTCCGAGGGTTGGAGTCGCAAGGAAGATTTGTTGTGAAATTAAAATATTTGATGCATGAGAGAGTGGTTTAAGCTGCCAAAATTCTGAGCAGTTTGGGCAGGTATTATTCATAAACATTCCTGCTGCCAAAAAACAACACATGGTCCAGTCTCAATGCTCTGGACCAGGAAGTTATCCATCTCTTGGATAGCCTTTTGATTCCAGAGCTGAATTTGAGTGATGGGTTACAAGGGTATGGCTGAATCTCTGGAATCCCTGGGCAGTGGAGAGGGGTCTTCCCATGGTAGAGATGGGAGGGGTGACAAGCAGCACCAGATTAGACTTTAGAGGCTCTGTTTAGACTAGGCTAAAGGATGCTTTCATCTATCTCTGGCTCTCAGGCCCTTCTGGAATAGAAAGACACACTTTGGAATATAGCACTCCCCCAAACATAATGTACATATGAATCACCTGGGTTTCTTATTAAATGCAGATTCTGATTCTGAAGGTCTGAGGTGGGGCCTGAGATTCTGCATTCTTAGCAAGATTCTAGCTGGTAGATGATGCTTATTACTTTGAGTAGCAAGGCTTTAGGACTCACCTTTGGGAAGCCATTGCTTTGAGCTCCTTGCATTCCATACAGGTCATATTCTACCTCTGGTGACGGCTCATTGTCCTAGCTGCACACCTTTCTATCTCTGCCTGGAAGCCCCCTGGAGAGCAGGGTCCATTTCTTATTTGTCTAAATATCACCAAAGCCTAACATGCAGCCTAGCACATAATAGGTGCTTGGTAAAGAATTTGTGGACGGGGGCTGGCCCGGTGGCGTTCTGCTTCTCGGCAGCCTGGGGTTCGCTGGTTCGGATCCCGGGTGCAGACATGGCACCACTTGGCACGCCATGCTGTGGTAGGCATCCCACATATAAAGTAGAGAAAGATGGGCACAGATGTTAGCTCAGGGCTAGGCTTCCTCAGCAAAAAGAGGAGGACTGGCAGTAGTTAGCTCAGGGCTAATCTTCCTCAAAAAAAAAAAAAAAAAACAGAATTGGTGGATGAATGACTCTGGGAATAGGAAACTGTCCAAATTACATCCAGTTGAGGTTCTTCCTAGTGACCTCTTGGGGCTCTCATTTGTAAGTGAAACCTCTTTTGTGCAGCAGGTCAGTCAGTGATTCAGTGCCACTTTGAGTGAAGCTCCCACGCTGAACACCACAGGGATGGAGAGGAAAGAGAGGCAGAGACCTAAGTGTTGGGAAGTTTGCCATCTCAGTGGTGAAACAGGTTCAGGCACACTTGAAGCAACATTAGAATATTTACACAGTAACTTCTAAATAAGTGCAAATTAAGGGGGTGTGACTGAGAACCAAAAGGAAATAAAGAGCAATCCACGGGTACCCTGGCAGCTTGCACCTCTAAATGCTCAACACTTAGTTGTTTCTTTCTTCGCTTATTGAAATCAGGATTGCTTTCTGAAGGAGATTAGCATGGATCACAAGGCACCCACCTGCCCTGGGGGAGCCACAAAGCCATGGGCAGGGCCTGTGACACAGGGGCAGTCCTGCCATGGTGACCTGGGGCCACACAGAGGCTGAGAGCCAGAGTGAGGATGATTGGCATTTTCCAGCATGGGACATGGTGACTAGGAAAATGTGAAGAGGAGCAGGCAGCAGCAATGTAAGCGTAACATACTTGGAGTGAGGAGGAGGCAAAAGTGGAGCTTGGAGAAGACCCAAGTGGAGATCCTGGGGAGATGGTGGTGGTAATTTTTACTTCCCTAATAGATGCAGAGCATTTCAACTTTGCTAATTAACGGAACAGCAGGCTTGTAATTCTGGCAGCAGCAGGACACGAATGGGGTGGCATTTAACACTGAACATGCCTTTGTCCTTAAGAGAAAGCACAGCACTCAGGTTGGGTCAGGTCCATGAGGGTGCCCTCTGGTTCTTTTTCCCTTGCAGTGACTCCAAGGGCACAGATGCTTTTATTTCTTCTCAGGCTGTCTTTAGAGGTAGCAAGGAGCCTGCTGTTTCAACAGCCTTTTCTTTTAAAAGGGGAAGCTGGTCTACGATTGGTCTAGAGTTTATAGTCTAATAGTGCTATCAAATATACCTTGTATCGTGGAGACAGCAGTTGCGGTTGGAGTCTGCCTGCTTCAAGGTGTGTTTGCTTCACAGAAGGTCTTCCATCACTAGGCTTTCATTTGGGTAACTTGGGCTGTCTGCAAAATGGGGTGACGTGTCCTGAGCATCCGAATCCCTAAACTGATTCCTGGAAAGAATGGGAGGCCAGGAAGAGTTATTTTGTCTTCCCAAAGTGCACTGAATCTTGTTAGGGAATTTCTCCCTAATACTTCCTTTCAAAGCATGCTATCTGATAATGTGAGGATCTTAAAGGCCAATAAATATGAGGAAAAGATTTTTAAAAATCTCAGAATATTAGACGTGCATGGTGCTCTGGAGATCATCTACTCAGATCACCAGCTCTTGCTGTGACAGATGAGGCCACTGACCTTGTGCAAGTCACTTTAGGAAGGGTTAACACTTCAGTCATTTATTTATTCTTTCATCAAATATTTATTGAACATTTACTATGAGTCTGCCCAGACATGAACCTGATAGTGAAAACATGTTGCTATTTCATTGGTCCGGTTTGAGTTAGCGTTCAATGAACTTCCCCTTCATTATAGATTCCGACAGCTGGTTTCACAAGGACCCTGGGGGAATTGATACATAAGGATCTTCAGCCAGTACAAATAGATTTTCTATGCAAGGTCGCCAACTTCCGAGCTGCTGGGCTAATTAGTTTAGCTCTACTTGGCTTTACATAATACATATATAGTCGAAAAGTTATCTGTAATTCAATTTTTGGCAAATGAAAAACTAATTCAAACCACTAAAGGCAACTTTTATTTGAAGAGACTCTGGAGCAAATCCTTTTACAATGTGAAAATCTTGTTGTTTTTGGAAATGATTATCCCCTAGTTAAGGATTTTGTAAATCTGAACACTTGAGGTTTTCTTACCGTGGGCACTCAACCTGGGAGATAGCTCAGCTGTGGTCTGAACTGGATGAGAGAAGACTCTGGTCTGGGAAGAGAAAGCCCTAGAAATCTTAGACCAGCCCAAGCCAAGATATTGACATTGACTCAAGCCAATGACTACAAGCTCCGTGAACAAGCTGCTCCCCTTCTCTCGGGTCCTGGAGTCTGGAGGGGAGAAGGAAGAGGTGGGGCATGAGGGGGTGTGAAGGATGAGACTCGGAGCTCCCTCCCTCTCTCCATGGGTGACCGAGGAGAGTATCTGATGGGGGACCTTTTGCTTCTGTTACAGCAAATTCCGAACTCTTCCTTAGTGTCTGGGAACTATGTGGAATTAGAGCCATCTTGTCTCCTTTAACACAGTAGGGGAGGAGAGAAGAGCAGTGGGAAATACAGGACAGGAATTTAGGGGAGAAGAGGGTTATGGATTCTTGTTATACAGTAAAATCTCATTAGTTTGGGCCTTGCTGTTTTTGAACTTGTAAATAATCTGGAAGAAGACGACTGAAGTTTAACTTTTCTTGTTAAAATTTTTTTCTATAGAAATTAATCATGCATGTAGTGATGTAGAGGAGAATGTTTTAAAACTGACGTATAGAAAGACACATTTCACATATGCAAATAAGCTGTTTTGATGCAGAAGCATCATTCTACACAAACAATTTATGTGTTAATTAAAGATGATCCTTGTCTAGTTGCGAAAGCCTGATAGGACTCTTCCTTGCCAACGAAGCTGAACCGTCTCCTTATTGCATGAGGGTGAAAAATACCCTATGTATCTATTTGTAAATTCTATAATAATTTATATTGATCCTAATTAGTTTCTACTAGTGAGATTTATCAGTTTTTCTGTGTTGGAAGATAAGATCAGAGCGTAAGATCAAATGTAGAAACTAAGGATAGAATGTACAAAACAATGCTTATAGTTAGAGCTTTGTTTTTTATGGCATTATTTTTTTTCTTCTATTGCCCACAGTCCTCTCAAAGTGAGACTTGTGCTGGTTACTGCAGCATCAGGTACTGTGGGTCAGCTTGTAAAGAGAAGCAACTGATGAATAAAAAGGCTCACTGTCTTCATTTAGTGAAAAATGAAAAAGAAGAAGGTGAAATGGTCAGAGACACTTTGGAAATTTGTGTGGGGTTAGAATATGACCTCTGACTGTGGAAACTGGCATTCTGGGGACACATCTCTCCTCCTCTTTGGTTGAGTGTGGTCTTAACCCTGGGTTGTTGCCAGAATTCCCGAGTAGGTCTCTTGAGACACTCAGTGTTTAGAGATTGTCACAGCCCTGAGTGGGAGGGTCCTGCACGTTTCTCCCCTCTGTAGATTGTCAGGTTGGGACCAAAAGGGAGTAAGCCAAGTGGAGAAAGGCAGCAGTGGGGGAGTCTGTGGTCCCTGGTTCTGTCTCACTGAGCTGATACAGAACCGGATCTCTTCTGGGGTCCATCTGTGCCATGTCCCTGGTGGTGACCCACAGCAGATTCCAGTTACAGCTCGTAGGGCTCTGAGCGTGGGCTGGCTCTCCCTGAGAGTCCTTGTTGAGTTCTCTGGTTAAATGATAGGGGCACAGTGGGCTGGCCTGGGGTTTTGTGTGTGTGTGTGTAAGCTGGGTCCTCCTTTCCCACACATCTCACACTGGGCTGGGTTGTCCTTTGAGGCTACTGTTTCTCCAGGGACATTGTTATTTTTCATCCTCTGTCAGCCCCAGGCCTCTGCCTCCAACCCACTAACAGGAACTCAACTAGACCCCAGAAAGGGTTTTCCCACTGAGCAGCAAGATTTAGGCAGAGAATGAGCTGCTGAAGAAAGGAGTACTTGTCCTTCCCAGGAGGTTGGTGTCCTCGCACCTCCTGTCTGTGGTGGACTGGTGATGGTGACATTGAGGGGGAGAAGGAAGAAGGATGGAGAAGGGTATTGCATTCAACTCTGCTTACCACTTGGGGATTTTTGTGGTTTACTTTCCCATTTGTAAAATGAAGACTAAGAGCCACAACGCCTTGTAAAGGAAAGGCAAAAAGAATTATTTAGGACATTGTGGTCCATCTTGATATTAATTAACCTGTTCAGAAGATGTTTACTGAGTGCTTACTGTGTACCAGACACTGTCTCGGCACTAGAGGTACAACAGTGGTTTTTTAAAAGCCCTTCTCTTCGAACAACAAGGCTATAGCTGTTGTCTCCAGGGCATGGAACTTTGTCTATGTGGTGGGGGGTAACTTGGACTGTCCTCTCCTGGGGAGGAGTCAGAGGGCCACACCCTTGATCACCCTGTGGCCTGGTGTCATGTGGGAGTGTCCTTTCTGTTGTGGGCCCTCTCCTGTTCCATTCAGCTGGGAGGTAGGCGGAACTTTCTGTCCCATTACGGGATTGGGAGGCTGAGAGTGGGATTCAGGCATCTGGTGTCTTTTACCCTGATTCCTTCTGTTTTATTGTCCCATAGGATCTTTTCGGAATGATGGTTTGAAAGCTTCTGATGTCCTTCCCATCCTAAAGGAAAAAGTGGCCTTCGTGTCTGGTGAGTTTCTCTAGAACTTTCCTCTGTAATGGACCTAGAGAAGCGTGTGCGCATGCATGCATGCGGGCGCTCACTTCTTTGTAGGGGGGGTGGGGAGGGGAAGTGACACTGGGAGCAGCTGCTTCCTTTCTCCAGAGGCAGGCAGAAAGAAGGGAGAGCTCTGGTCCCAGCTGGGTGTTCTAGAGGACGTTTATAACCACAGGTAGGTGTCCACACCTCACACCCCCTACACACCTACACCTCAAACACCCCACCCTCCCAGGCCTGTCGTGCCCGGCAGGAGCCACTGAGGTCCCTATGGGAGATGCTCCAGTTGGAGGAGTCTATCCACTTCACACATTCCTAGAGGTTTTGTTTGGGTTCATCTCTGAGTGAGTCATGGGCAGGAGATTGAAATTTTTTCTGGCTCCTCCTCATCTCTCCTTCCTGGCAAAGGGAACTCGAGTGAGTGAGTGTATCTATTTATTTATTTTTCTGAATAATGACTTCCAAATATTTATTTCTGACTTTTCTTTCCAATCTGTCTTGTGCACCTGGACCTTTTAATGTCTGAATCAGTGGCCAGCCTTCTATTTTAGAAATAAAATTTTATTGGAACACAGGCCTGTGCATTTGTTGTATGGTATATTAGTTTCCTATTGCTGCTGTAACAAGTTACCACAAACCTGGTGGCTCACAACAAGAGAAATTTGATCTCTCACGGTTCTGGAGGCCAGAAGTCCAAAATCAGTCACTGGGCTGAACTCAAGGTGCCAGCAGGGCTGTCCTATGTCCAGAGGCTCTAGGGGAGAATTTGTTCTTTGCCTCTTCCGGCTGCTGGTGGCTGCCAGCATTCCTTGGCTTGTGGCTGCATCACTCCCATCTCTGCCTCTGTGGTCACATTGTCTTCTGTTCTTCTGTCTGTGTCAAATCTCCCTCTGCCTCCTTCTTATAAGGATACCTGTGACTGCATTTAGGGCCCACTCATATAACCCAGAATAATCTCCCCATCTCAAGATCCTTAACTTAGTCACATCTGCAAAGACTCTTTTTGCAAGTAAGTCACAGTTACAGGTCCCAGGGATTGGGACCTGACATGTTTGGGGGCCATGATTCACCTACCACAGTTGGGGTCACTGGCTGCTTTCTCACTGCAACAGCAGAGTTGAGTAGATCCAGCAGAGACCAGATGGCCACAGGCCTAAAATATTTGCTATCTGGCTCTTTAGGAAAAAGTTTGGTGACCCCTGATGTAATCGAAGCCAAGCCCTAGGCGCACCAGTATCCCTCTGAGCACCAGTTCTGGGGCTCCACCATAGGCCTCCTGGATCAGAGTCTGTTGGTAATGTGAGGAGCCAAGGATCACACTTAAAGGAACACATCCCACCGCTTGTTCCTTGAGGACTGAACCTTTGTTTCTGGATGGTTCTGGTCTACGAGGAGTAGCAGTGGAATCACAGGGAAAAAGCCAGTACAGTCCCACAGCACAGAGTTCACTCCACAGGTACCACTGGCCTGGCTGATGGGTGACAGCCAAAAGGGAGAGAAGAGAGAGAGAGGAGGGGGTATGAGGACGGAGAAACCAAGCAGCAGTGTCTTCTGCCTGACCAGAGGGAAGGTGAGGGATGGCTGGTTCAGAGAGTGAGGATGGGAGGTGAGGGCAGAGTATGTGATGGGAGTGTGTAAACCTTGTAAGGTACCAAGTGCATTCCATATTATTGTTAGTAGTAGTAGTAGAAGTAATGCTAGTGTTTTGTTGTTGTCGTTGCTGTTAGATGAGAGTGATTGGGAGGTCCCACTGGTGTCAGGTGCTTGTGCGTCTTATTAGGTAGGGAGCCCGTCAGTAAAGATGTTGAGTGCAGGCCAAACAAGCCCTTGGCAGGACCCCGTGGCAGCGATTTCAGTGTGGGGAGAGGTGCTGGCAACACACCTCCAAAGGCTTTGTAAACTCGCATCTGAGTGCCTGCTGAGTGTGTCGGTAGACCTTATGTAGATGTCTTGGGGCCCCTGGGCAGCACCAGGCCTCTGACTTCTGCGGCTGCCCTCAGCCTGGCCCGAGGACCTGACCCACAGCCCTCTACTGTTTACTCTCTCCTCCCAAGGGGAGCCCCGTCATGGCTTTACCCTCTCCTTCTCTGTGGCGCTGAGCCTTAGTAACCTGATGTCCTTTCTTAGGTATCCTGCTAGTCCTCCCATTTCTCTCATGCCTGAGCTTCCTCTGCCTGCAGCACCCTCCCCACACCTTCTTTTCCTTCCCAAGTCCCACTTTGCCTCCTCCAGGAGGCCTTCTTGGTTTTAATGCATAGCCTCTGAGCGCCATCCTCTTCTGTATCAGTTCGGGGCATGTGAGTGCAGATATGGTACACTCTGACACGGGGACCCTTGCTTGATTGTCCATGATTTATTTTTTCCCGTGTGAGTTCAGTTGGAGCCCTGGGGCAGGGCCCAGCCAGCCCTAGAAAAGACCTTCCCAAGTGTAGAGGTTTGTCCTAAGGGAGCACATAGAAGCAATGTGCTAAGAAGGCAGTTAATCATCCGTGAAGGAGGTCGAAGCTTCCTAGAGCAGGACCAAGGGGCTGGGGTGTGCAGCTCACTCCCACGTGCTGATGTGGGCCGAGCCGCCTGGGGTAAGTCTTATTCATCAGCATGTGGTGCAGGAGCTCCTGGGCTTAGGGAACATTGTCCTTTCGTGTCTGAGAAGGACACTGAGGGTGCCAGGGGGATGACTGTCTGCATCAAAAAAAAAAAAAAAAAACGAAAACAGAAAACAAACTGAAAAGGCTTTTAAAAGACAAAACACAAGAATAAGACAAAATAAAGAAACCCAGAATTAAATAATGCAGTGTAGCCGTTGCATTGCTTTCTGAGAAGAAAGCCCTGCAAGGAAGGTGGTGGGCACAGAAACTAACTGTTGTTGTGCCTGCCGTCCCTGGAGTGCCCCCAGCGTGGCCAGAGGAAAGGAAAGCCATGCTGCCATGGGAACGCACATTTGGAATGATCTGGCAGCCCAGCAGCTTCTGCATGTGGGCGTGTGCACGTGTGTGTGACAGGATCTGTGGCCATGACAGCCTTGCCCTGTCTTGCTCTGTTTTCACAACCTGTGGGCTCCCCTTTGCCCCCTCTCTGGCTTCCTTTGTGCACATATACCTCCCACGCAGAGCACCCCCTGTCCTTTATCCAACGTTCTTGTGCAGGGCCCGTTCCACCCCTGTTATCTTCATGTGCACCCATACCCTCCTTTTGGCCCCACCTCGATGTCCCTCTCTGCCTCTTTGTCTCCACCAACATCGTTCTCCATGGCTCCCAGGAGAGCTCCATGCCGCTGCCGCAGGATCTTTTGTACCCTGGACCTACCTCGCTCAAAGTGTGCTGCATAGAACAACAGTCCCATGAGATGATTCTCAAAAAAGGGAAGGGGGTTTTACTCTCAAATAAGTTTGGGAAATGCTACATGTTAGAGCCCCTTCTTGGAGATCTGCCACGTTCATCAAAGCACGCGTCCATCAAACACACGGCAGCATCTCCCAAACTACAGAATAGCCTCATGCCCTTAAAACAATCACTGAGTCCATTAACGTCTTGCGGAAGCGTTGTTACACAGACCAGACTTGTGGTATGATTCTTACTTGATGTGCTTCTCTTGTCCTCTCCACCTTCCCAAACCGCCCTGAGGGGAGCCTGAGTGCCTCTGAAAATTGTGAGCACTGTTCCTCCTCCAGCTCAATCAGGGAAGCCCTGACTCTCCCTCCTTTCTGCATTCCCTCCTCCAGCCCTGTCCCGCCCTGCCTCCATGGAAGGTGATCATCACCATTTCTAGAACATCCAGCCATCCCCTCCCTCTTTATACTCGACATTCCTATCCTATAGCTCCTAGCACGGAAACCTTGCATGAGTAGGCAAACAGCAGATATTTGATGATTAAGGTAATGGGACTTTGAAGATACTGCTACCATCTCTATTACCTTTTAAAAACTTAATTACTTTTGTCTCCTACCCTCTGGGATCCACATCCATCATACATTGACTTGGGCGGGGGGTTCTCATTCTTTCATTTCTGCTTTTGCCCTCTGTAATTTCAGCAACCATGTCAATTATTGATCACATCCTACAGTTTCATCATGCCGCTCAGCCTCCTTGGCACCAAAGTCTTCCACCATCCTACCCTGGTCGTGTACATCCAAGACCTTGAGGCTTGATATGTCTGACTGTGGCCTTAGCCTCTTACCTTTGACCCTTTCTTCTGTTCCACTATGAGTTGGGAGAGGATGGATATCAGATGAACAAAACATATGCTGTTCCCTCTTCTCTGAGAACTCATTATCCAGCAGGACATTTCCTACCCTCACTGGGGCCTCCCCACTTACTCCATGTGTTAGCTCTATTCTGCCTTCACTCAAGTTAGAGCCTAGCATGGACACTACGGCCAGACCTTTCAGTAGAGCTCGCATTATGCCCCAGTACCCTGCCACCTTCCCTTAAGCCTGCAGCATACACAGTCCTGCTGTTCATTCTTTAGGGATGCTGGCCAGTGATGGCCCACTTCTCCTCTCTCCCAGCACCTCAAGCCTGCCCCGATCCTGGACAGGTGGTCTTATTTCCTATTTCACCTAAAGAACAATGTCCTCAGGCAGGCTGAACTCCCTCTCCATAATTTATCTCTTTCCTTCTCCCTCTTTGAGTTCTGTCAGCCCGCTTCAGAGAAAGGGGCAAGACCCCTCCCTGTGTGCCTACTCTGAGGCCTTGCTTCATCCATCGTCCCTACTCTTTCCAGAATAATGATTCTCTTCCTCTATGCTTGTTCCTCCTCTTCTTCCTACAATCTTACAAGGTTCTCTTCTTTCTGAAAATACCTGGCTTGATCCTCCTGCCCCCTCTTGACTCCTTATCCATGCTTCCTGAGGGAAGAAGTTTGCACTTCTCCAGGCCTTCTCTCCTTATTCCCCCTCCCCTGCCATCTGGAACCTTCCCCAGCCATGATTATGAAACTCCTGTCTCCAAGGGTAGCATTGGCTCTAGCTCAGAAGGGACAATGTCAACAGGTCTCTAGACTCCTTAGTTAGCCTTTCCTGACTAGACCAGCCTTGACCCTCTTGTTCCCATGGCTCTACTCTGAAAGTGTCCATGGAAGGTCAGGTGGAAGCGCAACAGCTGCGGTTAAAACCACCCAAGAGTGACAATCCTTCGGGTTGATCAAGGTTGGAGGAGAAGGTTGAGAGTGTGGGAGAAACTCCTGCTCTTGGGGAACCTTCCATTTAATCCTTCTGCTTCCTTTTCCTCATGTGGAAGGCAGTTGCGAGATGGAAACCATTTGCAAGGCAGATGAAATGGGGGTAGTTTTCTGTACAAAGAACCAGGACCTGTGGTATGGAAGATCTGGAACTGGGGGCCCTGGGACCAACTCTGTGGTATATCTACACAAATCTGCCCTGATATGGGGCTGGGGGAAGGGGGGTGGTGCTGAGACATCTTTTTTTCAGGACCAGATCTCTCCGTGGCCTGGATCTTGTTTGATCCTTTTCTCCTTGCACTCTCCTTATTTCCTGCTCAGGACTATCCTGGAGTGGATTGGATTTTATTTGTTGAGCCTCCTCTCTGTCTGTGTGGCATCAGGACCCCACAAACAGAGGGAAACATTCATGAACTCACTCCTGGGTGGGGGCCCTGGGGGGCTCCACCTTTCCTTGGAAGATATCCTTCTTCCGAGGGCTGAGCTTTAAGCTTCCTTTCCATGCCAACCCGTCCTCCCTCTTGCTTTAGATCCCCTTGTGGTCCTTGCTCTGGGGATATCAGGCAGCTGCCTGAGATGCACGTGGGATGGGGAGTCTGTGATCATGACACAGAGGTTTTTGTGTAAAAGCTAGTGCCTGTAAGGACATAGTTATTACACCTTAGCTTCGCCCCCGTCTAACTCTCCTGAGAAACTGGGTCCTGCTTTCTGATCATAGCACCCATTACTGAATAAATGTTTAAATTAAAGAATAAATAGTGAATAGAAAGTTTGGAAAATAGAGGAAGGAAAAGCAACCATGTAAAATCCCAGCCTTCTAATAACAACAATGTTCATCATTTCAGTAAACTCCTTCCAGCTTTTTTTTATATGATATTTAGAAAACATTTGTAATCATACCATATACATATGCATTTGCACTGATTAAGACCTTGAGCATCTTATTTCCGATGAAGATTCATGTGCTCCTCTAGCAGGAGTGACAGGTGGCACCTCAGGCAGGCAGGCAGGGGTGGCTCCTTGGCTGTGTAGAGAACACTTAATGTCTTTTTTATGAATCTAGAACCTCCCAGCATTGATGTCCTGGATGGATGCTTTAAGGGCTTCTCACCATGGCAGTCAGTTAATCCTGAGCTCTTCCACCTCACAGAGGTCTGCAAAGAGAAGTGAATTGGAGGTTAAATTTCCAAAGACCTTATAGCACTTTCAATGGCTTGTTTTCTCAGTAAGAACTGTCACACCACCTTCATTGTCATCGCACATTTGTAGAGAGCTTTACTTTTCAAAGTGCTTCCCTGTGTACCAACTCATTGGTCCTTGCAGCAACCCTATAATGTGGTCATCACTATTTTCATCTACATTTTGCAGATGAGGCATCAGAGAAGTCAAAAGACTTGCCCGAGGTCGCACGTTACCCACATCCAAACCCTGTGCCCTTGTCTTAAGCAGTAACTGGATTTTTCTGGGCACCATATTTCTGCCTGTTTCATCCAACACTCAGATGAAATCCTTTTTCCTCTGCAGCACACTTTCTGGCTCATTTTCTTAAACTCCCTCCTCTTCCTCACTGCAGGGGGCCGGGATAAGCGAGGAGGACCCATCCTGACCTTCCCTGCTCGCAGCAATCATGATAGAATAAGACAGGAAGACCTGCGGAAACTCGTGACCTATTTGGCCAGCGTGCCAAGGTAAGGGGAAGGGAATGGTCCTGCAGGGGAGGGAGGGAGGGCTGGGCTGATGTAAGTGAATTGGAATGAGCATCCATCCCTGCCAGAGTGGATTCTAATTATTCCTGGAACATCATCACACATTGTTTGCCTCATTCCCATCATTCCCATTGTTACTGCTGGGATTCATGTGAATGGAGTAGGAGCTGTAAGTGGGAACTGTGGGCAGAGATGAAGGTCCCAGGCTAAGAGGACTAGGACAGGGCCTGAAACAGGAGACACTGTGGCCTGGGGAGGAGGGATGGGAAGCTGCTGTTTACCTTAGGGAAATGGGAACTCCAGCTGATTCCCCTCTGGCTTGTGCAATGGAATATTCTTAAAATCTCTGGCTTGTGAATATGTTTGTGGCTTTTGGAGTTTGGGGTAAATAACTCCACTTGTATCATTCAGCTAGAAGCAGCCCTCAGCTCAATCTAGGTCATGCATTTTTAAAGGGGGTAATATTGCCCACAAGGGGGATGAAAATTGGTTCTTAGGGTAGCAAAAGGACTTGCTCTCTTATGTATTAAGCACAGCCATACACATAGAAAATAAACATATATATACAGTATATTCATAGTATTAAATTTTCATTGGGTAGATTATTAAGGAAAAAAGTATAAAAAGTCTCTTTTGGGGCAGAGGAAGATGATAATTAAAAAAAGGTTGAGAAACATGGTTTCTGAGTGTTTCTGTGCGGTGCTGGCTGTGGAGGTTGGTGGAGGGAGACATGCCAAGGCCATGGTCTATATCTTTCAAGGACGGAGAGGAGAGGCCTTTGCCTAATCAGAGAATTGTAGCATGTGAGAGCCGGAAGAGCCCTGAGAAGAAATCTAGGCAAATGCGTGTTGTGTTCTGCTTAGGAAACAGGGTCGATGCGGGACGGGAGTTGCTTACCGGGGGTCAGTGGCAGAGCTCAGCCCAGAACTCAGCCCTCCTGACTCCTGCCCCAGTGCTCTGCTCATCCTCGCTCTTGGCCAATGGGGCCTCTGTTCTTTACCTCTTAGTAGGGCTGGAGCCTGTCAAGTGTTTGTTGTGGCAAGTAAGAAGTGGTGCCTTCATCTTGCCTCTGTGCATTTTGTGGGAGGATTAGTAAACTACAGAGAGGAGCTGTATATTTAGCCCTGCCTTTGCTGGGAGACCTTGGATAATTCTTGAACGGGCTGATTGAATTCTTGAAGCAGATGTCAAGTGAGGCAAGCACTGCATTTGAAAGAGCTACAGGGGAGACAAATGTAAAGGGATTGGTGGATGGTGATGGGCAGGTGGGAAAGGGGATTTCAGAACAGTCATCAAATGCTTAAAAGGATGTTGAATGGAGTGGGGAGCACTGAAGAGCTCCAAGCAGAGCCTGGGAACAAATAGATGTCATATAATATCTATTTTTTCTTTATAATATCCACCAGGGACCAGAAAAATGATAAAAGGTCTTAAGCTCCAACAAAAGGGATTTGAGCTATATCCAAAGAAGAACTAAACTTTGTGCATGAGACTTTAGACTAAAGAATAGAATAGGAGATTTTTTTTTCTAGAGGTCTTTATACAGAAGAAATATTTCCTTCCATCTTGGAGGCAAGTAGGTGTACTAAACAACCCATGATTGATCTAGGTAATTTTGCAATTTAGCCTTCTAGGGGCAAAGCAGCTTTAAAAGCATCTTTCCTATGTACACTGCTAACAGGCATAAAACCAGGCATTTTCTAAAGCAATTTACAAGAAAAGTTTTCATGGGGATCCATGATGGACTCTCAGTTCTCTTAGAGCCAAAAGAAATTGGGATCCCAGGAGATATGGAGGGTAAATTTTCCTTTCCAGTGTGTTTATCACATGCCTGCAGCTAATGCATGCTAATTTTTTCTTTAGAATAGAAGGTAAAAGAGTTGGAAGAATGCTTTTCTGCATTCCGACTTGTTAAGCAAAGATGGGACAAAACAGATTGGAAGCAATTAAAAAGGAAAGGATTTCTGTTGGGTGAAGGGGAATGAAACCCAAGTGGGGCTGAGAGGAAGGTCATGAAAAACGAGAAACAATTCATTATCATTGAAGGAATATAGTAGATGCAGGCTCTCTGCCTCTCAGAGGGTGGTCACAGCACTGCATCCTGTGCTCCTGAGAGCAGAGAAGGTGCTTCACAGGTTCTGGCAGGTGGGAGGAAAGAATCCCGCTGCCATCTTCACTGGAAAAATTGTTCTAGGATGCCTGCTGCCTCCCTCCAGAGGGGCCTGTGTTCATCAGGAGTGTGAATACCTGGCAGGCTGCAGAGTTTACCAACTAGTCATGCCCACCCATCACTTCCTGATTCTGTTGGCGACAAGTTCACACGTGACAACTCTTGGAAACAAAACCTAGAACAGAATTGTTCTAAAGACCATAAATCTCGGGCGGGGTGGGGGGTGGGGCAAGGTGGGGAGGAAACCGAAGAACTCAGCGGGTCAGAGAGTATTTTCCAGTCCTCTGCTTAGCAAGAAACTGTGAAAATGAATTGCTGGATTAGGTTGATGATACTGATGAGAAGAAATGATTTATCCTGGGTCATGGCCCAGGAGGCTGAAAAGACAGCTCCTGTGGGAGGTGGAGTATGCTCTGCAGACTGGCCTGTAGGCGACATTTGACAAGCGTTTCTTCATTCTCTGTTTATTTAACTGATATTTAGAGGCTCTATATGCCAGCTAGATTGAGGATTCATGGTGAGCAGGAACAGACATTTTGAGAGAGTTTGGGAAAACCTGGATATTTCTCTACTCAGCACCAAACCAGTGACCATAAAGGGCAGTGCAATAAATGACTGTGCTGGTAGCATAGGAGATGAACCAGCTGGCAGAAGACAAGCAAATAAGCACTAGTAAGTGATGAAAGAGGATCCCAGAATCTAAGGAACCATTTGGCTTGATGGCCATTTTTGGCACCATTCTAGAATAGACAATTAAACAGATGGTTGTGATAATTTAGAAATGAATGGGAAGAAATATTCCCATTATCCTCTGTGAAGGCCAGGCCACTTCTGGACCATTGCATTCAACTCTGCAACATTGAACTCTGCCAGCCCCATTTTAAGCACTATATTGGCCAGTTAGAGTATTGTCAAGGGAGTAGTATATTGAGGGATCTACAAATCATGTCTCTGCATGAAGGAACTAAGGATGTTTGTTGGCAAGAGTAAAAATGGGAGAAAAGTGATTCCTGACTTCAGATTTTGGGAGAGCTGCCCCAAAGAGAAGGAACAGACATGGTCTCTGTTGCATCAATGGGTAGAAGTTACAGAGATCAGGACTCTGAACTGAAGAAGGAACCTGCCCATGTGGGAACTGTCCAGCAGTAATGCAGCTGCTTCTGGAGAAAGTGAGCTTCCTGTTGCTGGAGACTGGATGACCTTCTGTTAGGAATGTTGTAGGAAGAATTCCTTCACTGGGCTGGAGGCTGGATTAGATCATTTCTAAGAGTCTCTCTTGCCCTGAATTCTGTATTTTTATGATATTGGAAAAAATATACATCATAAAATCCAGGACCTCTAAACAGAGTCTTACCACCCCCACAAACATGCATTCCCTTTCTCAGACTCCCTAAACAGCTTACGGCCTGGAATTTCACTTCATATCTTGTCTACATCTTAAATCCTAAGAGAACTGCTTTCTAGTCTGCTTGGACTCTGGGTGGGAATTTGAGGGCATCACCTGGGACCAAGGATCATCCTGGGGTGCAACAGTTTGGAACAGTCCTAGTTACTCTTTTCGGATCCATCTCAGTCTGAGGTGAGTCCTTTCCGACTTCCCTTCCTTGCTCTTGATGAGTTGGATCTCCTCCAAGCTTTCTATCATCTTCTTCTGAGGAATCATAAAATATCAGGATGGGAAGAGACCTTGAAATAAGTCTTCTAAGTCAACTTCCTAACAACTCCATTTGCTCAATTCTACAAATATTTATTGAGTGCCTACTATGAGACAAGGTCTGCATAGGGATCTTGGTGAGTTCTGGTATTACACCTTTTCTGACTGTCATCCATCCTATACTTATCTAGCTTTTTGTTCTGGCCTGCTATCTGCTTGCAGTTACTTGTGCATGAAAGGGGTGGAAAAGAAATACTCAGATACCATCAGCTGATGAATGTCCCTAGAAATTTAGAGACAGGATAGAAAATCTAGTCTGAAAGTAAACGGTTGCCCAGGCAGAGCCCACACTGTGGATAATCTACCCACTATGATTGTTGGGAGTCAACCGTGTGCTTGAAACAGGAATTTCTAAGTATCTAGTAAGGAAATCCTGGGTTACTTCTATTGCGTTAAATTCCTCCTCTTCATTGTTATTGGTATCCTGCTTTGTCAGGATTATATTTCTGCTGCTCCTAAGGGCACCGGTTGTTAGCTCCTGATGTATCTGCCACCTAGCTCTGCTCTTAGCAGCGCTGCTGAGATGCTAAGAGCTCCGGCAAGGAACACAGGTGTCATGTTGAGGAAAGATGATGGGAAATTAAGATGGGACGTTCTGTGATGCCAATCAAACCAAGGTGCCCATATTCACAGCTTATTATTTCGTAACATTTGCTCCTGTTCTACTTATTTCAGCAAGGGATAAATTGGGCTTATAGCCAGCACTGTCTTTGTGCAGCACGACCAGAAAATAGAAATAAGCAGAGAGAGCCAGAAAGACACTTAAAAGACAAGGAGGTAAAAACCGGAAGGTTTCTTCCCACTACATTCCACATGAGAGAGCCCTAGCGACCCAAGCTGCCATCACTGAATGAGTTTCGTCATAGGGCCTGTTGAGATGTGTGGTTGCCATCCTGCCCTTTGCTCTGGCATCATCAGTTAAAGGCGGATACAGGGAGTTGTGATGGAAGGTCCAGAAAATATGACCAAGGAGACTATCAGCCTAAAACTTAGACCTTTCCAGATCCATTTTTAGCTTATTTTGCTGATTGTTTATTGAGGGTTTATAATTTCTATTACAGTTCCCACATTCTGTACAAATTTCTGAGCAATATCAGGTAAGTGTCCCTCTTGTTAACTGCATAACACAAGTCCTGAAGAGCAGACTGTTTCCACTCTGCTGCTAAGGCACGTACAAGTACAGTAGTAACTACCATGGTTGTGATCACCCGCCTTGGAGCCATGCAGACCTTCACGGCAATGGGAAGAGAGGTATCTTGGGATAGACAGAAGACCCTGGGGTTCAGATCTCAGCTGTCACACTTCTTAGTCAGGAAACACATGGCTGCTCAACCTGGGTCATCTGAGGAGAGTTCAGTGAAGGGACATTTTACAGTGATTTGGGCAGAGAACACAGAAACGGACAAGGTTTGGATTGTCAAGGTATCCCAGGGCTAGAAACAAGAGGGAGGGGGGACATTACGACTTCTAGCCCTGAAGGGGCCAGGTGAGGAGCAGTGCCTAGAATCTAGAGAGAGAGCGCTGTGTGAGAGGGCTGCCTGCCAGGAACTGTGGGCTTCGATAGAGAGATGCCACCCACTCATGGTGATTCTGTGAAGTGGGGAAAGGGGAATTGATACTCTTCACTGTCCTCGCATTCTCTGACCCGTCATTCTTTGTTACTGGCTGAATGCAACTGAAGCCAGGTGACAGGGAGCCCTTTGATGTGGTCCATGTGGGTCAGCCTCCCAGGGCATCAGGTAGAGGAGAGAAGATGGAGAATGGATTTGAAGGGGAAAATGGAAGATATTTGGCACAGGCGGAAACCTTGGTCATATTACTCAACATTTCTGATTCCAATATTCTGATTTTTTTTTTTCTTTTGAGGAAGGTTAGCCCTGAGCTAACATCCGCTGCCAGTCCTCCTGTTTTGCTGAGGAAGACTGGCCCTGAGCTAACATCTGTGCCCATCCTCTTCTACTTTATATGTTGGACACCTGTGACAGCATGGCTTGACAAGCAGCATGTAGGTCCACGCCCAGGATCCGAACCGGCGAACTCTGGGCTGCCAAAGTGGAGCATGTGAACTTACCTGCTGTGCCACTGGGCTGGCCCCAATATTCTGATTTTTAATTTGGGAAAAGAATGTCCATCTCACAAGGGTGTTGTGAAGAAATTATCTAGCAGTCTCTCTGTAGCACCCAGGCACTCAGTACTTATTAGTCTGTCTGCTAAAGAAGCTTAATAATAATAAGTATCTATTCACACATATATAGTAATACTTGCTACATATTAAGGAATATATGTAATGTATATATAAGTTATGAAGCATAATAACAAAATGAACACCTGAGAGCCCATCCTCCAATTTCAGAAGCAGAAATCCCCTGTGCTCTTGAAGCTACCTGTGGTTCCTTGTCGTCCTGATCCCTCTTACCTCCTCCAGAAATAGCCACTAGTCTGAGCTTCATGTTATCTTTCTTTTGCTTTTTTGGTATAGTTTACCACATGTTTTCATAAACAATATATTGTTTAGTTTTGCTTGTTTTTGAGCTTTATAAAAATGGAATCTTACCGTATGTAGTTTTCATTGACTAGCTTTTTTGAACTACTGTGATATGCAACAACATGGATGAATTTTCAAACATGATTTTGAGTGGGGGGAAAAACACTTAATGCTTCCAACCTCTAGAATGACTTATTAAGTGATAAATAAATGCTAGCCCTTATTATTATTATCTTTAACCTACATTGTTGCACTGTTATAGATACTTCACATGCATAACTTACTTCTCATAGCACTTTGAGATGGGTATTTTTATTCCCATTTTATATATGAGGAAACAGGCTCAGAGAGGTTAAGTAACTTGCCTGTGGACACACAGTCAGTATAATTTGGGGCCAGATGGTCTAGCACCAGAGCCTGAGGTTTTATCCACTGAAGAGATGAGGAGGCCAAAGGGAAGGAGGCAGTGGTGATAGAGTGCAGGGGACAGATTTGGAGAGAGTAGGAAGGTAGACTCTGAAGGATAGGCTAAGGATTGGATTGGGACAGGACCATGGGAGAGGGTGGTAAGGAGATGAGGGGCAGACGGATGTAATGATGGTGGGCAGTGACAAACTGTCCATCAAACCTGCTTTCTCTAAGGTTCTCTTGGATTCTAAATGTGAAGGTTGCTCCAGGGGGAAAATGCAGGAGGCGATTGCCTCAAACCTGTGCTTCTGCTGGCTGAGGCAGCGATGGTGGCTGTGGGTGTGCAGGACAATGGACATGGTAGTGGGGGTGATGCCTGAGACTCCTCCCCAGGTATTTGTGTTCAGTTTTAGACATGTAAATGCTGCTCATCTGTGGATGATGGTCAAGTATGCTTTAGTGACCAAATGACATCAAGAGTTGTGGTGAAAAAAAAAGCACTTAAGACCATGGAAACTATTTAAAGAGATGAGTAAAAGACTGTTGGTAGCAGGGACCCTGAACATGGAGCCTGGACAGGTGGGAGTGGTCTAGTGTATTCAAGGAATGGTGGTCCTGTTCAGTGTTTTGGGTGTTCAGATGCTCCTTTCACTCAGCCGCCTGCCTGGGTCTATCTTCTGCCCTGCTCTGGCCTCAGAAGCACAATTCTGGCCGTAGTTAGTGGTCAGCTGATATGCATTTTGAAGTTGATTCACTTCCTTGACCGTGCCATCCTGGACTGGGCAGGTCTGTGTCTGTGTCAGCACAATCTTGGTGGGGCCAGAGGGGCTGGTGGGAACCTGTGAATAGCAGCCGTGTGTGTGTGTGTGTGTTGTGGAGAGCCAGCTGTGATGCTTCAAATGCAGAGACCAGCATTCGTGATTCCCTGGAGAACAATAACCTGGACAATCCGAGGCGGAAACCATATGGCCATGAAGTAACTATGAGAAGCAGCCCTGGTTATTCCAGGAACCAGTAAACGCTGTTAGGTGATAAATCAAGGACCCAGCATTGGATAAAGGATTTTTGATGCGGATGGAGAGGGGGGTGTTTCTTCTCCTTCACATGCGTCTTCAATGTGACCCTTAGAGGGAACTTTGGGCATTGCCATTGGCTCGGTGGGAGTGGAATGTGGAGTAGCAGTGAAGGAAAGGGTGAGCTTGAGGAAAACTGCTAACCCTGCAAATTATGCAGGGGGTTCCAGCCCAAGAAGAATGAATCCCAGAACCCTTTCCTCTGGGAGGAGAAATGTGCACACTTGCTGACAAATTCCCTCACCTGTAAAATAGGCGTAGAGATCACCAAACACAATGGTAGTGAGGATTACATGAGAACACATGGAAGGCGCCTGACCCAGGACTTGGCACATAGAAGGGGCCAATGACAAGTAGCAGTTTCTTTCCTTTGCCTTGCTTGAAAGTAGAGACGTTGTCCTTCGCTGTCCCTAGCACTGCTTTGTCAAAGTCAGGGTTTGGTGGTGGTTAAGGTTAGGATTAGAGCTGGTGGGAACAGCAGGAATAGCAGTGAGGTCAGTCACACCCACCAGGCTCGTGGTAAATACTGACTGAACGAATATATATGCCTAAAAGTGTGAGAAAGCCTTGGCTTCTTTTTTAATTAGAAAAATATTTCTTTATTTTAGAAATAAGTGCAGAAAAGTATACAGAATAAAAAAACTCCACTAACTCTGCCTTCCAGAGATAGTAACAATTAATATATTGACATTTTCCCTTCCTCTCTTTTTTCTTTAGAGCTTTTTAAAAACAGAATTGAATCGTATCATTTATTTAATTTTGCTTCTTGTTTTATTCCACTTAGCATTATACCATAAGAATATTTTCATAACATTAAAAAATGTCCTGGGATGCACCATATTTTAATGAACCTATCATTAGATGGAGAAGTCATTTCCAGAATGTCACTGCTATAAATGACTTTCAGGAAACATCTTTGTGTATCAACCTTTGTGTACATTTTAGATGGTTTCTGTGGGATAGATTTGTGGCAATCGTGGACATTTTTTTTAAGGCTGGTGATACACGTTGTCAAATTACTTTCCAAATTTCCCTATTTATGCTTCTAGTACGCCTTGCCTTAGAATTCCAAGTCTTTACGTTTCTCCAGATTTAAGTTTATTTGCTCCTCGTTGCCCCACTGTGCAAATACTGCTATCACTAGCATCAAGAAACCCTAACTGAGGGCCATATGTTATCCACCTGAACCTGATCCTGGATTTGAAGAGAGTAAACGGGTTGGTCACAAGGGGCTGCCCTTTGGGGTCTCCCACATTAGGATTCTTTTTACTTTCCTAAACTAATAGGCCTCTTAACAGGGACCACACATTAAAGTTCAGATCTGATAGGAAGTCGAGAGAGACTTAATTGTTCTTTTCCCTTGGGGAGTCTTCAGTTTCGCCTCTGGGTGTGTTTCCGCTCCTTGGCTGGTTGTGCGGTCAGTTCCTGGCTTGGCCCAAAGTGGCTGCCAACCTCATCTGTGCTCCTCTGAACTGAGGTCCCTACCTGCCTTCCTCCGAGAAAGTGAGGCCTCCTTGGGGTTTGTCTCTGGGCCACAATGTTGAGTGAGTCTTAAAGCTTAGGTGGGCCATTTATGTTCTTTTTTAGGCTTCTGAAGTTTGCGGCTCACCAACGGCAGGCTGTTTAGGGAGCTGATATTTCTGGTACCACCTTGATGAAGTAAACTTCAACATGTCAGATGAAATAAGTCCCAGTAAATTCAGGTTTTTCTGGAACTCATGCTAGGAAGTGAGGATGATTTAAATTTAGTTCAGATTCCTTTGACTAGACTGTTGGAAATAAGGGAGCTCGCTGAATATAGATGCTGGAGGGACAGCCTAGCATAGGGTAGGCAGGACGTGTTTTTCAGTTGGTGGGTTCCAGATTTGGGCTGTTTCTCCCTCCCTATCATATGATTATTTTCAGCATGTCTTGTAGTTTTCTCTTCATCAGTCATTGGTTAGGTCTTATCATGTGCCCTTCACTGGTGATTGGTGTTGTGTATGTTTTTGGGCAACTATTGGATACTGACATTTTATGTTATGATGCTAGAGAGAATGCCTTCATTATATACACTTCTGGCAAGTTAGGCATGCTGCCCCCAAGTGGTGGAGTACCTCAGCTCAGCTGCCCAAGGTGACATAGATGGGTTTTGTCAGAAAGTCTATACCAATTCTTAACTTTCTTTTATAAAATCAAATTCTTTTTTAATTAAAAAAAATCCTTCCTATTGGTTTGTCTTCAGTCTTAGGTAGATTTGAAGACACAGTGCCCCAAGCTTACTTATCTCTTGGAACTTTTACTGTCTGCCTCATTATTTTCATCAGCTACAAACATTGAAGAAAAAAGTCTTAATTGGTTTTTTCAAAACTTCCCTTTCAGACTCTATTTTCTTTCTCTGAACATAGAAGATGAAAACAAGGAAAACACCACTACCGAGGGCTTCTGGTTGCTGAGCATGTAACCCTGGTGCAGACACTCACTAGGTGCAGAAAATTTCCGTACCAGTTTGCCCCTGTAGCTTTTCCTAAAAGAAGAAGGTTTCCCCTCACCTATTCCACTCCATCTCATCTCTTTTTGGATTGCTTTAGATCAGAAGACTTCTTAAGAATTTCTTTCTTAAAAGTCCAGCATCTCCTCAGCAGAACAAAATAACTTGCACAAAATTTGAAAAAGGCTTTGAATCTAGAACACTCATCATATGGTGGTGTTGGGTCCCAACTCTTCTACGAGTATTGATGGTCCACGACGCTTTCTCCCTGGCAGGTGGTGGACGTCTCGAGGGCAGGGATGGTGGCTCTTGTTTGGTGGTGAGTTTGCAGAGGAGCATCTTGCAAGTTGGCTGAATCCCATTAGACTGGGAGCTCCCCAAGGGGAAAGGGCCGTGTCTCACCCCCAGGCCTCTTAGAGTCAATGCCAGGCTCTCCACTCCAGACATGAAGTCACTGAGGCCAGACCCAGACTCCTTGGGGATGTCCTCTTTCCTCTGCAAAGGGGCTGTGCCCACAGGGAGTGCCCAGGCCGGGGTGGGTGGACAGCTCTGTGGCGGAGAGACGGCAGAGCCCTCTGCTGGAGGACGGAGTGTGCAGGAGCATGCGAGGGAACTGTGAGTGCACTCTGTCTCCCCAGGGAGGAGTATTCCTGTTTCTAAATTGAGCGAGTTTGACAGCCAGGGCCATTTCTCCCAGAACCCAGATGGGAGCACTTTGGCAGAGTCACGGTGACTCAGCTAGGACAAATGTTTTTCCAGATAATTTACTGACATAATCCAAGTGTGGGTCCTGATGGCCCTGCTCCCTCTTTCCTTTTCTCTCAGAGCCTTCCTCCTCTCACACCCCCCACTCATTCTAGGTCCAGTGAGGACCAGCCTTGGTTTTGAGAGCTACTCAAAAGCCCTAAAACCGATAACGCTTTTCTCCCTCTCATCTCTGACTGTTCCGTGCTGTCCTGAGCTGGAATTTCGTCAGTTCCCGTCACTGGTAATTCATGTGCCAGGATTTGCACAGAAACTCCTCTTGGACTGGTGCCCGAGGCAAGGTCTGCGCCTCGTGCTGTGACATGCCCCACCCTGCTTCTCTGCCCAGGAAGAGAATGAATGTCCTCTCCTCTCCAGACCTGGGCTGTTTCCCTTTACAGGAAACTCAGGCTTCCGACCTCTTTTACTGAAGAGAAACTCCCTGTTTTGGACCTGGAGGAAGATGAGAACCACCCCTCCCCCTGCCCCACCCCTGACTGTGACGGCGTGTTCCTCTGGGACCTGCAAACCAGTCCAGACTTAATTCTGTGCATACACAGGACAGTTGTTTAGTTCTTACATACACCCCGACTTAGAGAGAACGGTCAAACAATCCTCGGCTTTTTCAGGCTGCCCCTGAACTTGCAGACGGATATGACGGGTGGCAGCGGGAGCAGGGGGGCCACAGTTCATGCCCTCGGGCAAGCTTGCAGTCTGGTTGAGGATCCAGGACCTGCTGGAGAAGACAAACTGAATGCTTTCAGGGCAGTGGTTAAGTAAGCATACCAATTAAATGGGCTTAATCAGAGATGGCTTATTGGACGTAAAATCTGACCTGGATTTTAAAAGAAGTAGATGGATTAGAGTCCTGGAGCTTGAGGCAGGAAGGGATCGTAGGGGTCAGCCAGGCCAACCCCTTTGCTGTAAAAGGATGGAGTGCTGTCCAGAGAGTGTCATGACGTGCCCACAGCCACCCTACTGGTGTCGCTGAGGCCAGTTGCTGCAACCCTGCACTGCCCCTCACATGGACAGGACAGTAGGTGGCCCTCTGAGCAGCACCCTGTGGGGATCCGGGCCTCCCTGGGGTCACGAGCAGAGGGATGATCCCACTCACATGTGAGCTTTCCGAGCCTCTAAGCTAGCTGTGGGTCAGGGCACAGACCCGTTAGGGCCCTTCCTGTTTAGTTTCAAGTTCCAAACATGTCCCCTCCCCCAGGTTTCCTCTGTCTGGCTCTCCGTGACCTCTCTGCTGCCCTCAGATTTGAACTCATGTCTGAGCCATCACGGGGCTTTCCTCCACGTAAACCATACAGACCTTATCAGTGCCCTTGGCCTGGGCAGCCCTGGCCGGTGTCACAGAGAAGGAAGGCTGGCTGCAGGGGGAGGGTCGCCTGCCCTGCAGGAAGGGGAGCTCCTGTAGTGATAAAGCCCGTTGGGCCTGGCTGGAGGGTGATGGTGTGAGGGGTGGCTAAGGGTGTCTGGGTGGCTAGGTATGTTTGGGCGTGTGTGTGTGTGTGTGTGTGCGTGCAGGCAAACAGCATCGGGCTTTCAAGAAAGTGACTGTTACTCAAGGAGGAGGAGGAGTGGAGGTATGCGCAGGCACGTTTTGACCAAAGACTGTTTCCTGGAGGAAATGTGTGGTTTATTAATGAGGATTCCACCTGCCCTGCAGGGAAACCGGAGCCCAGCTGGGGAGTGGGGGATCCCGGGAGAGGGTGAGGAGAGGTGAGGATGCAGCAGGAGGAGGAGAAAGAGTGGCGATGGCAACAGGGACTGGAGTGAGCAGGGGAGGGTTCCGGCTCTGCGTCCCGGCCAGCTGCAGCACTGGGCTGAGCCAGGGGCAGCTCACGGCCACACCGCCGCAGCCTCTCTTAGGTCAGCGCTTTTCTCCCTTCTCTGTCTCATGGTTTTGGAAAAGCTCTGGGCGTCTTGTAGTTGGCGTGACTGAGACACTGTGGTGAGACAGGTCACAGTCGTTGGAATGTGGATTCCATCTTTGGTCTACTATTCACAGATGTATGGGTGGTGGTTATAATGCCTTTTTATTTTTAAGTTAAAAGATGACCTGTTTTTCACCCAGGCTGACTGTGGAGGAAAGAAGGGGCGGATGGAGAGGGCCAGAGGAGCATGGCGCTGGGGTTTGTCTGGGGAGGGCTAGGGAATGGCCGTGTGGAAAGGTTGTGGTTTGGGGGTTTCCAGATCATTCTTTCTTTCTCTCTGCTGCTTTGGTTTCCATTTCATTTCTGCCTCATGTTCTGAATGCCCCAGAAGGAAGGGATGAGGGGCTCTGTGAGGGAGGGTGGGAAATACGACAGGAGGCTGCTGGAAATGGATATGTCAGTTTCCATCCCAGCCCCCCAAGCCCGCCCCTATGCCACCTTCCCTCTGGGCCAGCCAGCCCCAGACTTCTGGGAGCAATGGTTCTGGTCCTTCTCCAGGAGTTTCCAAGCTCCTTTTCTCTAGCTAAGAGCATCTCTGTCCAAATGCCCCGCCCCCAGGCCGGCCAGACTAGAGAGCAGGTCTCCTCCTTTGGTGAGTGGATGTTGTGGTTCAGAGCCTGTGAGACAGTAGGATGGCCTGGCTGATTAACACAAGCACCGCGGTTTCTACGGCTAACCCGTGCTAGCCCCTCTGAGGTAGCCATCATTCGGAAGGCTGCCCACTCTCGCCTTGGTCCTGCTGTCACCCGTGCCGTTTGTGGAACTCTCTTTGGGAGCTCCCTTCAGCTGTGGCGTGCCCTTTTGACTATCCACAAGATGGCACAGCTTGTTTTTCTCCTGAGCAGACTTGATTTTTAGAAAGTGTTTTGTTTGAAGGTGGCATCAAGGACAAGTCAATAGGTGGGTGCAGAGGTCCTGCTGTGTTTTTCAGGCCACTGGACCTGTCACTTTAGGGCCACACCTGGGGATGCAGGGAGTAATCTTGGGGCCTGAGTCTGTGCTGTTTAAATAGGACACGCCACGCCATGTCCCGGGGAAACAGAGAATCAGCCCATCCCTGCCCCCGGCACATTTGTAACCAGAGTCTTTTATTTGTTTGTTTGTTTGTTTAAACAGCTTCATTTGGGTGGCGTTTGGGAGCCGACTTTAATGAGGGGAAAGTGGCCAGCTTCCTCATTTGGCCTCCAGCGTGAGGTGTCCCTGGGACCCTGACTGGGGCGAGTTGGGTTTGCTTCTGGTAAAGTCGAGGGTGGGGAACTGCAAGGGGGAGTTCCTGGGTCTGGAAATGGGCGAGCAGGTCTCTAGAACCTTTACTGTACTCCCACTTAACCACCGTGAGCGTTCCAGTCACCAGGGAGCTCTTTCACGCAGCTGGGCCCAGCCCCAGAGCAGTGAGTCAGAGCCTCCCCACTTTACGGAGGAGGAATTGAGGAGAAAGCATCACCTTTGACCTTTGCCCCCCCAGCCCTAGCTTCATAGGTCAGTAGTGCAGAGGTAAAAGATGTGTTGTTAAATGGGTAGAAAAGACACAAATTCTTTGGAGTAATCGTGGCCCAGGAAAGTGGACAGAAAGTGTCTTCCAGTAAACAAAACAAAAAACAAGAAACAAAACAAAAAGCCTCTGGATGCAGCAACATGGGTCCTGAGGAGGTCTCGGTGGTAGTGGAATCACATGGTGACAGAATGCCAGCTGATGGTGGACAGTGTCCTGTGAGCCTGCCGAGAGGTACGTGACAGGCAGGGGAGCCCACCCTCCTCTCTGAGCCCCTCTCTCCCACCTTTTGGACATCCCGCCACCCGGGAGCCCTCCACATCGTGAGGACGAGTTTGAGACATGTCTGTGCGAGCAAAGGCTTGTTCACGACGCAGCGTTCCCTAGAGGGTGGCTCATTCCTCTATAAGGCACTGCCTCCTCCGAAGCTCTTTTTACTGCTTCTGATTATGCCAATTAGAAAGCTTAAGACAGGTGCTAAAGTGTCTATAACACTTCTCTCTAACACCTGCTGCTTTCTGGTTGTTCAAGAAAGCGGGTGTGGTGTGGTTTGGGGCAATTGGCGGAGAGCTGCTATTAGAATAGCAATAAGGAGCAGAACACGGGTTAACACAGATCAGGATGATGGGCAAATGATTGAAACAAAATCCAGGTCCTTTAGCCAGAGGCTCTCTGCAGCCTGAGGATGGCGTGAAAACTCCGACACAAATAGACCCGGGAATCGTTTATCTCCTCAGAACTCCAAATTCTGAACTAAATTCTCCTCGAATTCTGAAAGGGGAATTTAGCTCACGACATGATTCCAGGGAGAGATGGGCACCGTGCGGTTCTAGGAAAGGTGTGAAGTGCGTGGCTCGCGGGGTCTGCTCCCTTCCTCCCTGTGTGGGTTTCTGTCTGCCCGCGCGGAACTGTCTCCAGGCGGTAAAGGCTGTCCATGCACTGTCATTGGCCTTCTTCAGTCGTCGCTCCAGACCCTCCTGCACTGCTAGTCCTGCTTGCACCTGTAGGGCCAGAGCTGTGGGTGGCAGGGCCTGTGCGGCCCTCAGGAAACAGGACGTCCTTCACTGCCTTGTCCTTCCTCTCCGACACCCCCTCCTCAGGGACTAGTGTTCAATTTGTCACCTTCCCTAGACAACTGAGTGAATAGGTCTGATTCAGAAGTTACTTCTGTTCCGTCACAGCCCAGCCCTGGACCCTCCGGGGCCCCCAGACTAGGATTCTGACATCCCACTCTGCTGACACCCTGTACCCGACAACCAGCACCAACTGAAAGCCCCCAGCAGCACATACTCAACAGACATCCTTGTTGCCCCCTTGCCTGGTCTGCCGGGCTGGTGCTCATGGTGGGTCTCTGCTCCCCCACCTGCCGTCAGGATGGGTGGATGTTATGTTTATTCCAGTAGCGGTTTCAAGTGAGAATCTGCCGGACGTTCATAGATATGGGGTGAATCTCAGGTGCGTCAGAGGAGCTGGGGCAAACGGGGTGAGGCCAGCTCTGGTGCCGGAGCACAGTGGAAACCACGAGCATCGTGGTCCTCATTCCTGGGGAAGGGGCTTCAGGACTGAACACAGGGCACCCTGGGCCTCCAGACCAGGTTGTCTGATGTCTCGGGGGCTTTTCCCTCCTCTCAGTTCCCGAGTTCTCGGGGCTTTAATAGAAGACCTTCAGCAGGGAGCTTGATACCTGATCTCTGGCCCAAATGGCCAAAACATCCCCCCGACTGTGTCACTTCCCTCCTCTGGAACCCCGCTGCCCTCTGCTCTAAAATGAAGGATTACCAGGAGTAACCATTAAAGTTGCTTCCAGCTCAAGCGTTCTGTGTCTCTCTGAGGCAGGGTAGCATGACAGATATTGGAATCGAACAGACCAGATTGGAATACTGATTTTACCTCATCCTGGTGACTTTAAGCAAGTTACTCAATCTCTCTGGGCCTCAGTTTCCTTAACTATAGGGTGGGATAATAATAGCAGCTACTTGTGAGTTTCTTGGGAGGAATAAATAAGGTAATACGTATAAAATGCTTAGCAGACATAAAATTCTCAAGTGCCCAATAAAACTAGCTTTTATCATTAATACATGTGTATGTCCTGTTTTATCAAAAACAGCTGCTCCAAGTTTCAGTCGTTTGGCTCTCATTTTATATTTCTCTCCAGCCTGAGGTTTTGAGCTGCTCGAGATTTAGAGCTCCAGCCTGGATCTCGCTGCTGGCCCCCTGCTTCCTTACTGAGCTTCACTACCTGTGCTTTCTCCCTGTAATGGAGGAGTCGCCAGCACACAGGCTCTTTTCCACCTCAGGGCCTTTGCACAGGCTGTTCTCTCTGCCTGCATTATTCTTTCTACAGTGTTCTCTTAACTAGCTCCTTCTCATACTTTTAGTCTCTGCTTAAATGTCAGGTCCTCATAGTGGCCTGTCCTGATTACCTGATAAGTTCTTAAAACTTATCGCAATTTGCATTTATTCTATTAATCTAGCTACTGTCTTGTGTCCCCGTCTGCCCCTAGAATGTGACCTTCATGTTTCTGTTTTGTCTACATTTATATCCCTAGTGCCTAACACAAAGTAAGTGCTCAGTAAATATTTTTTGGGGGGGGAATAAATTAATGAGTTAATGAATAATATGATATATTTATATGATACCATATTATTTATAAAGCACCTTCATGACTAGGCTCTCATTTGGAAGCTGTATAAATCTCTGGAGGGATACAGGAGGTGGTGGGCCAGAGGCTGGCTCTGATTACCCCACAAATAACAGCTGCGTGCAGAGCAAGTACAAGGTGATGGCAATGCGTGGGAAGAGCCCTATCTCAGGGGATGCAGTGGGCTGGGGAGGGAATCTATCAGTAAGAGAAGACTTCTTGGAGGAAGAGGCATGTGTCGAGCTTTGAAATGTGAGTAGAAGTTATCTAGGCAAAGATGGGGTTGGGGTGGGTAAGCACAAAGGGGTGGAGGGATGAGAGGCCAGGGCCTCATACAACATGGACACGGATAAGGAAGGTAAGAGGGGCATGGATCATATGTGTTCTGTTTTAGCAAGGCGGAGATCGCTCTGACAGAGGTTAGGGGAGACCCCAGGGAGAAGGTGGCCTTTCAGTCCAACCCTTTAGCCAGATGATCATGGGAGGTATCCAGGGTAGTTCAGTGGTGTGGCCAGGATGGAATCCATAGGCACGGTCTGGGCTTCCCTTGGCCAGGGACCTGAGGAGGAGTTGAGGGAGCAGGGATTGGGAGGAAGTGGCACTTGGTTCCCTGAGGCCACGCCTGTAACGCACGGTGAAGTCCTGGCCTGGAGCTGTCACCAACAGGTACTCTGCCCTGCTATCCAGGTCCCAGAGCAAACCTTGGCTTGAGGCACTGGTACCTTAATCCTTGCTCCCCAGGCTAAGGCTGTTGAGTCTTCTGATGTGTGAAGCAGGGTGGATAATAACAGCAGCTAAGACAGACGAGGCGAATCCAAAGGCTGGCAAGCAGACAGGTCATGTGAGTGTGTGAATGAGCTGGGAGAGGCTTAGAGAATGGAAAGACTAGAAAGGACCATGATGCTCGTGGTTTCCACTGTGCTCCTGCACCAGAGAGCTGGCCTGACCCATTTGCCCCGGCTCCCTATGATGCCACCTGAGATTTACCCTGTATCTATGAAGACGCTTGAAAGCCTTACAAACAGCAGCAGCTGTGTCTCATCAAACTACTTTGGGGGACTGGGTTCAATAGTGGGCTGCTGAATTGGGAGCTCTGCTAGGCATGGGGGCCACCAGGAGTGCAAAGGGTCAGTGACATGCCTGTCCATTGGTTCCTCACCGCCCACCCCTGAGACCCTGCACACCTGGACCAGTCAGGCCCTCATGGAGTTCATAGTCCTGTGGGTCAAGAGACGACTCTGGGGGCATCCAATGTGGGTGGGACCTACAGGGACCCAGAGAGACACCCAGGACTTGCCCGGAAGTGTTAGATGAGGCTGCAGGTTAGGTGTGTGATAAGGAGCAGAAACTCCGTGGTGATCTCATGGCAATTTAAAAGTAGAGAGGGGAGCCCGAGAAGGAAGAGCTCCAGTGGGCATCTGGTTGAGCACAGACAGCTGCACTGGGGAGGGCAGCCAGCCCTTTGGGGAAAGCCTCCCCAGGCCAGGAGAGGAGCTCGGTCTTTTCAAAAAGAACCAGAGAAATGCACCGCCAAGACTGAAATCCTCCCAGCCTGTGCTTGCAATAAATGACTCCATTCGAGAGAGCATGAGGCCATGGAGAGAGAAACCCTCTATCTTTTCTTATTGTGAGGAAGATTGGCCCTGAGCTAACATCTGTGCCAGTCTTCCTCTATTTTGTATATGGGAGGCCACCAGAGCATGGTCTGATGAGTGGTGTGTAGGTCCACACCCGAGATCTGAACCCGCGAAGCCCAGGCTGCCGAAGTGGAGAGTGTGAACTTAACCACTATGCCACCAGGCCGGCCCCAACCTGCTAACATTTTTGACAGGCTCCTGTATAGTGTTTCTGTTGGTTCACCTTGCAGACATTGTTCTGACTGCATAGTTGTCTTCCCTGCTGATTATTGATGCCTGTCCTAATCTGATTTAGATGAAGTATCATCAAACTCTCAAAAGCCACACCTAAGAGAGTCTGGATGTTGTCCTTGGGTCACCTGGGGAGACTCCTGGGCCTCATCTCAGACAATTTTCATCAATATCCGAAAGGGGTCCCCGAAATCAGCGTTTTTATGCAAATGTCCTAGGTGATAATAAAAGCCACTGAAGTTTGCAAAGCATCGGCATAAAGAAGTTCAAATGCTTTCTGAGACAGCACCGGCTTGCTGAGTGAAAACAGCCCCAGTGACATGTAATGAACAAGAGTAAATGGTCTAGAACTGAGTGCAAGAAACATCTGATCCATCACGCGTCCAGTCAGTGAATGTTCCTGTCCTGGGCCTGAGAGCCCCTAAGCATCTATGAAACAGCTCACAGCTCCGTATAAAGGGACTGGGTTTATCACAAAGGCTGTAAAGCTGGCCAAGGGGGTCCAGATCTCAAGCCCCAGATGGGAAACTAGTGGGGCAGGATGGGGTGGGGGGGTTGGCGCCATGGCTGTGTTCTCCCTCTGAAGTAGGGCAGTGGGAGAAGGGGAGGTCACTCGCCCCCCTTTCCGCTCCTTAGTGGATTTAAAGGCTTGCTGCTCCAAACTCCACCTTGCTGTGCTCCTGTCCTCACCATACACGATGCAAAATTCTGCCCCTGAAAATTTAATTCGGGCTGATAAATATCATTTAAGGGTAAATAACCTAAAGGGAGAAGGAAGGCTACCCATTAGTGATATTCTAGTGTAAATTGGTTTGCTCAAACTGCTCCCCATCTGAGCAGACTCAGTGAGAGGAAGAGAGGTCTGGGAGCCTGGAGGCTTGGGGAAGAGGCAGGCTGAGGAGCCACGTGGGGCTTCGGGGAGCGAAACAGCAGCAGCCCGAAGGTCCTGGTTATTCCCGGAGTCGAGCCAACAGGGCCAGGGGATGGGAGCGCTGTGGAAGCAGCCTCTGATGCTTTTGACATTTCCTCTAATCACCCCAGAGATCAACGAGGAAGACCGCTTCCCTGCTGTGCCCAGTTCCTGCCCCACGCCCCTCTGAAACTGCTGTGACAAGTGCCACCAAGGCCTCTGAGTTGCTAAATGTGACAGTTCTGATCTCAGTTAACGATTTACCTCTCTGCGGTGTTTGACGCCGTAGTTCTTCCTTGAAATCCTCTCTGCCCTGATTTCTTTGACTTTGCTCCTCTCCTAGTTTTCTCTCACCTCTCCACATTTTTTCTCCTCAGGCTCATCTACTTTCTTCTCCCATCTCTTAGACGTTGATATTCCCATCAGTTGTATCCTTGACTCTGATAATGGTTCTTCTCATCTTACCTGTTTTCTTTGGGTGATCTCACCCATTTCTGTGCATGTCTACTACCACCGTTCATAGCTTTATTCACTCAGCAAATGTTATTGAACCCCTACTGTGTGCCAGGCACTGTATGGCTCCCACGTCAAAATTTGCAACCCAGATTTCTCTTTTAATCTCCAGATCATAATCAAATTGTCTTCAGAATTTCATATATCTATGAAATTCATATGTGTATGTCTTAGGCTGTGTTTCTTGGACAGGGACTCAGGTGCAAATGATTTATTAAGGGCATTCTCTTCAGGAAAAACTTGTAAGGGCGTTGGAGAAGCAGAGTAGGGAAGGGGAGCGACTGAGCAAGGATGTGGTCCCAGATAAAGTCTAGCCGGGCACCGACTGGGGAAATGAGAAGGCTCTGGAGCATAAGTCACACTTCAGAGTTTCTCCGCCCTGAGGTAAAGGGTCAGCTTTGGCACCCTTGTATAAGAGAGGCACTGGCCCCCCTGAGGTGGGGTTTCTCTAGGAGAAGTGGAGCCCGTCAGCCAAAGACAAGTGTCCAGAGATGGTCAAAGGCATAAGCTGATAGCTGCAACACTCTCAGAGCTGGGGGCTGGGCACAGTGGTCAATTAAGGGGCCCTGGGTGGGATACCAACAACATCTCCTACAACAGCTATGATCTACATGGTACAGACTATGTGACTGCACCATTGTATGTGCTTTATGCATATTAACAAACTTAACCTTTAAAATAACCCTGTAATGTAGTTGCTATTATTCATATTTTATAGGGAAGGAACTAAGGCATAGAGGTTAAAAGCAACTTGCCTTAGATTCCTCAATAAGTAAGTGATGGAGCTGGGATAAGGAAGGGTGGTTCCAGATTCCGTTCCCTTGACTGCTACCTCTGTTTCCTCAGTGGTTGGAGTCTTAGCATACACCAGGCACTGTACTAGGCACTGGGAATCCAGCAGTGCAATGAATACAAAATCTCTGTCCTCACTGAGGTTACTTCCCAGGGAGGGGAGATGGACAGTAAGTAAATAAGTAAAATATATGATTCAGGTGGTACTAAGTGCTAAGGAGAAAAGTAAATCAGAGAGGGAAGGTGGGGAGTGCTGGGTGGCAGGTCAGCTTTACCCAGGGTGGCCCAAGGAAGACTTCTCTCAAGAGGCATTTTAGCAAAGACCCAAAGGAGATGGTTCTTTGCTTCTGCTTTCACCACTCCCTCTGGCTGACCCCAATTTACTCTCCCTCTGCACAGCTTCAGGGTAATCTCCAAATCACCTGTCATGGTCTTTTCCTGAATGACACCCGTCAGGGGTTCCTCATTGTCCTTAAGATAAATCCAGTGTGCCTGGCCATGGTACAAGACATGTCTTCCTCTCCCGCCTCTTCTCTGGAAGGCCTGCTTCTAACATTGTGATGCCCAGGGCAAGAGTACAAATGGAAACCCACATGCCCTATGTCTAAATATTGAGAATTAGTATAGCATGTGAACAAACTGTTAAATAGAGCATGTTCTACTCTTCCACCTTGACAAATACATCTTCGTAGTGATGTAGGAGGCCAACTTCAAGTTTAGACTTCTTGGACTCCTCTGAGTACAGGGAGGCCATCCCCTAACTCGTGGTCTGCCTCACTTCTCTGCCCATTGCCCAGCTCTGTCTTCCACTGTGGGGGCGCCTCACACGTGCATGTGGACACCCCAGCTCACATATCCATGTTCTAGCCACATCCTTGCAAATAGCAGCCCTTTGCCACCCCTCAAGCCTAGGGCTCTCATTACTGGTGGTGTTACTTGCCCTTGGGGTGTTGGACCTTGGAAAGAGGTACACATAGGCCCAAGAAGTAGGCTAAGGGCTCTTTGGGCAGAGACTTTTAGGGTTTCAGATACTAGGAGTTTGGTCTACAAGGGAGAGGTGCAGCGTGGACTCTATTTGGGCGAGTCTCCTTGGCCCCGGGGTTGTGGGGGGGTGGGGTGTGCAGAGGAGGGTCAGAGCCTGGACTAGGGCTCTCTAAGGCATTCAGAGCAGCCCTCATCATCACTCTTCCTCTTCCACGTGCCTAACCAAAGTGAGTTACTTGAACTTTCTCAATGTGCCATGCTCCTTTGCCTCTGTGATTTTGCATAGACTGCAGAGTGGAGGTCGTCCACTTGGACTCCTTGCCCTAATTTCCCCCATCTCCTGTGAGCTCCTTAATCTAATTCCCTCGCCACTAACCCTTAACTCCCCCCCCCCCACAATCACAAAAACACCGCACATGGTGACGATGTGGTGGGTGTAATGTGACAGTGACTTGAGTGTGGGTTTCACGGTCAGCGGGCTTGGTTTTGATTATCTACTTAGCCACTTACTAGTCATGTGACCTTTGGCAAGTTCTGTGCCTCATTTTCATCCTCTCTTACATGGAGATTACCATACCCAGTTTATAAGGTATTATGAGGATAAAGTGAACTATTGCGTGTCAAGTGCCCAGCCATGGTCCCTGGTGTAGAATAAATGCTGGTAGGAGGTTCTTTTCCCTTCCCTGGCTCTGCTCCTTCTATGAAACTGAACACACAAAGCATATTGGGAGGTCAGGCTATTTTCACAGAAAGATGCCAATTAGGTTCGCTCACAGCATTCAGCCCCTGGGCCTCTTTCGCCACCTCCTGAGTTAGGGAGAACTTCCTAAAGAATAGTAGTACCTGATTTCTACTTTTAGTTGTCAGAAATTATTAGTTAATAGTTAATAGAAATTATTAGTTTATAGTGTGTAACCTGCTACTGACTACTATATTTACATGCTAGGATGGTCAGACTCCAGGTCTTGGTAGCAACACTGACTATATGTTGTTAGAGATGGAGATTTCTCATGTTGGCATAATTATGGTAACAGGAATGGAGTTGAGGAGCAGGTACACAAGGAAGTCGGTTGTCTCTAAGGAAAAACAAGACCCACAGTTACCTTGCAGTGCCTGACATCAGTGGGCATGCAACAAATGTGAGTCAAGCTAACGAAACTAAGCTCAATGAGAAAAGCTGTTAAACCCCAATAGAAAGTAGCTCACAGAAGAAATACTTATGGGCCGATAAGCTAGAGCTAGTAACCAAAGAAATGCAAATTTAAATGTTTTGCAATATTTTTCCTAAAAAATGGGCAAAGAGTTTTAAAATTCAGTGAGCAGTGCTGATGAAGATACAGTAAGCGGGTGCTCTCATGCGTTGCTGGTGGACATAAAAGTTGATATGCCTTTCTGTAAAGCAATAATGAGAATGATTAAGTTAGGTATAGGTATAAGATGGACTACGTGTCATTAAATGTAACAGTTTCAAAGAAATCTGAGAAAAAATGAGAAAAAACTCTATGTTACAGTAAAAAGTAGAACACTGTACAGCATGAAAATTATGTACACCAAAAAGACTGGAAGGAAATAGGCCAGAGTATTATATATTCCTACCGTTAGCATCTTTTATATAGATCTTTGAATATTTTAACTTTTCTATAATTAACAGGTGTTTATTTTATAATGGAAAAGAGATTCCATAATTTAAGAAAAAGTCACATTGCTTTCAGACAATTATTTGTGGAAGACTCTGGCTACTTGTTGATTCAGTAAGTGTCAGAGAAGGAGGAGAGGCACTTCTTTTCCTGTGGGATGCAGGATTTGGGGAGAAACAAAAGACTCAGCCTTCCTCCCATGCTGAGTCTAGTCCTTTGTATCAACAAGAAGACATGGAAAGAATCTCTTCGCCTGGGGAGTTTCCCGTCTCTCTGGGAGGCCTAAGGAAGCTGCCTTCTGCCTGAGACAGTCACAGCAGCTGTGGTCTCTTCACTAGTCTCATCTTCACCAATGATGAGACATTCTCATCACTGGTTGAGATTTGAGAATGAAGCCTGAAAAGGGGTTTCATTTCCTTTCGTGGCCTAAATCCTCCAACGGTGGCCTTACCTCCAGTAGCTATAAGCAAGTGAATATGTGACGGTGCACATCTGTGGGTCATGCACCATGCACAGTGATATGTGACGGTGCACATCTCTGGGTCACGCACCATGCACAGTAGTTTAAGCAAGCACAATCTGGGGAATCGAAAATTAAGAGAAACACCCTCAGGAAATGCTACACCAGTATTTACGTAAAAATGTGAACTAACCAAAGTCTATTTTGAATTATAAAATAAATACATAGATTAAATAAACCAAGGAGGATGGAAGGAAAGACCCCTAATGACCAAAACATAGCCTTCCCCCCAAACTGAGATATTATAACTGTTCTGATCTTCTTTTTTATTTTCTTTTTGATTCTTAGGAATTATGAAGTCCAAGTGTTTAAATAAACTTCTCTTCTTAATAAGTTTATAGCAATGTCTTGATTCACTTAACATGATTAGTTTTGGGTTTGGAGATGGTCACTGTCATTTCATCTGGCCTCAATTTCAAGAGTAGCTTCCTCTCTCTTACCTTCCAGAAACGTGCCTTTTTACACGCTGACTCTTAGAATAGAAGCACATGAGACAGCTGGACTGCATCCCCCTTTCTGGTCAGCCCCACCCTTGGCCATCTAAGAGTAATCAGCATGACTCAGCAACCTGAGTTTTTTAAACTGACATGTTTTGAACTACAAGTAATACATCTTAAATACAGTGGTGGCAAATATATTATTAATACTTCGTGCACTATCTCTAATCAATTGATAGCATCAGGCTAGAGCCCCTTATTGGAAAAGATTCTTTGGCCCAGTTTGGGTTCAGTGGCAAAGTGTACTAGTGTCTGCCACTGATATGGGCACGGGAAGGTCAGCACTCACGCCTGACTTCCCATCTCGGATTAAGGGTACAGGATTCTGGTCTTTAGAGAGCTTGTATTCAAATGGGGAAAACATGATTCATCCCAGGAGCAAGACAGGGAGACAAGAATTTAAAAAATCAGGGGACTGGCCTGGCAGTGTAGTGGTTAAGTTCATGCCCTCCGATTTGGTGGCCTGGGGTTCACAGGTTCGGATCCCAGGCGCAGACCTATGCACCACTCACTATGCCATGCTGTGGTGGCGTCCCACATACAAAATAGAGGAAGATCACCACAGATGTTAGTCCAGCAACAATCTTCCTCAAGTAAAAAGAGGAGGATTGACAGCAGATGTTACCTCAAGGCCAATCTGTCTCACCAAAAAAAAAGAAAAAAAAACAATTAAAAGAAAATTGAGCACAATTGTGACTACCTAAACAGTGAACATCCCAGCAAGTGCAGTAGGCATAGGGAAGGCTGAGTTATCTGCTAGGTGCAGGAGGAGGCAGAACGCCCTTGGGCAGATGGGGTTAATCGAGAAAAGATCTCTGAGCAGCACACTTTGAGTGGATTGGAAGGCAGCCAGGAGAGTGGGTGTGAAGTGCGAAGGGTGGTCTAGATGAAAAGGAATGCAGGTTTTGGATGCTTTTTGAGTGTGCACTCCAAAGTGTCAGCTGCCCAGAGTGACCCTGCCTGACCTCTGGCCTCCCCACAGCGAGGACGTGTGCAAACGTGGCTTCACCGTCATCATCGACATGCGGGGCTCCAAGTGGGACCTCATCAAGCCCCTCCTCAAGACGCTGCAGGAAGCGTTTCCCGCCGAGATCCATGTGGCCCTCATCATCAAACCTGACAACTTCTGGCAGAAGCAGAAGACCAACTTTGGCAGCTCCAAATTCATCTTCGAGGTGAGCCAGACCTCTCTCTCAGGACCCCGTCTCCTTCCCCTTCTGCCATGCACACCTTTCTCCCTTCCCCGTCTCCATCTCCCCTGCCATATGCAACAGGTCAGGGGCTGGGATCTCAGGATTCCTTGGCGGCTGTGGCCTAACAGTTAGAGTCTGGGGAGGAGTACGAGGCTCCCGGGATTGTCCCAGGTGCACGGTGTCCTGAGGCAATCCTGGTTACTCCTGGCGAGCGTGTAGACTGGAGCAGTTGCTTCTGGGGGCAGCTTTGTAATTTGGGTCAAATGCTTTAAAAAGAGTTTGTACCCATAGATCTAGTAATTCTTCTTCTAGGAAAATATTTTTCATGTAAAAGCTAAACAAAACAAAAAGGTGAAGAGCTAATTATAATTACAAACAAAAAAATGTCTACAAGGATGTTCATCACAGGTTTTTGTGCAGTAATATACACACACGTATGTATACACATATTTACATATATATATATATATATATATACACATACTTACACACACATATATAGTTTGTATCCTAAATACCCATTAATTTTGGTGACATTAATACATAAATACTGTGAAGCCATTAAAAATCATGTTTAGAAAAATAGTATTGAAAAATGCTCATGATATGTTGTTTTTAAAAAGGCAGGTTATAAAACAGCATGGGCAATATTGTCTAAAATTTGTTTTTTAAGTGCGTATATGGAGAAGAAGACTGGGACACATGAAAATGTTAGCAGTGGCTTAGCTTATTAGAGGTGGCTGGATTATGGGTGATTTTTATTTTCTTCATATTTTTCTGTTTTCTTTTGAGAATTCTGTATTCCTTTTATACTCAGGGAAAAAGTGTTATTTTTTAACTAGATTTTTCCAGAGGGCGTATGTGTCCCCCTGAGAATTTTTAGTGACAACACATCAGATTGAATCGATGATTTAGGAAGCTTTGTTCCAGCCAGCTCCGAGCTGTTGGCCTTTCTGGGAATTCTGGTCCTCGTCTGCATGGGGACGAACCTTGTATACGTGTGTATGTTGGAAAGGCAGAGCTGCTCTTAGTCTTTTAGCAACGCATTCCAGACTTTTGTCCCCTAGGGGCCAGGAGCACCTGTTTGTGGAGGGGTGGCCCCATATAGGCTGCAATTTGAGCACAGCAACCTGACCACCTGGCTGACCAGGCAGTTCTTACTCTGTGAAAAAACACAAGAAATGTGACTTGGGATAAACACAGTTAACTCTCATGCTCTCCCAATACCCCAACTTAATACTAGGAATCCTATAGGAAACTTTTCGTGTTTTGGGTTTGTTTGTACAGAGGTGGTGACAAGCAGCCTATAAATTATAAGCTGGAGAGACTGAAGACAATCTTTCTAACAAGTGTTGAAACTTGCTTCAGCACGGCTGCCCAGCACTTCCCACCCCTCTGTACCCGCTTCACCCCAGGTTGAGCAGGCTTGTCTCTGCCTCCTAAACGAGTACAGGAGACGTAGCCAGGGGCCTCCCACTCAGAAGAATGTTTATCAAGTATACTTCACAAACAACAAATGAAATGCCCAGCGCAGACTGAGGCAATAAGTGATAGAGGAGAGTACAGGCTTGTTCAGTAGCAGATACTTAATGAATAATTGGTGAATGTAATCCTGGGAGGCTTCCTGGAGGTGGTAAACTTTAAGCCAAATTCAAAGGAGAAAGTGCTCTAAAACAGGACTTCTCAAAGTTTAATGCACAGAGTCCCCTGGGGGTCTTGTTAAATGCAGATTCTGACTCAGTAGGTCTAAGTAGGGCCTGAGATTCCACATTTCTGATAAGCTCCCAGGTGATGCCAATGCTGCTGGTTCGAGGGCCATATATATATATGTGTGTGTATATATATATTTTTTTCATTTTTTAATTTTTTTGGCTGAGGAAGATTTGCCCTAAACTAACATGTGTTGCCAATCTTCCTCTTTTTGTATGTGAACAGCTCCCACAGCATGGCCACTGATGAGTGGTGTAGGTCCACCTTCGGGAACCAAACCCAGGCTGCTGAAGCAGAGCACACTGAACTTAACCACTAGGCCACTGGGGCTGGTCTAGGGCCATGTTCTGAGTAGCAAGGATCTAGATTAGCAGAGGTTCATGTTGCTGGCTGCACATTAGGAGTTTTTAAAACTACCCATGCCCAAGCTCCCATGCAGACCAACTAAATCAACACTTCTAGGGGTGGGGGTTTGAGCATCAGGGTTTTTGTAAACTCCCCAGGGGTTTATAATGAGCAGTCAAGTTTGAGAACCCCTGTTCCAGACACAGGCAGCTCCTTCCTGTGTCTTAGGAAAGGAGATGGAGGGGAAAAAGGGGATGAGGTGGAGATGCTCAGAGAGTGCAAGACAGAGAGAGACAAACTGCTTTTAAGGGTTCTGGTAATGATGCAGCCCTCAGAGCATCACGATGAGCACTAACAGGGGATGAGTCTGCGCTCTGGGCCAGGCGCCCTAGGTGCTTTCTGCGTGCTGACGCATTTAATTCCAGCACAGCCCTAGGAGGAAAGCGTTATTATCTCCATCATACAGAGGAGAGGGCCGAGGCACTGAGAACTGAAATAGCTTGCCCCAGTTCACACAATTAGTAAGTGTAAGGCTGGACCCTAGATCCAGATATTTCTTTGATAGCCTCTTCTTCTGCAGGAGAGAGAAGTCGGAAATCTTAAGGGAGGGAGAGATGTTTCTTGACAAGTTGGGGTTGTTGCCTGTGCCGTCATTTGTTGCTTTGTGTCCTGGAGACAAACATTCTATATTCTGCTCACCAAGAGCTTGCAGGGGGCTCACAGAGAAAGCTGAGGGCCCAGACTTCCTGTCCCCCAGCCCTGGTGCATTCACTGTATCAGAGAAGGGTGTCTGCTAACAGAGAGTCTTGTGGTCCAAGACCCACCCGACCTGAGGCAGGAAGGTCGATTCTGCCCTCCTTGCAGCCCAAGGATTGACCCACACTGCTTAGTCCAACCGCAATGATACCCTGGGTTGTGGGTCTGGGTGTTAAAGCTACAGAGAACTGGACCCCCAGGCACAGGGTCTGTGCTTCCAGCTTCTCCCGCTTCTAGCATGTGAAGCCCTGTTGAGGTGGCATTGGGGGTGGGTAGGAGGAAGATGAGGACAGTGGGGACATAAAGGCAGTCTTTCCTTGAATGGCAAATGTTGGGCAGGTGGAGAGCTTTTTGAACCAGTCAGCGAGTCTGTGAAACTGCTGACCCTGGCTGATTTGTGGCTCCTGACCAGTGGGCCACATGCTCTCCACTTGCCCTCTCTCCTAGGCAGGCTGTGGTCATTATTATGTGTACTTATCTTGGCCGTTCGCCTTGACTTACTTTCTTCTGCCTTCTGCTGCCCTGAGGTCTTCCCCCCACGGGCCCCGATGATCACTGAGTCTCCCTCTCTGTGTCTGCCCCTCCTAGACGAGCATGGTGTCCGTGGAGGGCCTCACGAAGCTGGTGGACCCCTCCCAGCTGACGGAGGAGTTTGACGGCTCCCTGGACTACAACCACGAGGAGTGGATCGAGCTGCGGCTCTCCCTGGAGGAGTTCTTCAACAGCGCCGTGCACCTGCTCTCACGCCTCGAGGACCTGCAGGAGATGCTGGCCCGGAAGGAGTTCCCCGTGGATGTGGAGGGCTCTCGACGGCTCATCGATGAGCACACGCAGCTCAAGAAGAAGGTGCTGAAGGCCCCTGTGGAGGAGCTGGACCGGGAGGGGCAGCGGCTACTGCAATGCATCCGCTGCAGCGATGGCTTCTCAGGGCGCAACTGTATCCCCGGCAGCGCCGACTTCCAGAGCCTGGTGCCCAAGATCACCAGCCTCCTGGACAAGCTGCACTCCACCCGGCAGCACCTGCACCAGATGTGGCACGTGCGCAAGCTCAAGCTGGACCAGTGCTTCCAGCTGCGGCTCTTTGAGCAGGATGCTGAGAAGGTAGGAGGGGAGCCAGCCAAACTCAAGTGGGGCTGGAGTCGGGGGCATAACTTTTTAGGGAAACTGATGGAGGCTGCTAGTCCAACTTTGTGATTAATGATAATAGTTTTGTGGAAAGCTTTAAAAAAGCGGTGCCTACTGGTTTTAGCTGGTATACATTTAATTTCAATCCTATATTTGCCCGTTGATCACTGACTTTTTAAAGCTCCCCTTATATAGTGTTTATGATGTCCTGGGTACTGTTCTAAATGCCAGCCCTGGTGGTCTAGAGTTAAGATTTGGTGCTCTTATCGCCACAGCCTGGGTTTGTTTCCCATGAGAGAACCACACTACCCATCTGTCGGTTGTCACACTGTGATGGCTGCTGTTGCTGTGATGCTGAAAGATATGCTACCAGTATTTCAGATATCAGCAGGGTCACCCATGGTGGACAGGTTACAGCGGATCTTCCAGACTAGATAGACTAGGAAGAAGGACCTGACCACTCACTTCTGAAAAAATTGGCCGTGAAAACCCTGTGATAGCAGTGCAGCATTGTCTGATAGAGCACCGGAAGGTGAGCGGATGGCCCAAAAAGAGCGGGCAGGGTTGGGCTCCGCTGTACACAGGGGCCCTAAGAGTCAGAATGGAGGGCACCAACAACAAGCTGTTGTAAGCACCTTGTGTAAGTTAACTCATTTTAATCCTCTCCATCTTAATACATGTGTTATCATTATCCCATTTTACATATGAAGAAACTGAGAGGCCAAATAACTTGGCCCCACCGGAAGTGTAGTATGGCTCCAGAGCCCCCACTGACACACTGTTGCACACTGCGCCTCTCAGGGCACGCACTGAGTGTTCAAGCTGGCTAAGCAACAACAATAACAGTACTGTTACCAGCCTCGATGACTTGACTTAGTGGTGATCGTCCCGCAGTGTACTTCCCTGTTGACACAGCACTTTCACATGCAGAGTCTTATTTAATCTGCGCAGCCCTTTGATCCTTTGAGGTGGGGGTGGTGTCTGTTGACACAGGGAAATGGGGGCTCTTTGATCTCGGGGCTACAATGGCAGGCTTGACATATGAATCCAGCTTGCTTCCATTTGAAGTCCAGGGCTCTTCCTGCCACACCACTTCTCTCTGGAAGTTTTTCCTCAGCTGCTGAGCACTTTCTCAAGGAAGACCTCATTTTTCTACCAGGGAATTTTCAAAGCTTTCCCCTTATCGAGAGAGAGATAGAAAACGCGAAAAAGAAAGATGTCATATAGTGCCTCTTTGCTGAGGACACAAAAGTATCTTTCTAGATTCTCTTCAAGCTAAAGAAGAGAGTTAAATATTACATGCACTTTAAGAAGAGAGTTAAATATTATATGCACTTTAAGAAGAGCAAAATGGGCTCTCCTCCTGTCAGTTTTCTGGGAATAACATATATTTAAATACACAATACTACACTTAGGAATACTGTGAGATCTCTCAGTAACCTGTGCATTTTACAGACGGCATCTGATATAAGTTTTGTGTCCTTCAAGAGCTCATATTGAAAATGTTTGTAGGTATTTTTCAGTGATGAAATCAGGATATAAACTCTATATACTTATCATCCCAACTTATGTGAGAGTGTCAACAGAGGTATAACTGGAAGAAAATTCACCACAGTGTTAATAGTTTTGATTTCTAGGGCCCAGGCTTATGATTGATTTTAATTTCTCTGTATAAATTTTCTGTGCTTTCCAATCTTTTGTAACTTATAATCAGATGAAAATCAATATGTGTAATTTTTAAAGAATGCGTAGCCCCTTTCTACAACAGAACTTTTGAACATCTTTAAGCCAGTTTTTGGAAGACATGTGAAGGAGTTTCTTGCCCTACCTTAGGAGTTGTGTGGTTTCCGTGGCCTTCCTGAGGGCTCCTTGCCCAGTGGTCTGGCAGCCTGGGTCTGACTCTGGCCTCGCCTGCTCCGGGAGAGGCCACTAGGACTGCAGAATCTCTGTCGCGGCTCAGCAAGTGATGGGAGACAGCAGGTCAGAAGCCAGCTGCTCTGCGAAGCAGAGGCAGGTGCTTTGGCTGGTGTGACCAGTCTTGGAAAGGTCTGGAAGGTCTCCTTTTTGCTTGCAGTCTCTTCTGCTGTGGGTCAGGGAATCTGCTTTGCAGCCTGGCCTGGGTGCCTGTTTCAGTGAGCCAGGGACAGAAGGGGAGGCAGGGGGCTTAGGTCTGTGTCTGGATGTGTTTTAGAGTTTGAGGCACTTCACCGGATCCCTGAAGCTCAAGGATGTGAGAAGCTTGCAAAGGGCACAGATAGTGCCTGTCTCAAAAACCAAACCAAACAACATACCTTAGCCTCAGAAGTCCACAGGTAGGAAGGCTGACCTTCTGCAATCAGCCAAGGGCCAGTCAACCAAGCAGCCATTGCTGCCACACATGCCTGCTCTCAGTTCATGCTCTCAGAATCGTCTGGTGTATTATTCCTATTTTACAGCTGAAGAAATGGAACCTCAGAGAGGTGAAGTGGCTTGCCCGCAATCACAACTGCCGGCGAGACAGAGCCAGTACGTTGTCTGACTTCACAGCCCATCCAAGCTCTTACCCAATATCCCTCCTGTTCCTCTGCCCCTGGGACCTGCCTCATGCCACTACTGGACACTGCCTGTTGGCCTCCGAGCCCCCTGGACTAGGCCTTGATGACTCTGGAAAAATCTCACATCCCACATTATGCTCACTCGGCAGCAGGGGCTCTGAATCTTTCTGTGCTATGGACCACTGTGGTCTGGTGAAGCTCTGGACCCCTTCTCAGAATAATATTTGTAAATGTACAAAATAACGTATACAGGCTTGGAAAACAACTATTGAAATACAGTTACTAAATTTTTAAAAATAACAGTAACACATGTACTTCTGTAGGAACATATTTAACAATAAGATCTACTTGAAGTCTGGTAACTATCATAATTTTGAGATAATGATGAGCATAAATGATATTTCAGGGCCATAACTCTGGTGTGATATGAAAATGTTTGCGTTTCTATTGATGTCAGAGGTACAAGTATTGCTAAGATTCATGTCGTTTGCTGCCTGCATTCATAATTGATGAGAATGCTATATTTTAGTTAGAGGTCAGTGAAAATCATGTTATTTTCTCTATCCAAGCACAAGATCCCAAACACAAGATTCTGTGTATGGACTGTAAGTTTAAGATCCATGTTCCATTGTGTGCTCATATCTCAGAAAGAAGTGTGTGTGCACATGTGTGTGCGTGTTTGTGTAGAGGGGGAGGGGAGAGAAAATCGAAAACAAAACAGAGGGAGTGAAAGGAAGAGGGCAGCCCAGAAATATTTTGCTATTGAGTCAGCGGTGAAAATGCTGCTCAGGCTTGACCCAGCTGCCACAGAAAATGTGCAGGGAACAGGGGAGAAAAACAATCCTTTTAAGTTGCTTCAAGATTAATTTGAAATATCTGTGCAGAGCTGAGCGCCTCAGCCCTTGACTTATTTGGTATTTTTTAAAGGGGGTGAGGAGGGTGGCGGTTTGGGGTAAGGGTTGTGTGCGCGGATCCACATCTAAACAAGGGCGTGAGGAAATAGTTAGTGTGTGAGCCGTGTCTAGTCTCCTTTCTGGTGGCAGGCTTGTCAGGGGCCTCTGATTCCAGATCTGGGAAGCTCTTGGCCATTGAGGAGTCTGGTGGTCACCCAGCTTCTATTTTTGTAAAGGGGTGGGCGCAGCGTCTCCCCTCTGGCCCTGTGAGGTGACAGCTTGTTCCCCAGGGCTTGACTAATGGGTGATCTTCTCATTTACCAGCTGGCCTTGGGGAGCGAGGCCACTTCTCACCACCTTCCCCTGACCTCTGTGATGACCCCTGCATTGCTCATCTTGGGGGTGGTGGGGAGTGAGCCATTCTCTCTCCCAATTAAACATTTAGGGAGGAGGGACTCTGTTTCCACAGATAATTCATAAAGCAGGCCACTCATTCGTTTAATAAACTTCTGTTGAGCAGCTGTCATGAGCCCAAAACACGGCACTTGGATAAAGATGAGTAGACCAGAATTTCTGTCCTGGAGCAGCAAGCTGTCATAAACTCGTATTTCTCCTTATTTATGTCTGCTGCGTGTACCCCTCTGTCCTAGGCACAGCCTCTGTGATTGGGGAGTTTTCAGAGAAGAGGGAATATTGCAGCTAAGGAATGACAGGAAAGCCTTAATGAGCAATTTGTGGGAGGACTGGGTAATTCAGAGGTGATTCGAGTAACGCACAACTCATCTTGTTGCAATATGAACACTGCTACCTCGGCCCTGTGCCCTCTCGTCTGTAACTAATGGGCCTGTCTTCCATTGTGTTCACAGAACACAGGCCGGGGCACCCCTCATTAGCCAGGTGCAGATTATGGCTCTCTTTGCAGCCCTGCTTCACAGCAGGCTGCCCCCCACCCCCTCCAGCTGCGGTGGACCCTGTGTGATAAAGGTGTCTGCCCTGCAATCGCATCCCATTACCAGAGAAAAGGGAGGCCTCTTCCCCATTAGGGAGCAGTTTGTGGGATTAAGGGTCATTAAGTAGGCTCGTTGGAGATGTCCCCTTGGAAAAGGGAAGGGTGGGTGCCGGTCAGTGGAGGATGCATCTTAAAATGGCAGAACTGGACGAGACCTTGAGATAAAAAAGTCTACCTCCCGCCCACTGTAGGAAACCCAGCTGTGTCATCTTGATGACAGCCATTGTGACCTCACGATGCCCATCTACGTGCTAATGCCAATGATAAGCATCAGACAATATTGAAGCTGCTGCACCGTCCATCTTCTGATCTAGGAAGACCTGCAATCTTCCAATCTTTGTAGGGAAGGAGAAGTGCTTGGAAGGACTCCAGTGCATAACTAGACTTAACTGATGGAGAAACCTTTGTCTACTTCGCTTCTGAATAAAGAAGGCTAGACTGATGTCTAGCCAGGAGGCCATACTCTAGTCTTGGCCAAAACCCTTCTGGAAAGGAGGAGCATATTCCCACTTCCTGTGTGAAAATCTCCAAAAGAGTGGACAGAGCTACCCAGTGGCGCTTCCAGTATTGGAATTGTGCTTATTATTGGTTTATGCACCACGTTGTGTTTGTTTCAGTGTAAACCTGTGCTTGGGACACGTCCAAGACAAGATCTTTATCACCGTGCTTGGGAGGGTTTGCGGGCACCCACCTCCTCCATGACCAAGGCATCTTCCCGGATGAGAACCGCTCGTTTGCTTAGAGGAGACTGGCCTCAATGGCTGCCCGAGCCTGCCCTCCCAACGCTGCCTGTGGGAAAGCTCCCTCTGGAGAACCTAATTTTAAATGCCTTCCTGCGTATTCATTCTTGCATGGTGCAATTCGAGCACACTTATTGGTGTTCTATCCATGCTGAAATAGAGCTGAGTGGGGGTTCACATTGGTCCCGGGGTGCCACTTACCAGCTGGGAGACTTTAGGCACATCTTTAACTTCTGACCCCCAATTACGTTCCCAAGAAACAAGGATGAATATTTGGGCTAGCTCAGTGCCTTTCCACTTTTCTTCTGCTTCCACATTGCAACTTCCTCATATACAATACTCTCTCTTTGTGACAGTGTCTTTCGATGGGAGAAGTGGGATGGCAGGGCATGTGTGTGGTCATGGTAGTGGTGGTGGTGATAGAGAATAGGCTTGTAAAGCCACGCATCAGCATCTCCAGAGTAGTTTGGTAAAGACCCCCACCCATCCCAGCTCAAATGTGCCTGCCATTCCTCCTTTGAGACTTGCCACACTAAATGATATCTAAGCCCCTTTATAGCTTAAGAATTCTATAATAATTTTTGCCTTTTTGCTATTCATTCTCCCCTATATGTCTGCAGGAGGCTTTTCTCTCTTCAGGGTTGTTTCCTTGGTGCTGATGGACAATAAGAAACTTTTCTCGGCAATTAGAACCATAATCTGTTGAGTCTTTTCCTGCTTGGGGAAAAAAAAAGAAAAGCCCAAGATGCCACCCAGGGTTGTTATAAGAATCAAATGGGATGAGGTATGTGGAGGTGTCTGGCGCCTGGGCCAGCATAGCTGCTCCCTAGACATCGACTTCCCTTCTGGCTCCCTGCACCACTTCGGTCATGCTCTACTCTTTAGTCATCCAGCACCTTCTGAGACCATGCAGAAGGTCATTAATGCTGTCTTCTAAATGAACTTGCTCCAAAAAATTTTTAGTGATCCCTAATGGAGCGAAATCAAGAATTGATTTCTGAGAGAAGTTGGTAATCATGATGTAGCTTCATGGGGGTCCCTAAAGATCACTAAATGGTGTGGTGCCCCTGAGTGAGGCACAAGAGAGGAGCACCCAGGTCAAATTGGGGTCATGTCCAATGGCTCAGGGTTGGGGCAGCCGTCATGGGGAAAGGTCTCTGAAAAAACAACGTCTGTCCTTGAAGTAGCCACAGAGGAAAGCAATGCTCCCAGAGGGATGTGATCGCCCCTCCCCCTGCTCCTTCTACATCTGAGACACTTGTCACCTTCAGCTTTGTGTTATAGCTAAGAGCGTTATTTGTCTTATTCTCCTGCAAACTTGGGCCAGAAACACTTCCTATAGTCCACCAAAGAAATGCGTCTATGCATTTTGATATTCTTGGAGGTTTGTGCAAACAAAATAATGTTACTTTCATGTTAATAACCGTGAGAAAATATTCACGGGGCCCACTGGGTGAAGGGCATGGCAGGAGGCAGCACGGACTGTGCTGAGGGTTGCTTGCTTATTGTGTTTTGCTGTTTGTATGTCCTGTTAACCACATTAGCAATTCAGGACATCCCCCGGATGCCCCGTCACTGGGCAAAGTATCCACTGCTGTTTCCTGCCCTCTCCCTCCAAGGTATAAACAGTTCCAATCACTCCCCAGGGCCCAAAGCAGGACCCAAAGTCTCCTCCTGCCTGGGGTGACAAGAACCAGTGGGGCCGGTTGTGGAGAAATTGCGCTGCCTCTCCTTCCTTCCAGACACTGGCCCGCTGCCTCTTCTCTTCGCCATACCTTCACCCCCAACACCTCTCGAGCCAGCAGTGAGCACAACTCCACAGTCATTTGTCAAACTGAAGTGCCATTGTAGTAATTATAATACATCATATTTTTTGAATGTCAGTTTTTAAAGTGTTCTCACACCCCTGTCCTTAGAGAGTTTCTGGTCCAGCCCTTCCTTTTGTATAGAAAACTTTGACCCAGAGCAGAGACCCACCCGAAGTCATCCAGTCCGTGGTTCATCATTTGGTCTCCCGTCTACTTTGTGTGGCAGGCCAGGAGGGCATGAGTATGAGCATCATTTTACAGATGGGAAAGCTGAGACTTGGTGAGGTTGGAGGTGTGCCTGGAATAGAGCCAGGTAGGCAGGAAGGGAAGGGAAGCCCTCTGCTCTGAGGCCGGTGCTCCTCCTCTTTCCCCAACACATACACACACAACCTTGTCCTGCAGGAGAAGGGGCGCCCCTGTCAGCAACCTAGGAAATGACTAGAAGGGCTGGGGAGGAAAGGAGAGTAGGGGTCACTTGACCCTGTCCTCACCACTACTGTGGTAAAAGGGCAACCACCAGACAGGCCTCCAGGGGGCATGCCGACAAGTCTCTATGATTCAATGGCCTGAGCCCTTCGAGTTGGGAGGGAGGCTTCAAAAAGCTGCGACCTTCGGGGCAGCCAGAAGGGCAAGGTCTTTACTGGGCAGTTTGTAATTTCCTGCTTTTTTTGGAAAATGGCTCCCGTGCCCGCCTGTCCCTGCCCTCCTCCTCCTCCTGGGGCCTAAACCACCGCCCTCTCCACCCCCTGTTGACTGGGCTCAGGGCGAGGAAGTGTGTCTGTATCCCGCCCCAACACAGGACACAGCGTCCTGTATTATTTCCAGCCTGCTGGTCCTGGGAATCTCTACTTACTTTTTCTCATTTCCTCCCCTTGAACATTAGAAACATTAGATTCCAAAAATAATCCAAGTCATAGTGTTCTGCAGGCTGCATGTGTGTTTTCTCCCAAAGCTGTTTTTCTCCTCCTTACATCCTTCCTCCCTCTCCTTTCTTTCCTCTCCTGCATTTTCAGCCCCACTGTGTGCTAAGGTCACCAGGCCTGCACGAGGAGTGTGGGTGTGGAGAGCAGAGTGGAGGAAGGACTGGAAAGAACGCTGGGCAGGGGAGGCTTGGCTCCCTCCCCAGTCTCTCATGAGGGCTGGAAGGGGCTGAGACCTGAACTGTCATATGCAAATAGCCTGCATATATGGCGCCTACTTGTAGGTGGACCCCGTAGAACTGTGGACCCCATAATGACCTCTTGGAACTGAGAACGTGGACGCTGTTTTAACAACATTTTCCAGAATCCAGGTTGTCACACTGATTCTGTCTGAAGCAATTTAGGTGAGCTAGGAAAACAAGAAGGTCCTGATCAGAAAGAGAAGTTGTGTGAGGCACAGGCAAGTAACTGAGAAAGATTCATTGATTCATTCATTCGTCAACAGATGTTGAGTGTCTACTATGTGTCAGGTCCTCTGCTAGGTGCTGAGGACCGAGTCTTCCCACCCCAGGCACTGGATGGGGGAATAGTGTAAGGAAGTGAAGGGAAAATTAGGTTCAGCATTGATGTGAGTCTCCATACCTTGTAAGAAAATTATGGCTTAGAAATAGAAACCACTCTAGAGGTTAGAACCTGGTTAGATATCAAGGTCTCTGTTGCTTACTGGGCAGAGGTCAGGGTTGGGGGGCTCTAGTGTGTTTGGGGAGTGAGTGGTGAGATGGTCCAAGACAAAAGAAAACATGTCCACTCTGCCGCAGTAGGAGAAGTGGAGGAGATGTCTTAAGTGCCCTTTTTGAACGAAAGACATTCAGGTATAATTTACAAAGTGAAAAAACAAACTGAGTCTCTGGGGTAGGGAGCTTCTTCACAATTCCCTTCCAGGCATTTTACTTTGAAGAACCCACTTTCCTTCCTCCTCTTCACCTTCTCTCCTACCCCCTGCACCCCTCCAACTGCCTTTCCCATTTGTGACCTTTCTTCTCCTTGCCCTGAACCTCCTCCAGCCTGTACTTACCCCCCCCTTTTGGTGCACCCATTCTCTCTGAACTTGTAGCTTCACTTCTCTTTTGTGGTCCTGCTTCCTTCCTTGGGTGGAGCTAAGGAAGAGCTCCATGAGTGGTTCAGGCCTCTCATGGAGGGCAGAGAGATCACAGGCCAGAAGACCTAGCCAAGACTTCTAGAAAGATCTCTGGCTTTGCAATCTCAGAGACCTGGGTTGGAATCCCAGCTTAGCTACTCGCTAGCTGTGGCCAATTCAACCCTCTCTGAGCAGTTTCTTTATCTGTAAAATATAGATTTTAATACATGCCTCAGGATTGCTGTATGGATTAAAGAAAATGTATATAAAGCATTTAGTATGCCCGGAGCCCAGTAGGTGTTCAACAGGTTTGTAGAGACAGACTTGAGCTGAGCCATGTAGATAGAAGGATCAGGAGTAGAAGAGAGGCTTAGGGAGTCTTTCTGAGGTCTTGGGAGAGAGGGCTGGGAGTAGACCCACATCTACAGCAAGGATCCTGGAGTAGACAGTAGGCAGCATGTGACAGCATAGCGTGGAAGCAAGGTAGGGACCTGGTGCCTGGAGAAACCAGGAAGAGATCTTGGCAAGAAACCTGTCAATGAGGATTAGATACAAGATCTGCTGCTAATAGGAGGAAAGGGAAGTGGAAGCACGTGATTGGGTTGGCAAGATCTTAGCACACTGTTGCTGAAGATAAGCTAATTAAATAAGTGCCAGATATTGTGCTGGGGACAGGCAATTGGAAGATGGAGAGAGTCAGGCCTTAGCACATTGGAGCAGGGGGCACCAGCAGATAGCTGCTGCATAGCGAAAGTTCACCGAGGTACCTGTCACTGCTATGGGAACAAGATAGATGGGGAAACATTCTGCCCAAGTTGGTGTGTAGGAAAAAGGGAAGAGCTTGAGCAAAGGTGTGGTAGCCTCAAAGGCCAGGGTGGGGTTCTGGGAACACCCACTGTCCAGTGTGGCAGGAGCTCAGGCTCCGTGGCAAGGAGTGCAGGAGGGTGATGTCTGTGCCATGTCAATTACCAGGAGCTACAACACGGGGTCAGAAATCTAGTCACACCACTCCCTGAGTAACCAGCAGACGCAAGGAAACCTGGGTGCGGATGAATGGTTCAGGCCCTGCCAGGAGCATCTTAGAATGCTAGAATCTTTGAATCAGAAGGTCCTGTTCCTCACCCAGGGCAGAACTCCCTTCCAGCCTTCCTGACTGACATGCATTCTTCTAGCCTCTGCTGAGCATTTCTGGGGTGGAGTCACAGCTTTGTGAGGCAGCCTGTTTCATGGCTACACAGGCTGTAGAAAGTCCTACTTTGTTAGAAAGTCTTCCTTCCACCAGGCCAGAATCTGCCTTCCTGGAGCTTCCACCCTGTGCTCCCAGCTCTGCCCTAGGGGCCCCCAGAACTAGTCTCTTCCTTCTCCCATAGGACACCCCTCCTGTGACTTGAAGATGGTCCTCATGGACTTCCCAGTCTCTTCTGCTCCACATGAACTCCCATCATTCTACTGGCCTATTTTCATTTGATGTAGGCTCTGAACTCTTCAATGTGGCATTCCTGGGACCATTTTTTCAAATATGAGAGGGGATGGGTTTGCAGGGTCTGCAGCTCTTGATCCCACTTCCACAAGTGAGAAAAAGATTTTGTGTGCATGGGTGTACTTGCTTCTTAAAGCTCAAGTTAGTCAGTCTGAAACTCCAAGGCATGCCCACTCAGAGAACTGTGTTCTCTCATTCAAATAGAAAGAGGCACTTCTTCTAGGTGAACACAAGAGGATGTCTTCTCACATGTACACATAGAGAGACTTTTCCAGTATGAAAGCGTTGAGTTGACAGGTTTTGATGCCCCGAGTTAGGTGCGCCCCGGTCAGTAGTATTCACTCTTCCTCAGGGAAAAGCCCCTCTCCGGGGTATTGACTATTCCAGCCCCATCCCTGTGCCCCATGGCTCTCCCTGATATCATTCCCAAGCAGGGCGAAAGCTTTGTGGTCTTGTCTTGGTGAGAGTCAGACAATTCATAGTGAAACACACAAAGGAACATTAATTACATTAAGTACCTCTACTGGAGTCTCAGAAGGGTTCTTCCCCCGTGTTCTCCATTCTATGTCCACCAAGCAACACCACTCTCTTGCTCCTTGCCTCATTTCTGGTCCCTCCATAGTGAGCCTTTTCTAGGACAAGAAGGACCCCGCTGTGGGGACCATTGCTGCTGTGGTGAGAGAAGACATGCCCTTTCTTGGTATAGAGAAAAAGGGATATTTAGTTTCCTCCATGCAGATCAGGTGGACTGACTGGTCCCACCTCAGAGTGGCACTTGTCCTGCCCTAGGAGATTTCCCTGGGGAGCTGACGCTTGTCATGTGGTATCAAGAGGAGGTGCAAAGCAGAGGGCCTAGCATGGAGAGTGAGACTGGACTTGGGCATTCAGCCCCCACCACCAGGACGTCCTCTTCTGTGCTTTGCACAGTCCCGCCTTCTCACACGTCTGTTCATACCAACCGCCCTCCCATTCCACCTATTGAAATCCTACCCTAGCTGAAGGTCCAGCTCAAATGCTCTCAAATGCTACTTTCCCCACTCCTCCCTATTGGAGGTGGTCTTTCTCTCCTCTGGGCATCTTCCTATAGTCCTTATCCATCCCGCTCAAATTGACCCTATTCCAACCCATCTTGTATTATAGCTTTATGTTCAAAGACCTCATTCCCCCAGTTATATTGCACATTCCTGGAGGTCAGGGCCAATGTCTTAGATAACTCTGTGTTCCCCAGAGGCACACAGTCAGAGCCAAATAAAAAGTAGACTGTGGCACAGTCTGTACTTACTGGGCTGCCTGATGGAACAAAACTTTTGTGAGCACTCTGAGCTGACACAAGAGCACCACCTACTGCTGAGTGGTTTCAAGGGACACTGCGTTAATGCTCTCAGTTAAAAACTGGGGTTTTAGCAAGTTTCTTCTTGCAAGGGAGAGATGAGGAGGCAGGGAGACCAGTTCCTTTTGTACTAATCCAAGTGTGAGCAGATGGGGTGTGGAAAGTGTGAGCAGTGGGAGTGGAAAAGAGAGAGAGGCAAACCCTGGAGCCACTCTAAAGGAAAGAAAATGGGACCAAGGAACCGACTGCATGTCAGGGAGGAAGGAGAGCCAAGGTAACTACAAGGCCTTCATGTTAGGGTGATGACGGGAGGGCAAGAGTGGAAAGAAATCCCAAAAACATTTTGGAGGAAGGATGGATGACTAAATTAAATTCAAATGTTAATTTCTTTTAACACACAGAAAAGTGAGAGAAGTAGTGATGAAGATTACTGAAAAGATTACTATAAGTTATCTGGTTATTGCATTTCTGCCCTACTCTTGGGGACAATGGCACTATCTAAAGACAGGAAGTCACTTTATCCTCTGAATAAGATTGTTAAAGCAATGGGGGGTTTTGAGCAGTGTCTGGGTTCTTCATTCCGTAAGTCCTTCCTGAGCTCCTGCAGGGTATGCCGTGCTAGGTTGGGGTCTGGAAGCTGGAAGTATGACCAAGCGTCTCCTGGATGTACCTGAGCCTGGCCCCCATGTACTCCCTCACCTGCCCTGGCCCCGCTGCTGAAGCTGCTACTGGAACAGGGGAGAAGGGAAAAAGGACAGTGCTAGCTCTCTTGCTCAGCTCAAGGTCAAGCCCACCTAGCACAGATCTCTTCCAGCAATGCGCCCACCCCCTTCTCTCCGAGAGGGGCTTGTAAAGGGAGAGCCATCTCCTCCTTAGCCCATGTGGAATTTTTCTTCCCAGATGTGCAAATGATTGGCACAGCCAATTTTAGGATGCGTGGGAGGATGGAATGAAAACATCCAACAGACACTCCATTTCTGCAGCAACAATAATAGTTACCATTTACTGAGTGCATCCTGTATGCCAGGAACAAGCATTAGCTCATCTAAATTAACTTTCCAAGGGCAGATCTCGCTTTATGCCTAAATTTAGCTCTGGGATAAAGTTGGGCACTATTTTCTCAGCTTGGATTAAATAGGGTTTGACCTCTTCAATTCTACATTTTGGGAAGTGAGTGAAGCACATTCCCTTACTCCGTTCCTGAAAATATTTTATCAGCATCTGTGGTTCAGATGGAAGGAATTTGGCCACTCGGCGTCAGTATCCCGGGGCTGCCTGGGCTGACTCCTGGCTTGGTTGGTCCTGTTTCTCGTCTGCTTGACTTGCTGGCTCCTGGATGACCATTCCTTTCCCACAGCGGGGTACTGTGTGTATTGCCAGTGCTGCAGGGAATTTAGCCCGTCTAGCCAAACAGACTGGAAATAAAACTCAAAAAACCATTATTTAAAGTCTGAAAATATTTATATTAATAATGGACTTGGTGAGACTTTTCATTATATCACTTAGCATGAGGAGGGCAAGAGTGAGGAGAGTGGCCTTTGAAGGCCTAACATGAGCATGTACTTCCCCAGGCAGAGCCGAGCCGCGGCTCATTTTCAAGGACACAGTGTGAGTTTAGCATGAAGTTTTGCAGCCTGGGTTTCTCTAATTAGAAAGCAACTACTTTTTGTGATTGCCAGCTTATCCTGTCTGAACCCAGGGGAGGTAGAAAGCATTCAGCATCCACTGTGTGTCATACCCTGTGCTGGCATCACCTTTCATAAGTTATCTTTCTCTCTCCCTTTGTCTTCTTTGACCCAGACTTTGAAGGGTTTGTAAGAAAAAGGAGTGGAGTGGGAGGCAGAGAACCTGCAGTTGGTGAGAAGTCTGTATTATGCTTGTTGATTTTGTTTTGTGCAATAACTGCTGGCTTGGACTCCCCTTTGCAGTGAGATAAATGACTCTCTTTCTGGAAGCCTCAGTGTAGAGGGTTAAAAGTTCAGGGTTAAAAGTGAATTTGACCGTATCACACCCCTCCAGTGGTTCCCCAGTGCTGCTGAATAAAGACCCAGTTGATACCAGCTACTTCCTCATGGACAGACCATAAGTCTCCACCTGAACTGTTTAAATAAAAATGCAGTGCATCGGAATCACCTGGAGAGCTCCTACTGAATCAGAACCTCAAGGGTAGGCCTGGGAAGCTATATTTTTTAAGAAAACATTTTAGAGGGGCTGGCCCAGTGGCGCAGCAGTTAAGTGCACACGTTCTGCTTTGGCGGCCTGGGGTCTGCCAGTTTAGATCCCAGGTGTGGACGTGGCACCACTTGGCACGCCATGCTGTGGTAGGCGTCCCACATATAAAGTAGACGAAGATGGGCACGGATGTTAGCTCAGGGCTAGTGTTCCCCAGCGAAGAGGAGGATTGGCAGAAGTTGGCTCAAGGCTGATCTTCCTAAAAAAAAATGAAATAAAAAAAAGAAAATATTTTAGATAGTTCTGAATTAAGGCTAGGTTTGTGAACTACTGTGGTAGACACTGGAGCAGTGAGTTTGGAGGAAAGAGAAATCAGTATGGGCTCAGTTGGTCAACGAAGGCATCCTAGGTGGTGAGACTTCAATTGTATTTTGAAGGAGGGGAATAATTCGGATATTTGAGTGTGGAGCATTTCATGGGGGGAAAGATCTGTGCACAAATACAGGGGTGGCAGTGAGCATGGCAGTGACTAGAATATGGCTGGAAAGGATGCTTGCTGTGGGACAGCAGTGTGAAATAATAGAGAAAGGCAGATTCAGACCAGCTGGGGAGGGAGGAGCTCCTTGAATGCCAGAATAAGGAGACTGGATTTTGCATTGTAGGTGACAGATAGCAGCAATAATTTTGCAGGGTTTTTTTTGACCGAGGGAATGCCATGATGAAAGCAGTGTCTTAGAGCAGTGGACCTGGTGGTGCAGATGGTTTGGTATAAGGGAGAAAACGGAGTCAGGGAGACCAGTAAGGAATTCCAGTATGAATTAATGACTGCGGTCATCTAGGCAGGAGGGGCTGTGGGGTGAGTGGCAGCAGCAATGGAAAGTAAAGGGTAAATTTCAGGGTTATTTGAGGAAAGAAAGAACAAGTGGGCTCTGGGGGATGAGGTGAAGATGTGGGAAGTCAGGAGAAGGTAACAGGTTTCATAGAAAAGACACAGTAGTTGGAGATGCTGTGGAACGTCAGGGGATATCCATATTGAGTGCACAGGCACCATGTGACTAGGAATAGTCTGATATTTGGGTGTGTATTTGGGAGACATTTTGATAGTGGTTTAAAAGCATGGACTTTGGAGTCATCCAGACCTAGATTCGAGTCTTCAATATGCCATTTGGGTTTTCGTTATGTGACCTTGGTCAAGTTGTTTATAATCTCTTTGACTCTGTTTCTTCAACTAGAAAAAGGTGATGATGATGGTATCTGCTACCTCATAGGGCTGTGATGAGGCTTGAGATACTGTGTGTAAAGCTCTTGTGTAGAGCCTTGCACATATTTATTTTTGTCGGTTATCTGGAAAGTTAAGGTTAGAGGGCACCCCGGGACAGAGGAAATTGGATGGAATTTAGTTTCAGATGGAGACTAGATTCTAAATTTATCTCCATCACTTACAAGCAATTGTGTGACGTTCGGCAGTTTACTTCACCTCTTTGTACTGAGTTTTCAGCATGTTTAAAATGGAACGAACAATTCCTTCTTTGTAGCATTCTTATGAGGATGACATGAGATAATCTATGGAGGAACTTGGCACAGGGCTTGGCACATGAAATAGGAAATACTATTCGCTTTGTTGAAGTCATGAGCCGGGATGGATTTTCACGTGGACAGAGCCTGATGAATAAAAGCAGAGGACTGAGGGCTGAGTCTTGAGACTGTCACAGTGAGGTGTGCAGGACATGAAAGGAAGCCGTGAAGAGGCAGCTGGAGAAGTGGAGGCAAGTTTGGATAAATGAGTGTAGGACTGGAGGATGGGAGAGCTTTCAAAATTAGAGTGTTGCTGTTGTCTCATCCTGCTGAGACGAGACATGACGTGTCAGGGAGGAGAGTGGCCGTGCGTGAAAGCGCAGGTGCTCCTGAGAGAATTTAGTGTTGGGTGGAGACCTGCGAAGGCAGAGGGGAGAAGCTCATCATGTCTGCAGCTGGGTGGCCTGCCCCTGAAAATGACCTGGGGTAGAGGGCCAGAGAGGGTCGAGTTTCAGGAAGGACTGCATCAGATTCTGATGTGACATCACAGGGAAAGAGAAGGACTCAGAAAGGAAGAGACATGGATTTTCACTGTGGGTGCAGATTTAAGAAAGCAGTGAAGGTAGACCTATTACAGGGGGTTAAGGAGGAAGAGGATAGAGGGAAAACAAAGGCAGCAGGGGCAGAACACACTTCTGAAAGTTTGGTGATGACGGGAAGTATAGACGGAATGAAGCTCTGAGCATGTTGGAAGGTAGAGCGACAGGGTTAAGAGCATCGATGTTGCAACTAGGCCCCCTGGGTTTGAATCTTGGCTCTGCTGCCTATTAGCTTTGTGGCTTTGGGCGAGTTAATTAACCTCTTTGTGCCTTAGTTTTCCAATCTATAAAATAGAGATGATAATATTGGGGGTTAATATTGGGGAGATAATTATGAGGTTATTAGAGGATTAAATGAGTTAACATATGTAAAGTGCTTGGAACAGTGCCTGGCACATAGCATGGATTCAGTAATTGTGAGTTGTTGTTATTGTTGTTGTTACCATTATCATTACTGCTGTTATTGAGAGAAATTGAAAATGGAAAGGAGGATGGAGAAAGGGAAGACAAGAAGGGGCACAGTACTGTTTATATAGTTTGGCTCTGAAATATGCATGCAACACACACCAGGGAGTCCTCTTAGACTTTACTGAATGTTCTGACCAATGAGACTACAATGGGCCATCTTTGGCACTGATCTACTCGGGGCAATATCACACGGGAACGATGGCTTACCAGCAGGATAGTCCTTGCAGCAGAACAGCTCAGATGCAAGAAGACAAGATCCACGGTGGGCAATTGCGGAAGCTGCCATGGCTTAAAAAATCCTTGCTCCACAGGAGCCGATCTCTCTTGTAACAGCTCCTTCGGCACCCTTCCAGGGTCCCTGTAGTGGACATGCCAGTTACAAGAGGCACCACGCTCGGGGAAGCCCAAGGTATGATGCCCCTCTCAGGTATTTATAGTTCATTGATAGTCCTTCTGATTCAGATACAATTTAGCAATCAGGGTTGTTTTTTTTTTTTTTTTTTTTTACCATAGGTAATGTGATTTGTCACATACTATCTTAATCTGTTTCCAGGGAGACAGAACTGGGATGTTAACTGAAGGTCAGATTGTCATGCAGAAGGGGAAATGTTTTGTTAACCCTTTACTCGCAGTGGGATATTTGCCTGTTTTATAGAGAAACCAGGGCAATTCTAGATGTGAGCAACATGTTAGGATGTTAGAGCTGGGATTTGGGAATTAGGGAATTTGAGATGGAAGGTGTAAGAAATGTGCTAGGAGATCGATAGGATGTCCACAGGTCAGAGACACAGCCTGGTTGGTGAAATTGTTTGGTATCTTGGCTGATTGCTGTGGCTACAGTGGTGGGGTCCCCCAGGTAACCAGGCTGCGCCATCCTTCCTGGAGCAGCCGGATATATAGTGAAAGATACAAATGGCTTCTCTGTTATACAATATATAAAAAGTATGCCAGCGGACATGCCAAAAGCCTAAAGGAAAACAGGCAGAGCCCAGGGCACCTTCTCCCCCTCAGTAGCTATGTATTGACACCTACAGTCTATCAGGCACAAGTCCCCGCCGCCCCTCCCATCTAGAGACACCGGCGTGGAGATGGTCTCTCAGAACCCTGAACCCCTGCGGCCTGTAAGCCTGCAGGTACAGACAAGGTGAGGTGTCAAACTCCCTTTGGTGAGGAATCCTAGGAACCTAGAAACAAAGCCCACATTATGGGGTCCTTTATCTTTTTTCTCTCTTTGCCCCACTTTGGACAAAGCAGGGAAGCTCAGTCCTAGGAAAGTGGATCATTGTAAACCAGGGTTGAAGGGTCTTAAGCGTCCTGGGCCAGAACAGACACATGGGGTCTTTGTGTCACCCTGTTTGCACAAGAATATGTGAAAGCAGAATTGTGAAGGGGGGGAGGTTCGCCTCTGGTTCCCACCCTCTTCTCATGTTAGGGCCTCTCTCCTCTCTAGGGCTCCTCCACCACCTCATTTTAGGATCTCATCCCTGCATCTTGCTCACAAAGGGCCTTGGCTTTCTTACTGAGCTGCTTCTGTATCCAGGATAAACTAATTTCAGGAGGGTTTGCAGGAATAATGCATTTTAATAGGAGTCTCCCCTGAGTGTAAACTGTTAAGAGCCAAAGAGATTGAGTCTCTAGTAATGAAAGAGTTGGGGTGTGGCAGAGGGGATGAGGGAGGGAGCATCTGAAACAAGGCAGGAGGGCGTGAGATGCCCCGTCAGGCCACACAGGGAGGGCAGGAGTGCACCAGTGCCCTCAGGCATAACCCTGAGAGAGTGTACTGGTCTCTGAGTCTGCGTGGGCCAGGCACCACGGGGCCCTCTGTGTCTGTGAGGGTGAGGCAGTGAGAGGATGCAGGGGCATCTCTAGGCCGTGTCTGTGCAGCGCCCCGTGTTGCTCCGGGAGTGCATCTCTGGGAGGAGTGAGCTGTGGATGTGTTTGTGTTCGAGTTGCAGGTGTGGTTCCCATTAGCCCGTGGAGATTTCACAGTAAGGTGAACCTACTGCAATTTTAAATCCACACCTTTCATCTGTTTTGAGCTCTGAATGAAAACCTTGGGGAACTATATGCAGTAGAATATGCTCACTATATGGATTTTAAACTCTATCAGGTATGCAACACTTAACAAATCATGACACCGTTATCTTACTTGAATCTCGCTGTTACCATAAGGTTGAAATAGGGTAAATTGTTATCCCCGTTTTACCAATAACAAAACTGAGGTTCAGACCAATAACCTAACTTGGCAATGTCTATGCAGCAGAATCTGCACTAGAACCCAAGTCTCCTGATTGAGCCTCTGTTCTTCACAGTCTCACATGCATAGCATTTTATTGTGGAATTGACTGCACTCCAAGATCCCCAGATGCAGCTAGGATGTTAGTGCTGTTTAGGGCTCAAGCTTTTATGGATGGGTCACTGCAGTGTATAAGGGACACAGGTGATATTGGGCTGTGCATATTTAGACAAAGAAAATCCGTTGGTTTTCTTCTATCCTCTTAATCAGCTCATCAAAGCTGAATATAAACAACTTTAAAACCAATAGAATCTATAATTACAGACAGTATAAAATACTAACAGTAGGTGGTAAGGTGGTTTGAAAGCTAAAACTCTAAATTACATGCCATTGCTAAATTTGCAAATGAAGGAAAATAAGCACAAGATCCTCATTGTGTTTTGGGGTTTTTTTTGCTCTATGAAATAGTTTATGCTTCATTAGAAACAGAACAGAACAATAATAACCTTTTAGTTATCCCCATCTTTATAAGAAAAGAGGGAAAAGGTTTCTGTTTATTTTCCTAATTTGCATTTAAATACATTCTTTTATCATTTATTATAGAGAACCAGATTTTCACATTTTCCCTGAATTTTAGCCAGTATAAAAAAAAATTACTGGGGCCAGCACTGTGGCATAGTGGTTAAATCCAGCACATTCAGCTTTGGCAGCCTGGGTTCCTGGGGTTCGGATCCCTGGCGCAGACCTACACTAGTCGTCAAGCCATGCTGTGGCAGTGACCTGCACACAAAATAGAGGAAGACTGTCACAGATGTTAGCTTAGGGAGAATCTTCCTCACCAAAAAAACAAACAAACAAACAAAATTATCTTAGTTAAAAGCAAAACATGAAAAAGAAAAAAAATCCAAGTAGCTTACATGTAACATCTCTCTTCTTAATGAGACAAAACTATGTTGGTTTCCAGACAAAGAGATAAAATTTCATTGCTTAGACATAAACTTGCCTCTTGGAGGAATTTTGTTGTTACATTACATTTTGTTTAACCTACCATTTGTAGCTTCTCAAAAAGAAAAAAAAAAAAAAAAAAGACAGTTCAAAATGATTGAAACCAATGAGGAGATGTTTTCTTTAGTTTTTCTTGAGATCTTTGGGTTAGTCTGGTTCATGTGTCTTCCGGAGAGCCCAATTTGAATAGATCAAATCATAAAACGCCCTAGCTGGAAGGGAGCATAGAAGGGGTCCGCTTGTACGGAGATTAGCAATCCCAGAGCCTGTGGCTAACTCACTCATGCATTCATTCGTTCACAAGGAATTTCTTGAGAGCAGTGGAGCTGTTTGAAGGAGTTGTCCCCAGGCACCGATGGGGCAGAGGCGAGGAGACAGGAGGAGGCTGGGGGTTGGAGAGTGAATGGCCCTCTGGAAGGGACAGCACCTTTCTCCAGCTGGAGCCCCACAGGGCCCTGGTGGCTGCCTTTTGGGGGTAAAAGGGTGGAGCCCAGGCAGAGGGGGTCCTACAGCCACATGCAGGAGGGAGGGCGCCTCCCAAGAGCCTGGCTCAACAGGCACTCAGTGAATGTGCCTTGGGTGGAATGAATTAATTCTAGACCATGGGCTTCACTTCTCTGAACCTGTTTCCTGCCTGTAAAGTATGTCTGATGGATGCAGTGAAGTGATGTGTGTGACTGGGCCTTCTGAACTCTGCAGCACCAGACAAATGTCAGGGCTGAGACTAAGAAGCTGCCTTTCTCTGGCTATCAAACAACGCCAGTTTTCTTGCTGACGTTCTTCTATTCAAAAGTTAGAAATCTAAGTTGTAGCAATGAATATGGGTTCTGATCCAGGAGAATCAATAAAACCATTTTTTATTTTGAACGGAAAAAAATACATTCCATAAGTTTCTAAATTGAGCCAACTGTAAACCACGATGCTCACCTCCATTCTGGGAACCTCTTCTCTCTTGCAAATGAAAAGAAACTCAGAAATGAAGAAACTTGCTCACCGTCTCATGGGTAGTTAGTGACAGATCCAAACCCGGAACCAGCCTAGTCCTCGTCCCACTTGACTGCACACACACACACACACACACACACCCCTGAGTGCACACACACACACACCCCCCTGAGTGCACACACACACACACCCCTGAGTGCACACACACACACACACACACACCCCTGAGTGCACACACACACACACACACACCCCTGAGTGCACACACACACACACACACCCCTGAGTGCACACACACACACACACACCCCTGAGTGCACACACACACACACCCCTGAGTGCACACACACACACACACCCCTGAGTGCACACACACACCCCTGAGTGCACACACACACGCCCCCCTGAGTGCACACACACACACACACCCCTGAGTGCACACACACACACACCCCCCTGAGTGCACACACACACACCCCTGAGTGCACACACACACACACACCCCTGAGTGCACACACACACCCCTGAGTGCACACACACACGCCCCCCTGAGTGCACACACACACACACACCCCTGAGTGCACACACACACACACCCCCCTGAGTGCACACACACACACCCCTGAGTGCACACACACACACACACACCCCTGAGTGCACACACACACACCCCTGAGTGCACACACACACACACACACACCCCTGAGTGCACACACACACACACCCCTGAGTGCACACACACACACACACACACACACACCCCTGAGTGCACACACACCCCTGAGTGCACACACACACACACACACACACCCCTGAGTGCACACACACCCCTGAGTGCACACACACATGCCCTTGCTCATGTACACACACATGTGCACATGCACATACATTCTCTCTCTGCGGCCATTTCCACTGAATGCAACAGAAATGATGCTGACCCTTGCAGAAGCCAGGCTCACAAGGGTGAGGATTGTATACAATTAGGCAGCAGGTTTGGGCCCAGAGAAGACTTGAGACTGTCTCTAGGAAACAGTCGTCCTGGAGAGACCCTGGTTGGTGATATCACATGGGACCATCTGGTCCCCAGAGCAGGTCTTTTCTTCTCTGTCTGAGACGTGTATCACCTCTTTGGAGCACCGCCTCCAGCACAACTGAACTTTCCCAGAATGCCTGGCCACTGGAGAGCAGCTCATATGCTCCAAGGTGGAAGTCGGCATGGGTGGAATGGCATGGGGCAGACCTCCTGCTCTGAGAAGCCTGTTCAAGGAGATGCACAGTTCCTCCGGCACTCTCACTCTCGCCTGTCTTGAACTCACTTTTCTTACTGCTTTCCACTCTAACCGGCTCACGTTCAGCAATCCTTGCTCTTAGTCCAGTGGGACCTGGTGCCAGGCAATCTAATCATGGTGGTGCTAGCACAGAACTCTGCTGCTCATTTGCATATCTAAAGTCATTTAACATAAAATACAGGGAAGGTCACTTCTCGGCCACAGGGATATCCAGGAAAGTATATGGAGTGAGCACAAGGACTTCAGGCATTTCAGATTCTCATTAACTTTATTGATTCTTTTGTCAATAAGGAAAAGAGATAAGAAATTATTTTAAAATAGGATTGAGAGGCAGAACTTTAAAGATCAAAAATTACAGAATAAGATTCATCTAAACTCCTGGGGCACCTGTCTTCTTTTCCCCCTTGTCCTTAATAATAATTTTAAAAAAATGGCCCGAGTGCCATGATGTGGGGCTGGCCGTGGCTGGCGGACCCAGGATGGTGCACAGCGCAGATAACAACCCAGCCTGTGCAGGAGCTGCCAGCCTGAAACATCCCTGATGCTCGAAAGTGAAGAATGCTACTTTCATCCTTTTGTGATTCTCGGTGTAGGTATCCAGAAGTGATCTGAGTGATTCAGAAGGGAGTATCGTCTCCAAATCATGCACGTGTGCCTTTGGAAGGTGGTGTTGTATACTTAAGTTTGAGTTGTCTCTCCAGACACGTAACTCTAATTGCCCACAGGACACCTCCTCCTGACGCATTTGTAAGCCCCTCAATCTTAGCACATCTAAAACAGAGCCTACGATCTCCCCACCCCCACCCAAGCTTCTTACCCTCCTCTTAGGTAGCACCTGTGGTGGCAGCTTTTATTACAAGGCCCCAGGGCACCATGCCAGGGTGCCAGGGAGAAACCTGGCTGTTCCCCTGAGCTCTTTCTCACCCTCCCCTCCCCAAACCATTGTCAGTCTCATTTTTAGTAGCTCTCAAATCTGCCCACTTCTCAGCCTCCACTGCTACTTCCCTAAGCCAGATTTCCAGGTTCTCCCCTCACTCATTGGGTTACTATAAAGCCTCCTAACCCTTCTCTCTGCCCCATCCCGCCCTCTTCAATCCACATCCCGCACTGCTATGAAAGCTTACATCACACTTCACTGCTCAGCTTAAAACCCTCCACCAACATCTTGCTGCTCATAGTATACGGTCCAGGTTTCCTGAAGCCTGTGTCCAGGGCTCTCCGTGGTCAGCCACACCTCCTCACATCGGGCTCCAGGAGCATATGGGGATGCTTCCAGAGCCCTCGATACCCTGGGCTGCCCCACAGTTCTGCCCCTTTTATCTCCCCTTTGCCTGGAGCTCACATCGCACTCTTCTTCACCTGGCTAATTCCTACCTGAGTCAAGGCTCAACTCAGGTGTCACCTCCTCTGGGAAGCCTTCTCTGCTCTTCCCTGTTTCCATGCCATCAAGAATGGGTGCTACCTCTGTGCTACCTTGATAGCATATGTTGGCCTCTATCTCCATAGATTTTTTTTGAGGTGTCATTTTAATCAGGTCATATGCTAGGTTTTACTAACGTTGTATCTGAGTCCACATCTTCTTACCCCACTGGCCTTTCAGTCCCTGAAACTCAAGAATCACATTTTAGTCATTGTTGGCCTTCTGTTGCCTTGGACAGTGCTTGGCACATAGTGTCCCAAAAATGTTGGTTAGATATAACTGAAAAAGTGAATTTGCTCTTCTGTTTAAAGAGAAATAATGGAATGAGGCTGTACTTCTGCCTCCAGGAAAGCTGGCACCGTCTTTGCAGCGTCTCAAACTGCACCTACGCTCAGCTCCTCCCTGCTCTGCTCTGCTCTCCTTGAGCTGCAGCCTTTAGCCCATCCCAAGCTATAGGGCATCTGTGCCAATGATAGCAGTCCTCTTCCCCAAAAGTTTCACACCTTTCCTGCCTGTATCATTTGACTGCTCTGGGCAGAAAATTACAGAAAATCCAATTTAAACCAGCTTGACTAATAAAGAAGATTTCTTGGCTTAGGTATAAGCAAGTCCAGAGACAAAGTAGAGATCAGGCAAGGCTCAATCAGGGCTCTTCCTATTTCCTGCCATTGTTTTGGCTATACCCTTTCTCTACCCGTTGGCTTCACCCTCAAGCTGCCAGCAGAATGGCTGCAACAGTTTGAGGCTCAGGGTCACAATGACAGTATCAGAGGAAGAAAAGTTGTGTCTATAGAACTAGGGTTCTGTTTTCCCAGAAGCTTCCAGCAAACTTCCCCTCATGTTTTATGTACTGAATTGGATAACATTCCTGTTTCTGAGACAATTTCATTGGCCGGGACATGTCACACACTAATTGGCCTAGATCTGGTGTCCTGAGGAAGGATAGCCTTTAGAGTGATCAGGCCCTCCTTGGAACTGGGGTTCTTGTCATCTCCCTTTACAGTGTGGAGGCTGCCTGGAAGAGAGGTGGAAACCTAAATGAAAACCAGGGTACAGAGCTCGGGGGAGGAAAGTGGCTCCATGCCCACTGCACCAGGCAGTGCTTATGCTACCTTTAAAATCCTCCTCTTCTGGTTCCTGATGGGTTAGAACAGAAACCCTGGAATTGTGAGGCTGGGGAGTTACAAAGAAGGTTGATTCAGTTCAGAGTCCATTCAACAGTGTGTGGTTGGGCGGTGTGTAAGTGGGATAGGGGCACGTTAGGATCCCTGTTGCTTCCAGCATGGGTCTCTCTCCTCTACTGCTGCAGGAGGGAATGGATTAAGCCTCCCAGCTTTTCCCTCATCACCTGTCTTTAAAGCACACATGGGCCCCTTTTGAGGCTAAGTTTTTACAAAGGGGGAGTAACTAGGTGTAGTGAACAGCTTCCTCCTGGTCTCCCTGATTCTCTCACTCATTTTCTCTTTTTTCCTTAGCCTCTGTAGAGAAACACAGCGGCTGGCGGTGGGTCCTTATGCCAGAAGTGAGGGCTCTCCTGGGAGACACAGCTGTGGTCGCCCCGTTCTGAGAACGTGATTGGTTCTCACTAGGCACAGCAGGAGGGCTTTCATTCTGCCAATAGCTCTGAAAGTTGTGTGCGGTTGAACCCATGACCCTTCTGATTACTCTGTACCATCTCGTCCCCTCTAGATGTTCGACTGGATAAGCCACAACAAGGAGTTATTCCTCCAGAGCCATACGGAGATCGGAGTCAGCTACCAGCACGCCCTAGACCTCCAGACGCAGCATAATCACTTCGCCATGAACTCCATGGTGAGTGGAGGTGTTCTCGGCACTGCCTGGGGGGTGGGGGCTGGGGTGAGGAGAATGGTGAGGGGAAGAAACTGGGGGCAGGGAGGCAGAAACAGACTTCCAACTTGAGTAAGAATGAGGAGCTCTGAACATGAGGATCCCTTAGCATTCCATTTGCCAGGATGGGGGACGTGTGCAGGACACGTGGCCAGCCAGCTGTTCCTGTAGCAGGTTATGGCCCCATTACTGCCTCCAAACCCTGCTTTACATGGTGAAAGGAATGTGCTGGGCTTGTAGAAGGCATTAGCTCAATGCAAGACTAGAAGGGAGAGTCACGAGTCGCATTCCGCTGACTTAACCAAAAAGCATATGTGAGTCTGAGCTGGGATGGTGAGGGGCCTCAGGCTATGGGGCTTTGGAAGGGGTTGAGTGAATTGAGGCTGTTTAGACTGGAGAAGAGGAGCCTTAAGGGACGGATTGCTGCCTTCGGATCTGTGAAGGGCTACCTTGGAGAGAGGAGGGTAGGAGTGCTTGTGTTGGTCCAGGAGGCAGAACTGCCCAGGGGACAGCAGTTGGAAGGGGAGGCGGGACATGGCTTGGGGTGGGATGCATTGAGTTAGTGAGTTCCCGTGATGGGGAGTGTTCAAGCAGACCCTGAATTCAGAGAGGGGTATTTGCTAGCTGTGGGGCCATAGGGAATTTACCTCTTTGTGCTTCAATTTCCTCATCTGTAAAATGGAAATAATAATAGCACCTTATAGAGTTGTTGTGGGGATTCAATGAGTTAATTGTAAGGCAGTTGGAGCTGTGCCCGGTATAGAATAAGTTATTAGTAAATATTGCTATTATGATAATGATAGTAACGATGTAGGAGTCTAGTCCAGATAACACCTGTGATCCCTTGTAAAACTAACACTTTGGGATGCTATTTTTTCCATGTGGTCACCCCAAGACTTTATTTCAAAACCTTGTCTGCCCCTTGAACCCGTGATATTTGAAATGCCTGCAGCCTAAGTTGCCTCAACTTATCTCTCTCTCTCACCCCTCTGCCAGCTCTTCCTACTTGTACTACTGGTCCAGAAGAATAGGTCCACTCTTCCCCATATATTTGAGCACCAAAGACACTATCATTTCAGCCAGTGCTGCTGGGAGGGGGGCAAGTGTTAGAAAAATATAATTATGGAGGATTACAGAGGCCAGGAAGGAAGAAAATTTCATTTTCTAGCAGATTGTTTTAATATGCTATATACTGAGCTTAACATACTAAAGAAGAAATAATTATGGCCTCAAGTTGTTCAGTGTCTAGTTGGGGAGATAACTCAGATAATCATGGTGCCGCTTGATATGTGCCATGATAGAGATCTGCTGAGTTAACTAAGAACCTTAAAATCTCAGTGGTTTGAAACAACAGGGGTTTATTTCTTACTCCTCCCACATGCCCATCACTGGCTGGTGGGAGCTGTGGTCATCACAGTCTCTCGGGGACCCAGGCTGATGGCCAGCCACCAGCTTAGATGCTGCCAGTTTCCTTACCAGACAAAGCATGTAGTCAAGCTCATGCTGTCTCTGAAACCTTCCACCCAGAAGTGACATATGCCACTTTCACTCACATTTCATTAACCAACACTGGTCACACGGCCACACTAATTTTGGGGGTGGAAGTGTATGGTCCTACCACTTGTTAGGGAGGAGTGTGTGGGATATTTGTGAGTAGCCCAAATGACTAGCACAGGGAGCCATTGCAGGATGTAAGGCAGAGATGAACAGGATGAGATTTGCATATAAAGATAACTCTGGCTGCAGAATAGAAGGTGGTGGAACCAGGCAGGGAAAACATCGATATTGATTGTATTATCAATTTTGGCCACAACACAGTCTTGTGTCTTCATCTAAATGTAAAGGCTCACTTCCTTCCAACGAGTCTCCTATAATTATGTCTCATCCCTGGCTCACTTTAGTCCCAGAGGAACAAAGTAATTGATCACAGGTGATTAAGAACGTGAACTCAGATCTAGTCAAGTTTGATTATCTGTGTGCTTTGTGGATTTCCCCTGGTGAATTTTATAAATTCTGTGCCAGAATCTTCATGTCACCCAACTGCCTGGCCCTAAGGCAAACACACTCATTTTAATAAGAAGCAAAGACAAACATAATTAGGGAAGTAAGTCTGCCACCAAACCCCTCAAAACAATGCACTACAGAGCTAAATAGAAAGAGCCTTTGGCTTTGAATTATCTGCACCACTGCTCTCCTCTGTTAATATGGATAACTGAGAGTTAATAGCACATCAAAACCTTTCTTCTGACACACTTACTTTTGAAGTCTCCATTTTCAGGACAAAAACGAGGGAGGAAATTTATTGAAGGGAAGCATCTCCTGGAGCTGGGAGAGAGGGAAGAAGAGATTTAACATACAACAGCCAATTAGCGTGTTCCAGCCCATCGCGTAGTGTGCCACTGCCAATGCATACGGCACGGCACTCGGAGGGCCCTTTAGCCTGGTTAGGCTGGATCTCCTCTCTGGCTGCAGGGCAAGGGAAGGGAAATCCCAGCGTTGTTGGATCAAAGTGCTGGGCACCTGTGCTTTATAAACACACCCCGCGCCTTTGTTAACTGGGAGGTTTACTGGTTTGTTATTAAAAGGAACTGCCACAAAGAGGGATGTCAGCATCCCAAACAGGTGAAAGGAGGGAATTACAGACTCCTTTTCTCTGGTCTGAATGATGGATGTTGCTGCCAAGAAACAGATGAATGCGAGCAGATATTGCTAGAACCCAATGACTATAGGAACGATCAGGTACTCGGGGAAGTGGGGCTGTGGATTGTTCTGTAAACTCACTGAGGCATCTCTGTTTCTGTTCTTGGAAATTATACACACGCCTCTACACACACCCACACATCTGTCCACATAAAGGTACGTGGAGCGTACTTTGTTTCAGGCTACCCGTGAGTTCTTTGTTTTTGAATCCTGTTTTACCACTGAAATAGGCCGGTGACTGCTTACCTTTCAGGAAGGTCACAGATCCCTTTGAAATCTGGTGAAGGATGTGATCCTTTCTCCAGAGAAATGTATATATAAACAAAATTTTTAAGACGATTTTAGGAGATTTAGAGACTCCTGAAGCCTATCAATCAACCACCCCAATTTAAGATCTCGAGAACCTCATGACTTCTTTATTCATCGTTCCACAAATAATTAAGGGTCAGACATTGTGCTGGATGTTGGGCATATGTGGTGAACAACACAGAGATGGTCTGTCCCACGGAGGTTCCAATGGAGAGAGATATTAAATATATAATCTCGTAAATAAACACATAATTACAAACCAATAAGTCTTATGCTGGAAAAGTAAAGAATGCTATGAGAGTATAATGAAGGGGCTCAGTTTAAATGAGGAGAGGTCAGGTACACTTTTCAATCAATAATCACTATTGTCTTAAAGCTCATTGTTCATTCATTGATCGTAATTAATGGTCTGTGAATTAATTCTATATGTACCAGAGAACTTAGAATTTAAAGAAGCCATAGGTATATTGTTTTGTAAATGAAAAGGATCAACTTATAATTTATCAGTTTTCTAAGTTTTGTTTTCATGTGTCTAGTTTTATATACTGGTTAAAGACCCAACTCCAGCTGAGGTAACCATTACTGAGAAATAATCGCCTATTGTTAAAGCATGGAAGAAAAGTCAGAAATTTCCTAAATTTTATTTATGAATTGGTACCAAGAAAGGCTATCAATTATTAACATGCCAAGAGTGTGGGAGGGATACTCTACTGAGTATGGTAAGTGAGCAGTTCTGAAAGGAGATTGATCTTTGGCCTTTCGTCATAACATGTCTTTTGCAGTTCTCACTGGGGAATCCTATTCTTTTGATCTTCAAAAAATAAGCAATAATAATAATAACCCACCTACTAAACCCAGTAGGCAAATATTCTCTGGTTTCTTATAGTGCCTCAGAAAGTCAGGTTTCCTGAGCTCTCTGGGGGCCTCTTCTTTCTCCATTCTGCCTTCTGTTGTGGAAGCTTTTCTCGCAAATTCTCCTTCCCATGAGTGTGGCCTTCTCCTCTGATGGGCGCGTGGGCAGACGGAAGTAGGGTCAGGTCGTGATATGCAGCAGAACAATCGTGTAGCCACCCATGTTCTAGTTCTTCATGAAAAAGAAGCTCACAGGACTATATACAACATAACGCAGCCTTATTTACAATTTTAATTAGCTGGTTCTTTGGGGAAAAAAACAAATTGCTAGTGGTTTCTGTCTAGAGTTTTAAAATATGAAATGATACTCATTTTCTATTACAACTGTGAGGATTCACGTTAGTGATAACCATGTGCAGCTGGGCGGTGGGAATTCTGTCTGCTGCGGCATGGTTGGTGGCTGCTTTAATCCTATTAATTTGCTCACCAGAGGCGTAGATTGCCACTTGATGGTGTACAAATCAGACCAATTGCAGCAAAGCCTGTGGTGCTCTCTCTTTGTTTTGAGGGAAAGTTACAAATGGTAACACCAAGGAAAAGTCAGATCAGGTGCAAGAAAAATAAAGATTCTGAGGCAGATTTCCTGACCCCAATTTGAGAAGCCTTGCTCTGGGGTTCTCTGTCATCTTTGATTCTTGACAGCCTCAAATCAGATTCTGCAGCATTTCCCCACTCCCAAACAGGCAGCACTTCTCATAATGACAGTATTGCTAGATTTTGGGTATACACACACACACACATTTGCTATTGAGATGTTTAAGTAGCCAGTATTTGGCCCTACAATAGCTGCAAAGCCCCTTCATAGAGGTGAAACCTGTTAAAAAAGAAGAAAAAAGAAGAGATAATCTTATCTGACATGCGTTAGTCTTTTTAGTACAGTGTTTTTCAAAGAATCATGGAGTGAGCTTGCTAAAAATGCAGATTTCTCTTTGGCTTCCACTCCAGTCCTAGAAAATCATAATCTCTGTGGGTTGGGACCCCAGGAGTCTGCATTTTTGACATGTTCCACAGGTGATTTATATGCGTATTAAAGTGAGAGAACTGTTGTTCAGTGGAGGTCTATAAGTAAAAAGTAGTCGCTCTCTAAAATAAAGCATCACGAGTTTTGAAAGACAGTCCACTTCCAGCATGACAGCTGGAGCTCTGCAGACCCGTTCTCCAGTGAAACTGGTGAAAATTATTTTAAAACAACCATTTAAAGTCTCTGGAAATGGTCCTAAGTACATAGAGCAAATGAAACATTTATTCGAGAAAATCTACTAAACTCAACAAGAGCAGTGAGTCTGTGGTATTTGAACCAAGACCCACTCTCTCGCATCCCAGATTAATGAGATGGAAACTCCACTCCAGACTGGTGCAACCAAGAACACAGGGTCCCCTTCTGCCTCACCTCCCAGTTGAAGGACTATCTTCCCAGATGGGCAGTTCTTATGCTGCCCCAAGCTGCCTGTTGCTGAAGCTAAGTTCTGGGTGAGTGTGGCCAAGAGGTGGGGACCCCTTCTTCTACCTAGCCCCCACTCATGGAACAAAGGCCGTACCATGGGTGCAAAACTACTGAGAATTTTAGGGCTCCAATTGCCCTTGCTCCAGCTCCTAAGGCAGAGGTTCCATGCTGGGAGAAGGAAGCCAAAAAGATCTGAGGCTACTCACCCCCCCTACTGAGTCTTCAACTCCTAAAGTGAGGGTGTCACTCAGGGAAACACATCATTTTCCCTGACCCCAGCTCCAGAGCCACAGCTCAGAGATTTTGCCTGGGGATAGAAACAAACTGTAAGACAGAGAGCTCCAAATCTTTTTCCGAAGCAACTGACTTCATTTGCAATATAGAATGGAGAAGTTCAAGCCAACAGCACTCTCAAAAATGCCCTTGTAGGGGGCCAGCCCAGTGGTATGGTGGTTAAGTTTGCACGTTCTGCTTTGGCAGCCTGGGGTTCACCAGTTCAGGTCCTGGGTGCAGACCTATGCACCACTTGTCAAGCCATGCTGGGGCAGGCGTCTCACATATAAAGTAGAGGAAGATGGGCACAGATGTTAGCTCAGGGCCAATCTTCCTCAGCAAAAAGAGGGCTAATCTTCCTCAAAAAAAAAAATGCCCTTAGGAGATATAAACAGTAGGTGAGCTAGTTTGCCACAGAGAACTGGGGAAAAAGACCTTCTGGGGCCAGAGCAAATCTCAAATACTGACCTCAGGAACTATCCCTTCAAAGGAGCCTGAATTTGATGGAATAGGTCTATGGAACAATTTGTGTCCCAGGACGTGTTGAAACAATAGAGTAATCAGCTGGCAATTAGTGGAATTTAACAACTGGGTGTGGTTAGGGAAAGAGAAAGTTAGGGAGCACACTGCCAAGACTACTGTCATCCCAGGGTAACTGGGCATACCCTGTACCCTCTCCAGCATCAGAGGTTTCCCACCGTGGGGGCTGAGTTAGAAATGGACTTTGCTAAAATAATCCACCAGTCACTAAACAAATAAGCAAGCAAATAACAATAACAAGCTCCGGAATTGGGGGACTATTACCCAGAGTTGCTGGAATATATTATCTAAAATGTCCAGTTTCCAACAAAAAATTGCAAGACATGCAAAGAAACAGAAATGTATGACTGGGGGAAAAAAAAGAATTAAAGCATACACTGGAAAAAGCAGGCAACAGAAAATGCCTGTGAGAGCAACCAGATGTCAGATTTAACAAAGACTTCAAAGGAGCCATTATAAATATGTTAAAAAAAAAAAAAAAAACTAAAGGAAACCATGAAAAAGTAAAGGAAGGTATGATGACAGTGTCTCATCCAACAGAGATTATCAGTAAAAAGATAGAAATTCTAAAAAAGAACTAAAATGAAATTCCAGAGTTGGAGAACATAATCACTGAAATGAAAAATTCACTAGAGGCGCTCAATGGTAGATTTGAATTGGCAGAAGAAAGAATTAGCAACCTTGAAGATAGATCAATAGAAATTATGCAGTCTGAAGAACAGAGGAAAAAAAGAATGAGGAAAATGAAAAGAGCCTCAGAAATATGTGGAATACCATTAAATGTACCTTCATATGCATAGTGGGAATGCCAGAAGGAGAGGAGAGAGAGAAAGGAACAGAAATAATATTAAAAGAAATAAGGGCTGAAGCCTTCCCAAATTTATTGAAAAACATTAATCTACACAGCCAGAATGTTCAAGGAAGTTGAAGTAGGATAAATGTGAAAAGATACACAAATAGACACATCGTAGTAAAAATACTGAAAGCCAAAGATGGGGGGAAAATCTTGAAAGCAGCAAGAGAAAAGGGACTTGTCACGAGAGAATCCCAATAAAATTAACAAGCCAATTTCTCATCAGAAACAATGGAGCCCAGAAGGAAGTTGAGTAACATATTCAAAGTGCTCCAAGGAAAAAAACTGTCAATCAAGAATTCTATATCCAACAATGCTGTCTTTCAAAAATGAAGGTGAAGTAAAGATATCCCCAGATAAATAAATACTGAGAAAATGTATTGCTAGCAGACACACCTTATGAGAAATAATAAAAGAAGTTCTTTAGGATGAAAGCAAGTGACCCCAGACAGTAATTTTAATCCACATGAAAAGATAAAGAGCACCAGTAAAAGTAATTATATAACTATAAAAGACAGCATAAGTGCAAATTTCTTCTTCTTTCTTAACTGATTTAAAAATCCATTGTATAAAAGAATATTTATATAATGTATTATTGGGCCTATGACATGTAGAAATGTAATATATTTGCCAGTAACAGTACAAAAGAGGTGAGTGAGAGCAAAGCTGTATTGGGCTAGAGAAATTATTCCAGATGGTAACTGGAATACACCAAAACAAATGAAAAGATCCAGAAATGATAAATAAGGAAGTTATATGACAAAAGCTATAAACATGTGCTTACTCTGCTTTCTTGTTTCAATTTCTTTAAAAGACATAAAATTATAAAAAGTGATAATTATAACAATCTAATGTTGGGTTTGTAACATTTATAGATATAATATGTATAATAACAATATCACAAAAAGTGGGGAAAGGGAGTAAAGTGTATAAGAACAACATTTTTATATCTCACTGGAATTAAGTTAGTATACATCTGAAACTGATTCTGATAAGATGTTCATGGTAAGCCCCAGAGGAACAGCTAAGAAAATAATTCAAAAAATATAGTGAAAAACCAGTAAAGATATTAAATGCTAAAATATTCACTTAATGCAAAAGAAAGCAGTGTAGGAGGAATAAAAGTATACAAAAAGACGTGACATATAGAAAAAAGTAAAATGGCAGACATAAATCCAACTATATCAATAATAACATTAAATGTGAAAGAATTAAACAATCCAATCAAAGGTAGAGATTGTCAAACTGGATTAAAAAACCAAGATCCGACTATATCCTGTCTACAGGAGAAACACTTCAGATTAAAAAATTATAATAGATTGAAAGTAGAAGGATGGAAAAAGATGTATGATGCAAACAGCTACCACGAGAAAGCCAGAGAGGCTACATTAATAACAGACTTTTAAATAGAGTTTAAAACAAAAAATGTTACTGGAGAAAAAGAGGAACATTTTGTAATGATAAAAGGGTCACTCCATCAAGAAGATATAAGAATTATAAACATATGTGTACCTAACAGTAGAACTCCAAAATAAATGAAGCAAAAACTGACAGACATGAAAGGAGAAATATGATTCAACAATAAGAGTTAGAGACTTTGATACTCCAATTTTAATAGTAGATAGAACAACTAAGCAGATCAACACGAAAATAGAAGACGTCGAACAAAGAAATAGAAGACTATAACCAAATTGACCTAACAGACATCTGTGGAACACGCCACCCAAAAACAGCAGACTGTACATTCCTCTCGAGGGCACATGAAACATTGTCCAGAATAGTCCAGATGCTTGGCCATAAAAAAATCTCAAATTAATAACCTAAACTTCCACCTTAAGGCACTGGAAAAAGAAAAGCAAACTAAGCCTAAAGCAAGCAGAAGGAAGGAGATAATAAAGATTAGAGTAGAAATTAATGAATTAGAGAATACAAAAACAATAGAGAAACAATAGTACGAGGGTACAGGGTTTCTTTTTGAAAGATGATGAAATGTTCCAAAAATGACTGTGGTGCTGGTTGTACTTATCCGTACACTAAAATACTGTTATACTCAAAACCATTGAATTGTATACTTGAAATAGGTGAATTGTCTGGTATGTGAATTATATCTCAATAAAACTTAACAAAAAGAAGAAGACAGCTGGAGAGAGGGTGTTATGTAAGTAGGTTCCCATGAGCTTTAAGATATAACCTTCTTAATGGTTAAAGAGAGTGACCGTGGCAGAGTGTGGACACCAACCCTCGTGGTGTGAGCGAAGCTGAGGCAGGAGGATCTGGCTGCACCACTCAGCATTCACTCATTGGTGTATTTAACAACGTTTTGCTGTTTGTATTCTCTGTGCCTTTTGCTTGACACTGAGAACAGCAAGATTCACAAGACCCAAAGCTGTCTTCAGGGACCTTGCAATTTAACTGTCCTCAAATTCACGTACCTAACGCAAAGAATTTTTCCCACTGGGATGTAAGCTCCTAAGGGCAGAGCTTTGTTTCATTCACACCTGCATCCCAGGACCTATAACAATTCCTGGTACCTAGTAGGTGCCTAATAAATGCTTGTTGTATGAATAAGGCTATTGAGCATGCCACGGCATCTGTCACCAACCTGGAGCAGAGTTTGGGCAGCAAGGATGTAGAGGTGGTTTATGTGACAATTATATAACCTACATGGGGAGCCATATAGAATGTGACTCCCACAGAAGCTGAACAACCACTGAAAAAACAGTGAATGAGAGCAGTGGCTTCCATCAGGGAACCTGAGGATGCTTACAAGGTCCCTAGGTGATTTCTACTAAAGTCCAGAAGCTACTGGATTGATGATCTTTCAAGTTCTACGTGACCCCAAGCATCTTTGTTTTTTGAGGTTCTAATCCTAAAGATGGAAGTAAAGCCACTAAAATGTGTGACTCCCTGACAAGAATGAGTGTGATCCAGTGTTTGCTGTTAACACTGGGATTCCTCCTGCAGGCCTTCCAGGGAAACCTGTACTTGTAAGATACCATACACTTGTATGCACTTACATGCACTTGTAAGATACGTGGATCACCAGCGGGACCCATTCTTGCTAATCAAGTTGAACAGGTTGCAGTGTTTGTATCTCCACAAACAGCCTTGTGGTGGAAATTTCCCTTTATTTCCAACTCAGTAGGAAAATCGGAGTTATTTTCTGATCTGCTCGGGATCCATTTATGATCCTTGCTCTTGGTGCCATTGTCAGCATTGAACTTGTCCTAGGAGACAGGACTGTGCTTTGAACGAAGCCCGGTGAAGCTGGTGCCTGTGTCTAAGGCAGCAGTCCTCCACCCTGGCTGCCAGCGAGTTCCCTGGGGAGCTTTGAAAAAACACCACCTGGTCCCTACTGCCCTTGACTCTGATTTACCTGTGCTGGGGTGGAGCCCAGGAAGTCTGTACAAGGTTGAGAACCAAATTGAGAATGACTGGTCCAGGGTGAAGAGAATAAGCCAACTGACATTTGCCCTGGGGTCAGACTCTAAAGCTACCGGATAATTAGCCCTTGGAATTGGAGGTGAGGACTTCCCTCCAAGGTCAGGAGTATCCTGGGAGAAAGTATCTGTCTTTACTCCCTGCTCCTTGCTACCCACCAGAACCTTTCTAAGGACCCCATTTTCCTTGACCCACTGATTTCTAAGCAGCCATGTTTTAGGGATTTGCTCCTATTCAATCAAGAGACATAGGGAAGCCCCCTGACCCTGGTACACAATGCCGGCTCCCTTTGCCTGCGGCCCAGTCACCTGGCCTGGGTCCCTTCTGAAAGGCTTCTTTGAGCTGCTCTGCAGGGCTTGGCTGGCCACTCAGATTCCTGACTTGTGGCTGGCACTGGCCTGGTTCAGCCTTCTATCTTGATCATACACCTCCCTCTAGGCCCCAGATTTCTCTCCTCTTCTCTCTAACTCCTGGTTCTGTGCCCACAGCCCTGCTACCTCTTTTCTGGTTTTGATTCACTGCTCTCTGGGGCCTCTGTCAGTATGTTCCTTGCCCTTAGGTTATTCCCTGTGCCCTCTTGGTATGTACCCCCTGAGCCTTGTTGCTCAGTTTACTCACCCACTTTTATGCACTCACATGCAGCCAGTGCCTGCTCTCTGCCAGGTCTGCAGCTGCCAAGGAGTTAATTTGTCTGAAATTCAGCCAAAGCTGACTGATGCCTCTTCTTTGAGGTCTCCTGGAGCCGAATGAAAGGCATGAAATGGTCTGTGAAACCTGGCACGTCAGATGAGATAATGTCCACAAAAGGGCTTACGCTGTAAAGCACGACACAAATATGAAGCGTGGATCATAATTGGCAGCAACATTGCGTATGCTATTCTAGGATGTGGGTAGTGGCGGGCCAGGAGTACCAGAGGACGGATAAAAACTGATCAAGGACATACAGGCGGGATGTTTACAAATCAGGACATTCGAGAGTGAGAGGTCAGGGCCAGTGTGGCAGATGGGGAGCAAGCAGTACAAAAAACAGAGGTCAGAGTGCATGACACAGCCAGAGGCCCGAAAATGAGGAAGAGCTGAAAGGATTCCATCAGCAAGTCCTTTTGGCTCTACCTTTAAAATATATCCAGAAGCTGCCACTTGTCACCACCTTCACAGCCACCACCCTGGTCCAAGCTGCCATCAGCTCCTGCCTGGACTGTTGCAGTAGCTCCTACCTTGTTCTCCCTGCTCCCACCTTTGTTCCCTTACAGTCCACTCTCAACACAACAGCCCGAGTGATCCTGCCCAAAGTAAGGTACATCGCACAGGCCACTCCTCCACTCAGAATGCTTTCATGTCTTCCTGTCCCTCTCAGGATAAAAGCTGGAGTCCCTTCCCATGGCGTATAAGGCTCCACGTAGTCTGGAGCCCAGTTACCTCTCAAATCTCAGCCTCTGCTACCTGCTCATCCGTTCCAGTCGCCCTGGGCTTCCTGCTGTTTCTTCAACCCACCACGGTCATTCCTGCCTTGTGGTCTTCACCCCTGCTGTTCCCTCTACCTGGAGCCTCTTCCTGCCGATGGCCACATGGTTTACTCTCTCACCATTCAGGGCTGTAATCGTGTGTCACCCCTGACTTCTCCATCTTAAGTAGTGCTTCCCAGCCCCATCATGCTCTATCCTTTTCCCAGCTGTATTTTATACAGTATTGAAATGAGAATTATATAGCAAATATTTATTAACTTATTGTCTGACTCTTCTACTAAAATGTGAGCTCCGTGAGCATAGGAATTGTCTGTCTTGTTCCCTGCTTGCACAGTGCCTTGCATTGTTGAGTGAATGGTTGAATAAACAAATAGGATAGCAGATTTAAGACTCTAGCAATAGGGCAGGATATCAATTAAAGGGACAGAGTTGCCTTAATCTTGAGCTTTCCTGTGGTTCTGTGGATACAGGGACCTATTCCTTGGGGTAACTGGCTTTGGGTTTATAGGTGGAGATTATTGCTCCAAGGAGGGAGAGGGCAAGAGAAGTCCACCCGCCAGCCTCCTGCTCATTCTGGAGCTGGGCTATTCTTGGAATTCTAAGGGCAAGACAGGGGGCCCAATGAGGAGGCTTCAGAGGTGTAGAAATTTGTATTGAATTCTCTCTCCAGGGGTCCAGTTTCTCTGGGATATAAGTCTTTGAATCTTTGGGAGAAATTTCTCTTCATCATCTCCTCTCTCCCTTGAGGGACAGCCTTGGCCAGCCCAAGTGCTTTCACATTTATGGCAAAGTAAGACAGCATGGTGGGAAGGAGCATGGGCACCAGGTGCTGACCGTGGCTCTGTGGTTCTTTCCTACTTGTGCGATCACAGGCAAGTTATTTCAGTTTCTCAGAGCCTCACTGCCCTGTCCATAAATGGAGAATAGTGAATGTGCCTTTGCCAGAGATGTTGTCAGGATGGGGTGTGATCATGCATTTCAGGCACAGCATTTGGCACAGTGTTATGCTTGGCAAATGTTCAGCTATTACTGTTGTCACGGTCAAGAAATAGTTCTTGTTCAGAGTTCCCATCTACAGAGCTTCTCAAACCTTAACATGCATATATATCACTTGGAACAATCTTGTTAAAATGCAGATTCTGATTTAGAAGGTTGGGAAAGGCCTGAGATTCTGCGTTTCCAACAGCTCTCAGGTTTGTGGTGATGCCACAACCAAGCTCTGATTAGCCAGGTCCTACAGGAGAAAAGGCTGGGGGGTAAGATACTGGGGAATGTATTTCCCTGAAATCATAGCCTCTGATTCCAACCTTAAAGGCAGCCTGAAATTACTGCATCCTGACCCAGAAGAGCTGCCTTGTTCCCAACCCCTTTCCCCACTGGTGTCTCTGAATCTGATCCCAGCTGTACCCACCCGCACCTACCATTTCAGTTCTGCAACAATGCCTCATACAAAGATGCTCACCCCTGCCAAGGAAGTTTCACTCAGAGCTGAGAAAGGAGAGAAAGAGGGGCTTCTCTTTAATTTAAATCTGCTCCTGGGTTTCCTTGGCCCTTGGACATATGGCCAGGCACTTGTTTCCATGGATGCTTAATGGTTTGTAAAGCAATTGCTGGAGGAAACATTGCTACAGCAAGCCAGGGGAGAGGGACAGAGGGATTCCTGGGCCAATGTTATCTTTGCTGAGCATTGGGGCTGCTCCAGCTCCTTTCCTCTCTCCGCCCAACAATGACAGATGGCTTCCACATGGTTTGACCTACTGTTTGGCCAGACCTAACCAGATAGTCATCCATCAGCTGCCCTGTTTGGCCCCGTACAGGGCACCCTGTTGTTTGTGGGAGGCAGAAGTTGGAGGTTTCATTTAGAGCTCATCACATCTTACAGCTGTTGGAGGAGAGTTTCAAGCATGGACAGTTCTTATTCCAGATGTTACTATCCCAGTGTCCATATGTTTTGAGGTGGGATCAGCAGGTTTACATGGTAATGTTAAACTAATTAATCATAAACTGATGGTTTAACAGCTTCAGGACCCAAAGTGAGTTTGGTACTAGCAAAGATGTAAGCAGTACATATGGTATTATTAAGCTGGAAAAAGGAGGTGAGGTTCAGCTTTTTCCATTGCTTTGGCATGATTTCTTTATTTTCTTACTGATATTAAACGTTACTCATGAAGCCTCTGAAAGCTGTATGGGAAAATCTCCAAACACTTCTCATGGCTCTCTTTGAGTGTGACAAAACAAAAACTTAAATTAATATAAGCTGCAGGGCATGAGAAAAAGGTAGCTATAAACAGAAGGATCATGCACACTAGGAATCAGGAGGCCTGGGTCTAGTCTCAATTTGCCCCTCTCTTTGTGACTTTGAACACACCACTTGATTGATTTAACAAATTTTTAAACACCTACTACATGGATTCAAGAAATGTCTGGGGTTTTTTTGGTTTGTTTGTTTGTTTGCTGAGGAAGGTTGGCCCTGAAGTAACATCTGTTGCCAATCTTCCTCTTTTTACTTGAGGGAGATTGTCCCTGAGCTAACAACTGTGCCAGTCTTCCTCTATTTTATATGTGGAACGCTGCCACAGCATGGCTTGATGAGCAGTGTGTAGGTCCGTGCCTGGGATCCAAACCTGCAAACTCCAGGCTGCTGAAGCAGAGTGTGCAGACCTAACCACTATGCAACCAGTCTGGCCCATGGGGTTTTTTTTTAACTGTAAAATGAGATTATTACATGAACTTGGCTCCTTAAAACCCTTAAATAAAGTATATTTATATCTGTTTCCTTATTAAAGCAGTATTTGCTCATTAAAACTTGCCTATTTCACTGTTAGTAAATTGTGCCTTACTTAAAAAAAAAATTTACTAAGGTAAAAAGAGGTAGAGAAATTTGAGTAATTAAAGCTTTCATGGAATGCAACCTAACCAAATCCATTAAAATTAAAAATACATTAAAATAATTTTAAAAACTAAAAAATATTTATAATATCAAATCTATTAAAATTAAAAATACTCCACAACCTGTAGCATTAACTGTAGAGGAAAAAAAAATAAGAAAAAACAAAAACTAGAAATGACTTTTGTGTCTCAATAAAAAAGAATAAGTTTGATAAAAGTAGAAGATAGAACATAAATTTTCCCTTAGCTCCATCACCTGCAGACGTCTGATGTTTTGATGTATTGACATCAATGGCAAGAGAAAGGGCTAGGGGATAAAATATGGTGTATTTCCTCAGTATAGTTTTAAGAACATTTTTATTAATTAAAATTATTAAAAATATATATGTCAAAATTATTTTTTAAAGCGTCTCTATGCACAGGAGAATTGAGATGAGAAAGAGACCTTGAAGGAAAGCTCCCACCACCACGCATAGCTGGTACAAAATAAGCGTTCAATAGCTGATGACATCTGGGTGTGCGTCCCCGGTACGCGTGGTGTTTTTCTCAGCTGAGGTTGTACTGCTTAGACTGCTTTGGTATTTTGCATTTTGATTTAACATCCGGTTTTCATTTGACCTGAAAGGTTTCGCTGAGTACCTTAGCCCTTGGCCGGTTGTTTCCCCGGCTTTCCTTTCTTGACTTTTGGATTTGGAGAGTCAAGGTCTCCAGGGCTTGTCTGAGGACTGAGCCCGTTTCAGGAGAGGCCCCTACGTGGTGGTCGTGCCTCATTTCTTGCGGTGATCTGACAGATCACAGCTTCCGTTTTCATCATCATAATTTAAAAGCTGCAGCCCCATTAACTGGAAGGGAACTGAGAACCCCATGTTTAGGAGTCATTCTTCACAGAGATGAGACAGCTCTTCAGTGACTCCCCTCTGCTCTCTGGAGGTGAAGATGAGAAATGTCGCCCCTGAACAACAAAGTGGGGGGTCCTCCCACCGGGCCTGGGAGGAGGCTTCTGCTACATCTCCAAGATGGTCAGTGATAAGGAGAAGGATCTGTTCCATTGTATGAGGACAAGACAGTCCCACTTCTGGGTGCTCTGGGTGTGGCTAACACATGCCAAGGTAGTGGAGATGCCTTAAGAAGGTGATCCCAAAGACAGAGACCTCAGTTGTTCCAACTTAAGGTATGGCAGGACACAGTGTTGAAAGAGCATGGCTGGCAGAGTGAGTCACTGTCTGATTCTGAATTCCCTGATCTCTTTGGGTCAATGAAAGACCTGTGGACAATTGGGGCCCCGGGCCTTTGAATCCTAGGGCAAGGGCGTCTGCCAGCCGAGCTGGTGTGGTGTGCAGGGCAGTGGCCTGACAAGCAGCTGCAGCTGCTGCAGGGCTGGGCACATGTGACAGGCTCTTGTGGAAAGGGACCCTTCCCCAGGAATAGTAGTGAACATTGTGGCAAGGTCTTTGTGAAATACAATGGGACTTTGGACTCTTGTTGGAATATTTGCCTCGTGTTGAAGTAGTTGATAGATTTTTCTTTGCGTTGTGCTTTTTACTAATACTTTGATTTGGTCTGCACTTCGTTTGGAGAGTTAACATGGTCTGCTGGAACCGGATGAGGGAAAAGATAGGACGTTCATGGAGTTATCAGTTACGTGCCAGGCAATGGACTGGATGCTTTCTGTTATCTCACATAACCACAGGGGAGAGTTTCTGATTCAGGGTGGGGACCCATGACCACAAGAGTGTAAGATTCACCCCTGCTTTTAGGAGCAAAGTGAATGGGATTCAGATAACACACACACAGCAATCATCTGCTCTTACAATCAGCCCTGGACACAGAGCTTAAGTTTCCAAAATGATAGCTTCCATCAAATGATTATTTCTGGAAGAGCCAGTATCCCTTTCTAAGTGTACCACATCAGAAACCTCATAAAGGAGAAAATTCAGCTGGGTTTTTAAATGGAAAGTTGTCATTATCTTGCAAGCAACTTTGCATGTTTTTGTAGTCAGTCTGGGCAGCCAGGAACTAGGGTCGAGTGAGAACCTTCAGCAGAGCTGAAAACTCTCATCAAGATTCTGCCGTAGTTCTTTCAGGAGATTGACTCTGCTCCGTTGATTTCAGTTAATCACAGCTGGAGACAAGGCCTTGGGAGAAGGGGCCATCCATTCTGTGATCTCCAATTAATGAATGAAATGAGAAAACAGAGAATTTTGTAGGCAACAAAAGTGAGGGCAGGGTATAAATTTAGAGGGGTTTGAGTTAGTGAGATTTTGCTGGAATTTAGTTATTTTTTCCATCTGTAACCAAAATGATGGGAGGAGAGCCTTTGGGAGCAGGTAGGATGGGGTGGATGATGCAAACCATTCTGCAAGCACCTTGCGTTCTGTAAGGTAGATTGTGTTTGCATCTTGGACTGTGTCATTCTTTGGATAATGATGATAATAATAGTAGCACATATGTGGGAAATTTAAATTAATAAAACAGCTTTGAGGTAAGGGTTTAAGAAGACACTCATTGTTAGTCATGCTCTTCACTTCCAACCAGGGAAGCTGGTTAGTCTAGGCAGCTCCTCTCAGGCGAAGGGGCTGAACAGGAAGGCAGAAGGGAGCAGCTGGCCCTTGGTCACCCAGCTCCAGCTGTGGCCCTCACCTGACAGGGCAGAGGGCAGAGCCAGGATGAGACTGAGGCATATGGAAAACCGAGGCTGGGCTATGTGTACCTCTGGGATAGGCAGCACTCCTCTCTCTGGCCTCACTCTATGCACACTTCCCCTCACCAACCCTTTAGCACATAGAGCAGTCTTTTAAAAGCATAAGTCAGATCCTTTCACTCTTTTGTTTAAAACTTTCCCATTGCGCATGGACACTTGAAAGCTTTGCATTACCCTTGTTTCTTCAGTTTATGCCCCACCTCCTCCATAGAAGGGGGTCTGGAGAGGGGAATATAGTCAGTATTCCCCCAGGCTCTGAAAATAAGACAAAAGAGACCTGTGACCTCCTGACTTTTCTATATCCCATCTTGGTGCCCTCCGTAAACAGAGAATGCACCTAGAGGTCTGGGTTATATGGAACTGACACTGCTTCCTTGAAAATGGAATGTCTTAGGTCATTTAGTTCAACTCTTCCATTTTACAGATGAGGAAACTGAGACACAGAGGAGTGAAGTGACATCTTAAGTGAGTATCAGAGCTGGACCAGAACTCATGTTTCCTGACTCCTGGCCCAGTGACTTTGATGCCCTTGAATGATGGACAGCTTGTCAGATGGAAGGGCATTTAAGTCTGGTAGGGAAGAATGGCAGAGCCGGGCAAATGAGAGGGAGGTGAGGGAGCAGCTGGTAGGAAATGGAAAGGACATAATGAGTCAAAATATCCATTCCTGCTGATCATGTCCCCAGGACAAACATGACTCCAAAATGGTCTTTGACAGAGTCATAAACAGTAACACAGAAGAACCACATGGGTGGATTGACCCAACACCATGACATGTCATTGTGCCAATGGCTAAGCACCCCTATTTATTCAGACACTTAATCCAGCTCTTCAACCTTGCTCTTTCCTTCTAAGTCATTTGAGACCTGCTCTGCCTTTCCTCTCTTGTCATTTTGTTTGTGGCTACAGTTTAGAATCTATCTGCTCATTGGTCTCAGATTTTTGGCTGAAGGAAAATGAAGATGATGATGATGATGAACTGGAGCAATGTGACTTGCCTGCAGTGCTTTGCTATTCCAACAAGGGGCTGTAGAGAAGAAGAGTGAGCAACTTCATGAGTCAACATTATATTTATCCCTCTATTGTGAGGAATACTGCCTCTGCTTCTTTTGTGAAGCATAATCATTTGTTAGTTTTAGTGAGACATTTCTCTGCCCACTGAAAAGGAAACAAAAAGGCGTTTACTGTGGTAGTCTCTAGCATGTGAAATGTAAGCCATGGTCTTTTTTTGTTTGTATTGTTTTTAGCTTTCATTTATGATCATAGGATTAAGGGTGGAAGGAGACCTTGGAGGACCGCCAGCCTCACCACCCCCTTCTGTGTAGGAAGCCTCTTCCCCACATCCCTGCCGGTGGTTCAGATCCCTTCCCTCTGCATCCCGACAGCGAGTTGCCTCCAACTCTGTCAAAACACTGACTTCATTTTGCTTTAAATTACAGTTATTTTGAGGACTTTTCTTAAGTCTCAGCTGTGAGACCCTGAGGGCAGGAATTCTGTCTCATTCTTCTTTGATCTCCCACAGCCCCCAACACAGAGCCTGGCCCACTCTCCGTAAATATTTGAATGAGTGACAAGGTGTTAACAGCCTCCAGAGGCAGTTAGACATCTCTAATAGCTAGAGAGTTCTTCCTAAAAGTGAGCAGAAATACGCCTCCCTGTGTTTCCTGTGGGGAGAGAATGTAAACAGGTGGTGATGACAGAGGGCTGGGCATCCATAAGATGTCCATGAGGGACAGGCTAGTGCCCTGCTTTTCTTGCTTCCCATCTGGCCAAAGCACACAAGGGCTTTCACAGGACTGGAAAACCCAACGACCCTATATAGATCTGGATAAATGTGGGGGGGGAGGGGGGGTTTCCAGGATTTGAATCCAGTTTGGAAGAACAGCTATATCAGACGCTGTCAACGTCCCACCCGAATCCCCTCAGCCCACCCTGAAGATCATCTGCAGATGGTTCCCATGTACAGTGACAGCTTCCTGGGTTTCTCTGCCCATGGTCACTCTCTGACCTGGGGAGTGTGTGCTTGACCTGTGTGTCGGTCGGGCTAGAGATGCCAGGGAGTTACTCCAAGAGGGACCTTCAACCATGAGCCATGAGACTTGGTGCATAAATACCCTAGATTCCTCACCTCCCAGAGGACAGCTCAGTGGTGTTTTCTACACAGTCTCTCCAAAGGTCTCAGTAGGAATGACACCTGGTCGCTCATGCAGCACCCCATCAATGAACACATCCTGTATTCATTTTCCTCCCTTTCCTCTTTGACTTCCTCACTCCCTTCCTGGGATCACACCCAAATTGATGATTTGCCCCAAATCCTTGTCTCAGGGTCTCTTTTAGTGGGAACCCAAAATAAGACAATGGCACAAGCAGGAAATTTAGGGGAATTTCTAAATGTTATTCCCTTAGAAGACAGAACTATTGAAATCAGTACCTACCCTTTTCCTCCCTTTTCTTTCCCTTTATTTCTAAGCGCAGAGTTGGTTTTTCTATCCATTTTATAAATAGAGTTTAATTTTAAGTAGAATTTATGTCCTAACTCAGAAGGCAGGGCTGGTAATAATTCTTGAATCTTTGAAGGATAGTTGTTTCAAATAACAAGAGTCATAATGTTCTAGCTTTATTAAAGAAATGGACTGCGTCAGAAAGGTCTCAGGCCAGACTAAAGAAAGAGATTACACGTGGGGGTCATTAGACATCAGGATGGATTTGTGTTCAAGCACTTCACTTCACCTTTTAAACTTCCACAGAGACCTTTTAAGTGAAGAGAAACCTTATCAGCCTGGCTCAGGTTTGGGATGGAGTACTTGATGTCGGGAACAGCGAAGATGAATGGGGACCACGAGGGAAGAGGGAAAGAAAAATAAAGAACCTTCATTAAACTGATCCAATATTAATGAACTACTCCTGAGCTAATAGAAGCAAGAGAAAATGCTATAGCTGAAGAGTATTTATCATCATTTGAGGAGATTTGTAACAAAGAACGAAGGTGTGCAAGCCACCTGCCACCTAATCCTTCTTCGGGCAGACATTGTGTGGTTCAGAAAAGCTCCCCGTGGCTGCCACAATATTACTTGATTGTTTTGACACCTCAGACAGTTACTTGGAGGTAGCAGCTAAAAATAACCATGCTCAGTACTGTCTTGTGTTTGTGAGGTTTTTCTTTTGTCTTGTTCCTTCCTGGAGAGTTTTCTGCTGGCCTAGTAGGAAACTACACACATGTCAGGAATTTTTAATTGGCAATCAAAGATGGAAATGAGTGTAAACAAAATAAAAGATAAAAGGAGTCAGCAGGGCCAGGAGAGCCCCACCGATGATGCTTTTTAGGGGTACCCACAGATACTTTTTTGGGGTCAGGTGCAGAAATTTTCCTAAGTCAAGCAAGGATGAGAAAGGGCTCCACAGGTCTTATTTTTAGCATGGGAAAATGTTGTGGCTTCAAATGTTCTCTTTATTTAAAGTGACTGATGGTCAGTGCCCCAGCTTTTTGCGGGGGATGGGGGGGAGGCGGGGATGGCAAAGTCTTCACTTGGTGATAGGAAGATGTGTAGTTATCCTGTGACATGTGCCCTTTGCCCTCTTTGATGAGTACCGCTGCCCTTTTGTAGGTAGCAGTGATGCCCTGGGTACAGCTCTGTCCTGAGCAAGAGAGGTGCCTTTGCCTCCTCCAGCTTTTGTCCTAGTCTGAGCCGTTGCTTCCAGAGAGTAATTTGAAGTACCATGCTGTCACCTTGGCATGAACTCATAACATGATTGTGAGGATTACTAAGGGATTCCATGTATAGTGACTGCATTCATGTGCGTTAATAGTTGGCACAAAGACTATGCTGGTCCCCAGAATGAAAGGTCTCAGTTACTGTACCAGCTATCTATTGAAATTTTATGTCAGAAACAAAGACTTCTGTTGGGCCAAAAATGGATGCACGAGTGTGGCCTATACCAGCATCTCTCATACTTTTTGTTTTGGGTAGCCTCCTTCCCCAAATACTCACCCACCGCAAAAGTACTCAATGGACGCCTCTTCAGCCTGCCCCACTAAGCACTCCCTCTCCTTTGCTTCCCAGAATGCCTATGTCAACATCAACCGCATCATGTCCGTGGCTTCCCGCCTCTCTGAGGCTGGTCATTATGCCTCACAGCAAATCAAGCAGATTTCCACGCAGCTGGACCAGGAGTGGAAGAGCTTTGCAGCTGCCCTGGACGAACGCAGCACCATCCTTGCCATGTCTGCGGTATTCCACCAGAAGGCTGAGCAGGTGAGGCCTAGGGAACTGCTGTGGCTGCTGTTGGTGGGAAGGGTGGATGGGCAGGGGAAGGGCAGGGTGGGTATGCATACGCATTCGGTAGAGAGCCCCTCCTCTCTTTTTGAAACACTGAAGACCCTCTGAGTAGTTGCAGCAATACCCCATGTTCCACCACTTTCCTGGCCCCTGTGTACACAAAGAAACATTGGTAAGTCATGGTGGTTTGTTTAACATCCAAACAAGGAGGAACCCAGAGCCTGTTTATATTCTGCTTGGCAGTTTAGTGTTGTGTGTGCATGTGTGTGTTGACTCTCTGCTTAGTTTGTATTCCCTGAGCATAGACCAAAGAGGGGAAACTAAATTGATCACTGAGTGCTGAGAGCAGGGGGAAGCTAATTTTACGTGAAGCATTTGCTATGGATAGTAATAATGTAATAATAATAAAATGGATGGAAATAATAATAATTTGTTGCCATTCTTTTACTGACATTGGCCAGTGACATTACTAACCCCTTTTACAGAGAGGAGCACTGAAGCTCGGAGAGATTCAGTGAGCTGCCTAAGATCCAGTGGTTGGAGCTGCTCCAACCAGCTCATGGAGAGCTAACTTAAATTTTCAGGCATTTTGTGAGTTAGTTGTCAAACATAGCCATTAATTAAAATTAAATTATATAAACTTACATTAACTATGTCATATTAAAAGCAAAGGTAATAAATATTCAAAACCCATCGCTCCCAATTATTTTACTACATTTTACTATTACCTATGTTCTTGAGGTTATTTATATCTATTTATCTCTATGGTGCAAATACTATACAGTGTGGGCTACTGATCATCTCTTCCCAACTCCATATTCTGTGATGTCACGTGGGTAGCTTGAAATAGACCAAGGTGGACATTTTACACCATGGAAGTCAGCAAATGCTACAAACCAGGGCTTGATTTATTATTTCATTGATTGTTATAAAGTCTTAAGGCAATGAAGGAGAAAATATTTAAAAATGCAGACTAAACTTAAAAATGTGTCCTCTCTGTAGCTGTTACATTGTGAATAGCACACAAAATTGAGGAAATATTCTTCTGATATTCAAACACTATTATTCCATTCAGCAAAGAAATCACTCACATCACTGATGAAGAAGTAACGTTCTGACATGGGTCTTCAGATATTTTTCACTTTTGTCTTACACCTTAACATAAGTGAAAATATAACCAGCTTTTGTGTTGGAACTATATAAATTTGTCGTTTGCAGACAAAAGCATCCTGTGAGAATCAACTGGCTAAATGGAATTTATTATAAGGAGCATTTTATCTGTTATTATTCTTTGTAAATTATGTGCTATCCATCCTTTATATCAGTAAAATTTTTAGTACACTGTATATATACTTTATGTGTACATACACACAAACATACATGCACATATATATGTATACATATATATGCTGGTTATTAAACATTTTCTAACACACAACTGTGAAAATCACACAATCTATGGGCAGCTAGGATTTCAACCTAGGTGTGTCTAACATTGAAGCCTGTGGTCTGAACCTTTAAATTTCTTTCTTTGTCTGACATTTGGGTAGCTCACAGATAACGGAGAGTCAGACACCAGATCATACCTTAAATCTCTCCCTCTGTTACCTCTCCCTCTGTTACATGGAAGGCACATGGGATAATTGAAAGAGTCTAGGCTTTGAGGCCAGACACATGTAAGTTCTAATCATTAACTCTTAGGCAAGTCACCTTACCATTCTGAGCTTGTTTCCTCATCAATGTGGGGACAGTCATAAAGCTCACAGTGCTATTGTAAGGATTAGAGATGGGGCACATAAGGTGCCTAGTGTGCTTTTTAAGGGGTAGACATTATTACTGTAGGTGTTTGTTCAACATGGTATCCTAGCATCTCTGTGTTTCCTCCACCTGTGTCTGTTTCCACCTGAGACCTTCCCAAAGAGTGAAATACCGTGTCATAAGTCAGGGGCAGCCCTACGTATTGAGAGGATTCTAGCCCCTTTTTTTTTTTTAAGGGTGATGGTGGTAGTGAGTGATAGTGACTGGTTCATTCTTAGGGCCATGAGAATATTCGTGTCTAATCTCTTGTTCTTTCTTCAACCCTATTGCTTACACCCTTTATTCAGGGTTCATCAAGATTGTCAAGGGAGACTCAATGCTTCCCTCTCTGTCTCTTTGTCTCTCTCTCCTTGAGCTGACCATTTTGTGGGATCTGCTGTAGGACTCCTGTTAGAGTATTACAGAGAAGTCCCAAGGGCCTTGTAGAGGCGGTCCCCCTACGAATGTCAAGTTGCTTTCAGGTTCCTCTGTAAAATGGTTATTGGCAGAGCAAAGAATCTTCTGAGATGTGAGCAAGTACATGCAATCTGATACTGGATGACACCCAGCATTCTTCCAGAATTGTTAAGAGATGGCCTAATGTGATAAAGACATACAGAATGAAAAATCAGCCACAACAGCCAGCAGACTAGAACTCAAGCAGTTGCAGCAACTGGAGGAGTCAACTTTTATTGATGTTTCCTGACTTGGATTAGTTTGGATGAGAAGCAATTTTATTTGTATCTATTTTTTAATACAATTTCCTCAGGTATTACCAGTCCTTCAGGGAAACTCATAAACTATGCTTCTTTATAGCTGGGGGAAAAGAAACATGCCAAACAATGGATTTAAGGCAATTTTTTCAATGTACTTATCTAGGCAGCTCTTTATCGTCCTCATATGGGCTGTTCTAGGCAATGAGATAAAAAGGTATTTAGGCAATTAATTTAAATGGAGCTGTGCACCCAGGCGAGAGGAATCACAGACAGAACCACTCCAGACTTTTGGGTGAAGAATTATTTGCATTTTAGAGGTGTATTTTTCCACTCAATAAATCCGAGTGATTTCAGTTAGCTCACCCTTTGAGCGTGGAGACCCATAGTCTTCCACAGTTGTTAATTTTAATTTTTAAATAATTTAATGTCTGTCAAGATCCATATCTGTGTATCACATCCCAGGAGCCACTGCCACTGTTGGCACAGTATAGCCTCTCCCCCTAAGCTGCCCCTCCCCTCACCCACGCCTAAGGCTACTGACCCAGCAGCGGGGTTCTTCTTGAGTGTTAATCCCCATCCCCTGTGGGAATGATCTCTGCAAGTTCCCTGGGGTGTCTGAGGGTCATGTATGAGGTGTTCTTTGCTTCTCTTCACAACTCAGTGTACACACTAGAAAGGATGTGTGTGCAAACATCCCGTTATATGACACGCAGCCCCTCACATGTGCCCATGAGTGTGCACGGGACAAGAAACTCTGACATATACACGTAATGTAGTGAGCTGTTTCCACACCTGTATTTTATAGTCAATGTGTGGATATAGCCTGTTGAACACACAGATGGCTCCCACCCCCAGCAGTTTCATAATAGCCATCTTTGTTTGTGGAAGCCACACTTCCTAAACAGGTACTGGGTCGGACTTCTTACATGGAGTTAGTATTTGTAGAATTAAAGTAAAAACTCCACTCTCTGCAGTGATCTCTGAAGGCCTCCAGAGGTCCTGATGCTTCTTCCCAAGGTGTCTGACCATCTCTACACCATCTGCCCATTGCCCACCCCCAGTGCTCCCACACTGACCCAGCTGGTATCTCCTTCCAGTTCCTGTCGGGAGTGGATGCCTGGTGCAAGATGTGCAGTGAAGGTGGCCTGCCGTCCGAGATGCAGGACCTGGAGCTGGCAATCCATCACCACCAGTCCTTGTATGAGCAGGTGACCCAGGCCTACACGGAGGTGAGAAATGAATAGGACACCCATGGGTCCTGGGCATATGGATGGGTGGCAAGAGTACTGGCCTGATGCTGTGAAATATCCTTGGTGGAACTGAAAAGAAAAGAGGCCATTTTTCTCTCTTTGGAGACATCTTTAAGGTCCTTGATCTGTGAATGACAGCCAGGAAGCAGAAAAGATGCGGTCATCAGCAGGCACTACCTTGGTGTGCATGCACACAGACACACGCCCCCCTACACCTGTCTCATCCTATGGTGAAGATCGGACTGTCTCCTCTGAGGGAGGAATATAAGAAAGCAGCCCTGTGCTCCTCTGCAGTTTGCTGTTTGGCTGGCGTGTTCACACTAGCCCTACTACCCCTTTTATGAAGCAGCTCATCAAAAATTACTAATTTTCTCACTAGAAGGTCCAGAGGAAAATACACCACCGGGTAGAGACGGTGTTTGCAGGAGCGAGAGGCTGCCATGGAAATGCAGACATTCTAAAAGACCCTTCCACTGAAAAAAATCAAAGGCTGGGAGCATGGTACAAAGTTGAGAACAGGAAAAATTGTCTTGACGTTCCTTTCAAGGTGAAAGGAGAGGGGCACATAGGTGTATCGGTGTGAACATAACGCGAGCAAGTGGTTCACTAACCACTTACTTAAGTGGCAAGAATTCTGAGGGAGAGATGTGAGGGATGTAAAGAGATGGGCTGGGGAAGGAAGCTGGGCAAGGAGGGGAGAGTGCATTCACATCCAGCCCGTGGCTTTCCTCTGGGGCAAAGTCAGAGCAGTGTTTGTCAGAGTGGGTTCCTGGACCACCTGCCTCAGGTGGTCTTGTTAAAGGTGTGCTTGTTAGAGGCTCAGGTTCCTGGGTTCCATCTCAGACTGGTAATCAGAGTGTTAAGTAGGACCTGGAAACTACATTTTAATTAATATCACCCCAGGTGAATTTGGTGCATGTTGAAGTCAAAGAACCAAGGGTGAGAGTGAGGGTTTTTGCCACAGTCAAACTGAGTTTGAATCCTGGCTCTCCTTACCAGCTGTGTGACCTCAGGCAAGGTACTTACCCACTCTAAGCCTCAGTTTTTTCTTCTGTGAAATGAAGGTGATAACACCTGCTTGTAGTTTGAAGGGTTATAAAGATAATGCCTGTAATGCACTTGGCCCAGTGCCTGACAGTAATAATTGCTAAAAAATCGTAACAGCTTTGTCATTATAGGAGGCAGAGAGGAGGGCTTGTGAGCCAAATATGATCTCATCAGCTCTGATCCGAGGCTTTCTCTTATACGAGAATTGTACCTCTGTCCCTAGGTCAAGAGTCTCTAAATTTATTCCTTGTAAAATACAAAAATAGAAAGTACAAATGAGATTAGTATTATAGTAACACACTTCACACTTGAGGGTGTGAGTGTTATTATATAGAAAGACAGTATTCTCCCAATTTGTTCTCAGGTCCGAGCATTGTGGGGTGTAGACGTTCGCTCCAAGCCCACTTCAGAGGTCAGTGGGCTGCCCCTGCCTCCTACAGATGTGGACTGAGGCACAGGACTGGAACCCATGTTCCCATGGATTTCAGGACTTGGCCCTCCATCTCTAATCACCCTGCTCTGGACAAAAGACAGCATTTACTCAGAATTCCCTGAAGAGAGCTCTCCTGGGTTTGACCGTAGGATATTTGTCTTATTCACGTCTCTGGAGGGCGTTTCCTCTGTATTATTTATAAGGTTCTTCATTGCCCCCTACCCTGGCAATACATCATGGAGGCAGACATGGTGGGATGGGGTAGATAGTGGTGGTCACCTGAATTGGCCATATTCCTCCAGCCAGGTTTCCTCTCCTGTGTCAGCTGCACTCTCTATCGGCACTCTTCTTAATAATGCCCCAGCCCCACATGCGTTTCTGTTGCCCCATGAGGAGAGGGAGTGACAGTCACCTCTGTGTTCCAGAACCCCCAGACAAGCTATTATCAGGACGTGAAGGTGGGGTGAGGGGAGGCTGTGAGCTCAGCAAACAACTCCCCATTCATCATCATAAGGCTGGAGGTGGGAGCACACCTCCTTCGCCATCTTGCTGGAAGGAAAAGACCATTTCAACTCCAAACCAACTTTGATTTCATTGTTGACCAAATAATTTGAGGTCTTAAAATTCCTATCAATTCCCTAGTCACCACTGTTTTAAATTGGAAAGATGCATGTTCTACTGGGTACTCTGCCAAGCACTGGAGGGCCACAGATGTTGATAAGATGATGCCACTTTCCAGAAATACTGGTGCCTGTAATTGCACCAGGATTCCAATGAGGAAGGACAGAGAATGTCCCCCTACTGTCAGCACTGAGGGTGAGTGTTGGGGAACCCAGGATCATGGTTGTTGTGTCCACAATCTAAGGGTCCCTCCCTTACTCTGCACGTTCTGGAAAGATGGGGATGTTACCACTTTCAGGAGAAAAAAAGAGGTTGTATAGAAGGAGAGCAAAAGAAGGATAAATATGAAAGAAAGGAAATAAGACAGGAGAGAGTGAGGATGATGATAACGCAGATAGAATTGGTAGCCAAAACTACATGTCAGGCCCTATTCTAAGGGGTCTATGTGTGTTAACTCATTTAATCATCACCACAACTCTAGGAGGTATAAACCATTACTATTCCTATTTTACGGACAAGGAAACTGAGGCCCAGAGAGGTTGAGTAACTTGCCTCTGGTCGCCCATCTAGAAGTTTAGAGCAGGTCGAGGAAGGTGAAGAAGAAAGAGGGAGAGAGGTTTATGGTTCCGACACATGTTCAGCTTCATTTCTGAACAGAAGTTCTGCTGCCTGACCTGGTTAGTGAGTCAGTCAAAATGTTTATCACGTACCATATGCCAGGCACTGTTCTAGACATGGGGAAAGATGAACAGGGCAGAGTTCCTGCCCTTGTGAGGCTAAAATTCACAGGAGAAAGAGACTTTGATTCAGGAGTCTCACAGACAACTGGCTGCTGACCTGGCAGCTCCTCTCCCCCAGGATTCCGGGATGCCCTGCCCTCCCCTGGGCTGCGAGCTGGGCACCAGGGCAGCTCTGGATGGCACATCTTTGGTTGTCATGGGTCTGGGTAGGATTGAGATTCTCAGCCTCAAATCAGGGGACCCCTGGACAGTCTCTCCTTGCCTTTCTGTGCCCTGCGTGCATCTCTACTCCCTTGACTGGACCTTCTTTCCTTCTTGCAGGTCAGCCAGGATGGCAAAGCACTGCTGGATGTGCTGCAGCGTCCCCTGAGTCCTGGGAATTCTGAGTCCCTCACAGCCACAGCCAACTACTCCAAGGCAGTGCACCAGGTGCTGGATGTGGTGCACGAGGTGCTGCACCACCAGCGGCGGCTCGAGAGCATCTGGCAGCACCGCAAGGTGCGGCTCCACCAGCGGCTGCAGCTCTGTGTCTTCCAGCAGGACGTCCAGCAGGTAACAAGCTGCTTCCCCGCGTCTGGCATCCATCCCAGGGAGGCAGTCCCGACCTAGGTGATCAGGCCTGGGGACACCTGATTTATGGAAGGAAGAGGCAGTTCAGCCCCAGCTGCACCCTCCCCAATACCATCTCGACTTGTTAACTGCAGTCATGTGACATAGCTTTCATGAGGGGAGAGCTTGACCCTCACTGAGGCATGAGCTTTCTGGACAACTTCAGGGTCTGGGGGATTATCTGAGCTCTGTCAGGGTTGGCCCTCACATAAAATGAGCTCACTTCTCTATCAGGGATGCAGGTGGCCTGCCAGAGTTGGCCTGTGGTGGCATATAGGGACCTTAAAGGATTCTTTGGCAGGATTGTACTTGGGAAACCAGATTTAAAACATGGGCTATTGATGACTGTATGTTCCGTGGTTAGAGGTTATTTCTGGCTTAATCTGTCTTTTTGCATTATACCAGTCATAGCGTTTTCCTTTACCGGAAATAATAAAGAAATGGTTATGTTACTGACTATAAAAGGACAGTCTTGCCACAAATGCCCTTTTTGGATGAAATAACCCATTATACTTTCTGTGTCTCTGAGTAGGCCCCTGGGATCTTTGCTCTGAGAACTGACACACTGGGGGAGGGGGTGCTAGTAGGGAGCTGGAGACTGAAGTTGAGGCTTAGCGTCATCTCCCTGGGGGTTCACCGTGAGAGGCTGGGATTGGGGCACTCGTCTTATCAGACTTTTCTGTGGCCACCGTGTAATTTCAAGATTATACGTATAAAAAGTGTTTCACTCTCCTTCCATACCTTCTGTGATTGACCAGGTGTAATCCAAAACTGTATGGAAATATACATGGAAAATTGAGAGCCCACTGGACATGTCCGCCGACTATTGGTTCCCTTCACAGCTGTTGTTGTGGGGCCCTGGTGCTGGGTGTCCTGAGACAGAGGCAGGATGGAGGGATAGCGGGGCATCCTGTGACTGGCTGTGACACCCTCTGGGTGCAGGGTCGCTGTGCAGTCAGTCCCAGGACTAGGTAGGCCTTCACAGTGTCCTCCCTTCTTGGGCTGCCCTAACTCCCTTGCAGAGTCCCCCCACCCCTCACCCCCAGCTGGGGTAGTGATTGAGTCATCAGAGGCGACACCTCCGCCTCAGGAGAGACCGGCACTGCTTGTGTGCTGGCCCCAGCTCTGAAACCCTTGTGGGGCCTGCTGGGAATGGAGAAGCAAATGAATCAATTGCCTACTCCTGCCATCTGGAACTGTCCAGATAAATATATCATCCCTGAGCACAGGAGAGCACGGAGTCCGTCCGTGATTGAGACAAAGTGAGGTGCCAGCCTCCGGAGGCACACAGAGGGGGCGTTACTGTATCACTGAACTCTGAGTGACTCACAGAGATTATCTGGCTACAGATCGTGCAGCTTCCTTCTCTTTTCGTGGCTGTTCTACTAGGATGGGCCCTGGAGAGGGGCAGCGGGGCTGTGAGGAGGGTGGGTGAAAGACCTCCCTAGCAGGAGCGCGACATCCACACTTGGACTATCTGGGCACTGCAGTTACAGACTTTTCTGTGGCCACCATGACATCTACACTAAAGCTAGGAAAAAGTGTAGTAAAACTACACCGGTGGCTATTCTACGTCATGCTCTTAAAAATAAGAGCATTTCTAGAATTCAGACCCTATCAATTCATCTCTACTGTAGAAATCACATTGTTGGCACTGAAGAAAAACAAGCAGATTATGAAGTGGATGTGATGAGGTTTGAAATTTTCAAACTGAATTCCCCAGAATGGTTAATTTCCTTGTACTTTTCAGAATGTATGAATATGACTTCTGAAACACGACTTCCTTCACCCAGTGTCCCACTTGCTCGCTCTCTCTCTCACCATGTATTTGACACTGGGACAGATGCTCAAAGAAAAATGTGAAAAACAAGAGCTACCAAACCTGGTGATGGGTCTCAAATGCTTCCCTGACACCCAAACCACCATTAGTGCCCGACAGGTGTCTGAGCTTCAGAAGGCTGCTGGATGTAATCCACTCAAGGGTCAGAGGGAAAGACTTGGACTTTGGTCTTCTGACTCCAAGAAACGTTATACGTTTATTGTTTTTGATTTTGCATGTTTCATCTCTTCTATTCCGGTATCTCCTTGAGAGTAGAAACCATGGCTTCTTCCTCCCTCTGCACCTTACGGCTCTTAGCTGTGTCTGGTATGAAGCTGGGGTTCTCTTTGTATTTGCTGGCTTGAGCTGAAGTTATCATTGGAGGACCCCCAATTTCTGCTTCTGTTAAGGGAACGCCATTTATCCCTCCATCCCAATCCATCCAGTAGTTGCCAGTGAGTAGCTGGAGCCTGCGTACAGGAATTATGATATGAAAGTCTTGAGGGTCCCAGATATTTACAACCCAGGCAGAGGACTCAGGGACATACCCTCAGTGCTCACCGAGTATCCCAGTGCTCATTAGTTAGTCAGCAAGCGTGGGCCTCTGCAGTGGGCCCAGCACTGTGAAGGTTCTGGTGAGATGCCTGGTTGATTAGAATGGCACAGACATACGCATTTGAAAATAGAGAGGGCAGGTCTACCACAGCATGCCAGTCAGCGTGCAGGGTAATAGAGTATTGATGGAGCAGTTATAGGCAGAAGCGTGAGAAGTCAGAGTTGGTGTCTTGAAGAGGAGAGAATTGATTGAACCCTGTAATCTGGATCTAAGACTCCTGAGTACATTTGGGATCCAGAAAGGTTTACTCAGCAGCCTCAGTGGGAAGCTTGTGAGCGAGCATCAGAGGCTGGGGCAACATAGAACTTAGATAAGAGCGTGGCTCTGGAGTCAGGTGGCCTGGGTTTCAGCCCCGCTCTGACAAGTCTTGGCTGTATGACCTTGGTCAAGTCATCCCACCTCTGGTGCCTCAGTTTCCTCACCTCTAAAATAGAAATGTCATAGTATCTACCTCATTGGACTGAATGAGATACAGGTACAGGGCTTAGCACCCTACCTGCCTAGCATGGAGCGCATCCTCCATCAGTGTTGTCTGGGTTGGGTCACATCATCTTTTTTTTTTTTAAAGATTTTATTTTTTCCTTTTTCTCCCCAAAGCCCCCGGGACATAGTTGTATATTCTTCGTTGTGGGTTCTTCTAGTTGTGGTCTGTGGGACGCTGCCTCAGCGTGGTTTGATGAGCAGTGCCATGTCCGCGCCCAGGATTCGAACCAACGAAACACTGGGCCGCCTGCAGCGGAGCGCGCGAACTTAACCACTCGGCCATGGGGCCAACCCCTGGGTCACATCATCTTTGAGTGGTACTCAGGTGCCCCCTGGTGCTTGTGCTGTTGGGCACCCCAGCATGATTCTCCTGTTTTACAGTAGCAACTGCTTCGTGGGTCTTGGGTCGGCTGAGTTCCATTTCATTCAGTGATAAAATCTCAGAGCTGTCAAGGACCTGGAAGAGCATCCAGTCTGACTGACTATATAGTCTAGAAAATTGAGGCCCAGAGATGTAAAGTAATTTGGCCATAACCACTGGCCATAACCAAGCAGCTAGTTAATGGTAGTACCAGGACCAGAAGCTAAGTCTTCTGGCGCCCAGTCCAGGTCTCCTACAGAAAAGCCACACAAGAGAGGAGGCAGGGAGACAGAGAAAGACAGGAAGAGAGACGGGGAGCACACATGCATGTTACCTAGAGGGGGGAAAGACAGACAGACACATACACATACCCCGAAACAGGGAAAGACAGACAGACAATGGGGGAAGAAGAGAAAGGAAGAGAGATTTAGAGACAGAGAGAGGAGAATCAGATGTACATGAGATGGGAGGAGAAAGAGAAGGAGGAAGGTGGGGGGAGGTGCAGAAGAGAAAGAAACAGGGACTCCTGCTAGTGGAGGGAGGGAGAGCGAGCCAGCCTCTGCCTGCCTGACTCCTTGCCCCGTTGCCATTTCTGGGGGTGGTCTTTGCCCAAGTAGGAATACTTTGCCCTTTAAGGGCCCAAAGCAGAGTAAAGCAGAGACATGAAAGCCAAAGATGGACTCCAGTGGAAAAGAGATTCCATTTAAATATCTGCAGCCAGAACTGCCCTGACAAAGCCATCCCTGTCGTAGCCCTCCCTTGGGTCTCAACGGCTTTCTCTTCCCTGCTGGGCTTGGAAGCAATGGAAATAAGTCTCTAAGGATCAAACTGGAACTTGGGTTCATTAAGCTGCAGAAAGGTGTGGGTAGGGCACACTGCCATAGTATTGCTACTGGAATAATTTTCAGTACTATTGTTTTTCCAGTTTAGAGTGGGACAGTACTGAGCAACAGCCAAGAAGGGCGCTCCGTGACGGCATCAGCCGATCTTCACCTTCTGTCTGTTATTCTCCTCTAACTCTTATGGCTTCCCCTGGATGTAAAGGACTACTTCCAAGCCCAGATAGACCTGACTTTGTGGTGAGAAGAACAAGAGAAGCTAGGTTCTTGATCTTGCTGGAAGACGCAAATTCCATTCCATTTTCTCATAGCCAGAGCAACTGTTTTGAGCACTCTCTGCGGGCCATCTTGTTCTGCCTCTCCTTCTTCTTCTCCCTCTATTTTTGGCAAGAATAAATTGATGAAGTGTTTTGGAACACCTACTATGTACAAGGCCCTGGGCTAGGAGTAGAGGTCTCTGACCTGAGAGAAGACAAATACACCTAAGGATATATGAATGGCACAAGTCTGTGTTGGTGGAGTCAGAACAGGAAAGGTTCCCTGTGATTGGGGTGGGATTTGCACTGGCCCTTGGAGCTCAGGCAGAGGAGAGGAGGATGATGTTCCTGGGGAAGTCCAGGAAGCAGAGAGCTAAGGTACAGCCAGGGGACAGGGAAGAGGAAGTCTACCTGGGTGCTGCTCCTGGCAGCAAAAGTAGGAAGTAAGGCTGGAAGGCGTAGGGGTGGTCTCGGTGTGGGTGGGACAGTGACACATTTGAGGATACCTTGCTCTCCGTTAAAAACAATGTCTCTGTTTTTCAGCAGTCCAGTCAGGTGAGCTAGTGAGAGGCAGTGATGGCAGGATTTATCTGGCTCAGTGACTTTCCATTCTGAATGAATGTATTAATATTAAAGTCCATAGTTCTTGTACTACAAATGAATCTCACCTGTTTCTATCGGTTTTTCTGGAGCCTCACATGGAAAATTATAGCTCTTACTCTGTCAGCTCTTGCCTGCCAAAGAATGTGTAAAAAAGGATTTGAGAGTAATTTTTTTTCAACTCCAGATATTCAATCTTTCACTAGCTCTAGTGACTATAGCCCCTTAATCATACTAAACCAGTTTGGGCATTATATAATCCACTTGACAGCTTTGCATGATAAAAAATGAGCACTTTGGGTTGCGCATAGAATGATTAGTTAGAAAAAAGTGACCAGAATGATGATGGGTCCAGTAATGAACTCTTCCTATACGAAGGAAGGGTTAAAGCATCCAAGATGGAAAATGCTCAGGCACAGTCCCAGACAGATCAGGGAACATATACAAGGGAGAGCCAGCTTCAACCGACTGGCTACTTGGTGGGTACTTTGAGGAGGAGATTGAAACATCAGAGAGATGGTTGGATTCCAGCCCTGAGATTTTGTTACCGGGATTAAATGTGTGTATAAAACTTTTATTGATCAAAGCTCAGGATTCATCATCTTTATGAGGAAATATGATTGATCATCTAATCCCTTCACTTGCCTTTTCCTATTTAATCTTCCAACACTTTGAGGCAGGGTAGGTGTTAGTTTGGTCCCCATCTTACTGATGAGGAAATTGAGGCTTGGAAAGGTGGAGTGAACTTGCCCATGTTCACACAGCTAGTGGCAGAGCGAGGATTCAACCCAAGTCCATGTACCCTCTGGGTCCGCACTCTTAACCTCTCTGCTCTGCCCTGGGCGCTATGCTAAATAACAGGAATGCAGAGAGATACAACCCCTGCCCTTGAGGGCTTTACGATTTAGTGCTGGAATGCCATTGCTCAAAAGGCCCTGATAGATTACTTGGTCCTAAAGGATGAGACTTGCCCAAGGTCATATAACCTCTGACAGCTGAGATTCATCCTCAAACTGCCTGTCCAGTAAGACCCACATAGTCGTACTTACACCCAGACACTCTTTTCCATCTGTTCCATCGTTGTAAAATTGCCCTCTACAGTTAACACAAATTTCCCTAAAACAGACGCTACCCATTCTCATTTGTTCTTTACAATCCTAATTATGTTAACTCAGCATTTCCGATGCTTTCCTTTGTAGCATATATCTTGAATGCTGTCCGTTTGTCCCTGGTAGTATTTAGCAGTGTTAAAGATCTCAGTTAAGTTTTTTGATGGTGATAATCCAATCATCTAACTACATTCAAGGAGATAATAGATGATTCTTTGGGCAGGGTGAATGCCCAGAAAGAGCAGGATTGAGGCTCAGCTGGGAGTTAGGACAGGGAGAGAGGGAGGGCTCTGCTTCTCAGGGTGGCTTTCTGATTGGAGTGAAAATAGGGAAGCATGCCCATCCGCCTCTTTGGTGTCTCTGATCTTAGAAGGAGCCCACTATCCCTCTCCCCTTAGTAGAAGGCTGGTTCTGAAGGCTGTGTTCCAGTCCTCTCTGTGTATTCCCTAGCTAGAATTGGCAAGGTTGGGGAGTGAGCTTTATAGGCTTGCCTCTGACATGCTCAGACCCTCCTGCCTGGGAACTTCATGGACTCCTCCTCCCTTCTGCACTCTATTTCCCACCCCATTCCTGTCTGCCCTACTTTCCGTCTTCCTCTCTTCTCTTCCTCACCATGGCTTCTCTCCTGGTGCTTGCTTTGATTTTCTGAAGGCAAACTCTGTTTTGCCTGAAGAGTGGTCCTTTGTGTGGGGGGAGCACCTTCCTAGGAAGGACCTGGATTCCTCCATCTGACAGGGTTGGGAGGCTGGTGGGGCCTGGGAGGCAGTGAGAAGAAAAGGCCCCTTCTCAGGAGTTACTGAGCCTCAGGCCTTTCTTGATCTGGGTAATTTTAAACACCTTTAGTGTCCTCAATTCCTTTTTTATTATTATGTTAACAAGTAACAAGAAAGTCACCATCCAGGGTCACTTCTTTCCGATAACCCCTATGCGCAGCATATCTTTCACCTCAACATGCTATTTCTGGAGCCTTGAATACCAGGCTAAAGGATAAAAGACTCACACTTTATAACTAGTGGGAGCTATTGGAAGATTTTGAGCAGAGGAAACAGGTGACCAGAGTGAAGGTCTGAGATAATTTGGTGCCAGTAGAAGCCTGGGTTGGAGTGGAAAGATCCTGGGAGCCACAGTCATGCTGTGGCCATAGGACTTGAACTAGGGTGATGAGGCAAGTGTGGATTTGAGAGCATTTGTGAAAAAAGTCACTGGAAATTGCTATCCGTTTTGTTATGGACAACAAGGGATTTGTCAAGTGTGAATCTGGAACTGTATTTTTCAAAAGGTGGCCCTTTGACTCCTGGCATTAAAATCATCTGGCCAGAGTGGTGGACTTGTTAAAAATACAGTTATCTGGCCCTAATTCCACACTTTCTGATTCAGAATCTGTGGATGAGGTGGTGCCTATGTTTTGAAAAGAACCCTGGGTGATTCTTAAGCATTCTCAAGTTTGAGAACCTCTGACTTAAGTGATTCAAGCTTTAGTGATGAAAAGTATGGTGACACCATAAACAGACATTGAGGGACAAGAATGAAGAGATTCTCTCAGGGAGGTACCATAGGCAAAAGCAACTTCCAGTCACTCAGTCTTGGCTCTATTGGGAAGGGAGAGGCGTGGGCTGGCTGGGAGTGGAGGGGCCTGAGGGAACGAGGGAGGGGGCTGAAACTTTGGGTCCTCTGGTCTCTTAGCCAGCTTCCATTCAGCATCACGTCTGTCAGGAGAAAGGACCACAGTTCTCAGGGGAAGGAGAGACTATACACTGCTAATGAGTTTCAGCTGAGCCCTTTCAGAAAAATGATGGCTTCTCGCACCATAGCAAGACATTTATTTTGATCATACTTGTTCCAAAGAGGGGACAGGAAATAAATTGCTGGTAATTGGGCATTTCAAGTCGCAGCCCGATGGGAAGCTGGGTGGTACTGGCAGCGTATGAGCCGTTCTCCTTCAGAACTAACGTTTAGTATTCTGTGCAAGGAGACAGAAATAATGATTTGATGGACTGTCCTGGGTGCTCATTCACGTCGTGTGTACTTGAGCCTTGAACAGAACAAAATGTGTTGTGGACACCTGATGGCATGTAAACTCTCCTTCACTGACCTCAGAATGATGGCTTTCCAAAGAGTGTGGAGGCTGGGGGCTGGCAGGTAGTTGCTGAGAGGGAGGAGTTCTAAAGTTTACTTAAAAAAAATAAAACTTCTTGGTTGTTTTGCCATGGATCAAATTGCAACACAAACTTAATAACCCATTTCATATAAGATGCTTAACCAGACAGAGCCAGATGAGGGAATCAGAGAGTTGGCATTCGATTCCACATGTACTTGCAAAACGTCTATATTTCCTTTAATGGTTTTTGCCCTTTATCAGATTGGTTGAGTTCATTCACTCATTTATCAGGAAGTGCTCTTGGAGAACACAGCAGTGAACCAAACAAAGCTCTGCCCACGTGCAGCTTAAATTTAGGAGGTAGAGGGAAAAACACCACCACAAACAAACAGCTATGTGGTAGATCATATAGTGACAGCCAGGGACGGATGAGCAGAGAGCTCAATGAACAAGCCACCGGAGGTGCTTAAGAAGACCTTCCAGGCATGTGAAATGGGACCTACGAAGTCCTTGAGACCAGAATGAGCTGCGTGCATTCACGAAAATGGGAGAATGGCCAGAGTGACTGGTGAAGAGAGAGCAGGGAAAAGGAGTAAGAAGTTTGGAGAAATAGGCTGATTCCAGATCCAGTCAGGCCTTATAAGCTATGGAGAGGATTTGGATTTTCTCAGTGTGATCGGAAGCAATTGTAGAGTTTCAATACGGGGACTGTCATGGTTATGGTTATAGAAATAGGTCTGAGGACTGTGTGGATGGCCCTGTCAAAAGTAAAAGGAGGGAGACCACTTAGAGGGCTGGTGGGTGAGTGAGGAAAGGTGGTGGCCTACACTAGGGTGGTTGTGGTGGAAACAGTGTACAAGAAAGAGTGAATAAGAAAAGACTCAGGCTTGTGGCTAAGCAGTTGGGTGAATTGTGGTATCTTTGGCTGAGACAAGGTAGACCAGGAGAGAAGGGGAGTGCAGCAGACGGGAATCAAGCGTTCTGTTTTAGATAAGTTGGAAGTGCCCGTTATATGCCAAATTGCAGAGGAAGAGTAGGCAGTTGGGTGTATGAGTCTCAATCTCAGGAGAGAAATTAGGACTAGAACTGTGAATATGGAAATTACCAGCACATAGATGATATTTAAAGCCATGGAACTGAATGAGATCATCAAGAAGTAAGAGAAGAGGTCCAGAACTGAGCCCTCGGGTATTCCAAAACTTAGAGGCTGGAAACTAGGAGGATTCAGAAAAGAGGACTGCAGTAGAGGTCAGTGAGCCAGTGGAATTCTCAGTGAGGATGGTGTCTGAGGAGCTAGTGAAGAAATGTTTCCAGAAAGGGGAGGCTCTTCCTTTTAAGTGGGGCTGAACAAGGTCGGCATCTCCATAAGGAGGGAGGGCCACAGTGGCCAAGGGATTCAGAGCCCGAGTGGATGAGGATGGCTTTGGTGGGAGGGCACCCCAGCACTGGGAATTCTCAGGGAAGAATGATCCAGAGTGGAGTGAGAGGGAGTCCCTGTGCAGGGGCAACCTGGTGCAGGGTGTCGGAGCCCAAGCAAGGTGAGCTGAGCATCTGTGTAAGAGGGTGGTCCAGCATAGGTGCAGAGACTGAGCAGGTTAAGAAGGCCATCGGTGAGGAGCAGGGGCTGTGGTATGCAGTGTCACAGCCTGGATGGAGTGAGGAGGGCATCCATGAAGGGAGGGCAGCTCAGCTTAGAGGATCAGAGTCTAAACAGGGTGAGGAGGTGTCCACACAGGGGGCTAGCCAGAGGACATTTATTAGGAAGTGGTCTTGGAATCAACCCCTGAGGAAGGGAAGGGAAGGGAAGGAGCAGGATTAGACAGAGGGTGAAGTTGAGCTGCAATGTCATCTCAAGGGAATCCCCAGCCAACCCTATGGGGCTGTTCTGAAGACTGGATGACCATTCAGGGCTGTCCCATGTTGGGGAGTGAGAACTGGGCCTTTATACACAGGAGTCTGTCACTGGGTGCAGGCCAACCGGGGAAGGGGTGCAGCTTTGGGTAAGATACTATCTTTAGCCAAGGGTAGTAATCCCCAAAGCATAGAGGAGATGAGGAGCAGCATGACCTGGCCTCGTGCTTGACAAAGAGCAAACTCTCCAAAGACAATAGTCTCTTCTTCCAAGGAGGGGAGCTGCTGCACCCTCAATAGAATAAAATAATGAAATATTCGAGTTGGAAGGAGATTCAGGGAGATGGTCTGATCCAACATTTGCATTTGAGGCAGTGAGGTCCACAGAGGAGAAGGCACACACCCAGCTGGTCCACAACGGGTTAGGGGCAGAGCTGGGACAAGAACCCAGGTTCCTCTTGACCCCAAGGATGGTGTCTATAAGTTAGGGTGATCATTCTGGTGCCACATTTTAATGATGTTTTAGGAACCTAAAACACTTTTATATGTAAGTAGAGCTTAGATATCAACTTAAAAACATTGTTCCAAAGGGGCCTCCTGCACTGGGCTGAGTGATCCTAGTCTCCTCTAACACTAAGATTCTATCATGTTAGAAGAATCCAAAAAATCAGAGTCTGGAGACAGAAAGCGGCTAGGCCCTTGATTTTCTCCCATTAACTCAGATGCATGCATAGCCACTGTTCAGAAAATATCAATAGTTCTCTTCAAAAGGACTTTTCTCTTCTCCTTAGCAGCTAGAAAAAACTGTCTCCTCCCCTGAAAAGCACTGTCTTGATTGTGTGCTGGTTGGAATAAACACAATTAGATGAGGAAGAAAGGGGGTGATTAGGGAATTATGCATAATGACTGTTAGATTGGCTCCCAAATCCGGTTCAGGATGTGAGTATCTGTCTTGGAAAAGACTGTTCTGGGAAAGGACTAATTTCTGGTTGAAAAGTTGGGGCACAAGAAAGAAGGAAGAGCTTTACAAGTTGTCTGCAAGACTGCCTGCCTGCTGTGGTGGTGAGGGGTTCCCGGCTTACCTGGGCTTTTGTGCCCAATGACAGGGCAAGTCAGGCCTCTCCATTCAGGGTGCCTAAGCTGTATTTGCACCTGACAATCCATGGCTATAAACATTCATTGAGTGTCTCCTGCATGTGCAGTGCTGGCAGGGATGCTGGGGATGGAGGGAGGGTGAAAGGATAGGATACAGTGATGAAAACCCCATACTCCTTCGGGAGCTAACTACCTGCCAAGTGGGGCAGTGGAAAGGGTGGAGACACACAAAGAGAACTTGAATGCAGACTGTGAGAGATGCTCAGATAGAGTTATGATGGGAGTATGGAACTGGAGACATTCACCCCCAAGCTGTGTGTCGGGGGGATGAGTTTGAGTTTAGTTCAGTTCAATATGTCTTAAGCAAACCACTCTGTGCTGAGTACCATGCTGTCTCCTGGGATCACAAGGAGGTCAGAGTCTAGTGGGAGAGACTGGCTGTGGGCAATAATTGTGGTTTGAAAAGAATCAGAGAAGAGTGGTATCACCCCAGCCTGGGTGGGTTATTAAAGAGAAAAGCCTTTCCAAAACCAGTGATTTTGAGATGGCGCCTAAAGGCTGAGTAGGAAGGAGCCTGAGAAGTTGATATGGGGAGAAAATGATGCAGACATTTCAAATGAAGTTAAAAATAGTGAGGGCAAAACTCAGGAGGTGAGAAGCAGCTTTTGGGGTGTTTAGGGGTGAGGCAGGAATTCACTGGAGGCAGGGTTGAGAGGGGGTGGGGCTGGCCACACAGAACTTTGCATGTCAGGTTAAGGGGCCCCTCAAAAACTGTATCCCGGTGGAATGCCCCTTCAAGAACACATGGTTAATTCCATTTATGCCTAAGTGTCTTCTTCAAATGGATTTGGTGTCCCTGATTTTTCATTATTAATATCCAGCTATTTTAACAATTTATAATTTATTTTTAAACCTTAGTATGTAAAATTGCTTCTTTGAAACGAAAGGCACATCTTGCCAGAATCAGATTGACAGCTATCATTGGGTGCTACTTCCCACTCAAGTTCAAAGGCACAACTGTCATTTATCAAAGCCAGAGTGCAAATATGAAAATTGGAAGAGAACTTTAGAAAAAGATGTCCTGTGTGCTAATCCCTCGTAACTCACTTGGGGTGACCAGTCCCTCCTTCCGTGCGGTTCGTGATTCAAGCTGTGCCCTAGGGCTCAGCCTTCCTCCTGCCTCTCCATCACCCCCATCCCCAATCAGCAAATCCTGGCCATGCTCCCCCCTAGATATTACTCAAACCTGTCTCTCCACACTGCCGTTAGCCGCATCTGAGCCACCATCGCCTCCTGTCAGGGTTTCAGCAGTAACCTCCTGTTCTCCCACCTCTATTCTCGCCTGCCTCCAGCTGATTCTCCACAAAGCAGTCAGAGCGATCATTTTAAGTGCAGGTCTCCTGAGGTCTGTCTCCTCCTTCCAGCCCTACAGTGGCTCTTAGGATGAATGCTGGAATCAGACTCAGCTCACCAGGGCCCAGCACTGTCTGGTCCCTGCCTTCTCTGGGCCTGTTTCCTACCCACGTCCTACTCAAGCCCTGCTGATCTGTTTAATTCCTCACTTGGTGAAGTGCCATTCTCTCAGGTCTCAGCTAACTTCTTCAGAGTTCTCACTTCTTCAGAGAAGCCTTCCCTGCTCGTTGGCACTTTTCACCTTTGCGATTAATGATGAATTGTGTGATTTCGCGTCTAGTGCTTGTTACCCACTTAGACCGAGTTCCTGGGGTCAGGGCCTCGCTTGCAGTTGTTTAATACTGCACCCCGGGCTGTCTCAGTGACCTGCACTAGGGCACAATAAGGCTAGTAGATATCTCTTTCAATATGTGAATATTCATATCCCACATCCTGAGGACCCCTCAGATAAAAACAAAAAGATAAAACCTCCTATTGTTGGAAATGCTTAAATACCAATTCAAAGCTATCACTAAGCGTGATTAACTATCCTGTACTATCCTGACTATAACTGATAATTGAATGTTTTATATAAGATCTTGTGGATCAGAGAAATTAAACAAGGGGCAGCTAATAAGGGTTACCTCGATGCGTGCTTACACTTTGGTAGGCTCCGGGGTATGGCTAGTAACTCTGTTCTTCAACCAATGATGTTCAGATTCTGGGACTCACCAGAAACTGAGGGACATCCAGACTTCCAGTGCTGGGCCTTAATTTACGGTGTGCAGTGTAATGGTCAGGTGCTGCTGGTGTCTGCTCAGAAGCACCTTTCTCTGCTGAGCAGTCTATGCAGGAAACTGGACAGTATGGGGGACAAGGATGGGGGACATGGAATCAAGGGTCAAAGGGCCATGTGGTCCAAATGTGTGTATCAAGCCAGGCTGGCTCTAAATGAACTATCTGAAACAAAACAGTCAGAAATCAGCATTTTAAACAACACCTCATGTATTGATTATGTTTATCTGTCCTCAAGGACTTTTTCAGTTTCTATGTATTACTGAATTAATCGTGTTCACTTCTTAAACCATTGCCTTATATTTGTTAAATTGATTTCCGTGCAGTCCCTGAATCCTCACTGAGCTGCACGTTTTCCCCGCAGCTTCAGTTCTAATGGCAGAAGCTGGACTGAATGAGGCAATGTAACATCACAGAGCAGAGCTATGCTTAAGTGAAAGCCTCTCACGTATGAAATATATCGATTTTTAAGTGGTTACGGTAGAGCTAATTGAGTAAACTAAGTGTCACCAACTGAAAATGAATTGACATTTTAAAGAAAGCAAAATAACTTAAACAGGAAACAAACTGCTTTTAAAAAAAGTTTAAAAGTTATGAAATACCCCCCAGAGAGTATAAAAGCTAACCATTTGTGAACTAGTGGATGAAAAACACTCCTCTTTAACCAATTTGCTTTAGAATAACTACTTTTATTAGCTAGAGATAAAAAATGAAATGAAATGAAATGAAATTAATAAAAACAGTGCTGGACAAGCAGATCATACTCAGCTGCTCAAAACTAAATTAAAGAAAAAATTTGTAATCTGAAAGTCTGTCGTAAATTCCAAAGCATTCATGGAAGGCTGCAAGATAGCTCTTTGGTATATAAAAATTATTCTAAAGCTTCAATTCATTCTCATAAGGGGATTAATAAAAGTTTAAATATGCATAAAAATTGTAAAAGTGCACTGTTCATAGTACGCAATATATAGGGAACTTGGTGATTAGAAATACTGATCTTTGACCTTGCAAGCTGGTGCTCATCATCCCCTTTACGATACAGAATTGTGGGACCAAACCATGGCAAGCAAGTAACAACGCACTCTCCTGATTTTTTTGGTTGAAATTTCACTGTAAGTTATTTGGAGAACCGTGGGCCCTTCTTTCTTCTAAGAAAGGAATATTTAAAGTTCCTCTGGGTATGGCCTTTCAGTATTTGCAAAAAAGTGAAAATCCAGTTCCTTTACTGCTGCAATTTGTTTTTACAGATGTTCCTCCAGAATATTCAAAAAACGTATTGCCAGAATTTGTTATGTAAAATGTTTAAAATCTCTACACCTAATGTTTAGATAAAGTCATTTTTTAAAAAGCCGTTTTTTTCTTCATTTTAGTGGATAAGTACCTGACCTTCTGGCTTTGTTAAGTGGGTGTTTGCTAAACCTCATTTTTATATTCATAGGGGTGTTTCTCTGAACTAATACCATCTTGGTCTGGGCTTTATGATACTGTCACTGAAAGCTTTGAAGGCTTTCATACTTTGCACAATTGCAGGCAATAATTTATCTCAAATGGCAGAGGAAGTGAAGCCAAAGGCTAGATTCTGCAGAGCCAGACTCCCCTGCCTGGCTCCACAGAATCATGGAATGATTTGGTCTGCCTGCTTGCCACAGGGCAATCTGCAGAAGAAACAGAAAAATGGTTTAAAGCATTCTTTTAAACAGGCCTAGTTCATGTAAATCATTTCCCCAAAAGTCATTCTAAAATCTGAGAAGGCTAGTACCTCATTAATCCAACATTAAAGTAAAGTTCAGTATAGCAGGAGGAGAGTGGGCTCCGTTGAGTCTTGGCAGGATCTGTAACAGGTGAGTCTGTACCATAATTCTGATTTGGTACATAATTCTGTGGCCACTTGATTTATTGAGCGCCAGCTCCTCAGAGACCAGAAGGTGAAGTGCTTCCTTTCTCTCTGAGAGGCGCACATTTTTGTTAGGCCATCTGGGCAAACGCAAAATGGATGTTAAATGCTTTGATCCTCCCTACATTTCAAGGCTTTTACTAACGGGTTTCCACTCTCCCTGCCAAGTGCCCTTTCGGGACAACATATTTTCTCAGCATCCCCTCACTCATCCCCCTGCTGCACCAGCCACCTCTGTTCCAGCTTCTCTAAACACCAAGGAAAACGTCTTGGGGCAAAATCACTAGATCTTAAGCCTGGAAGAACATGGCGTCTCCACCGCTTCCTAAGAGAGTCATAGATACTAAAGACCTTAGAATGCAAAGACCTTTCTTTATTTGGTTGATTGGAGGAGAGGGGTGGAAAGAAGCCAGAATGGGCAGTTGTCCTGGTGATCAGCTCCCTTGAGCAGAGCTCCATCTGGGGACTGACTGCTCTGGAATCTCCTTCCAAGATTAGGAAGAGAGTCCCAGGAGCACCATGAGGCAGGACCCCATGACTGGTTGCCGCTGCCGTGAGCATTTTTATGGTGGAATGAGGGCCAAGGAACTGCCCTGACCTGACACTGCCTAACTTCTCACCGATATGTCTGACTTTATGTGGTTGGAGTAAATGTGGTGAGAGGGTTAGACTGTGCCTGATGGTCTGTGTAACTTGTTTAAAATAATGGACTAATTAAGGCTGAGAACACTGAAAAAGTAACGAGCGGGTATTCTGGAGACCAAAGAGGATGACTTGAAGTTAGTTAAGGGTGAGATTGCTATATTGCCAATGACAGCAGTGAAATCCCATGAATCCACAGTGGATTGAACATTTTCACCTGGACCGCTGCTTTCTGATTGGGATGGGGACTCCAAGACTCTAGCAGTCGCACGTGTTGTCACATGTCTTTCCTTCTGCCAGAAAGTCATTGTTTCTCTGTTCCTCCTCTGACCAGGTGTTGGACTGGATTGAAAACCATGGTGAGGCCTTTCTCAGCAAACACACAGGGGTTGGGAAGTCCCTGCATAGAGCCCGGGCCCTGCAGAAGAGGCACGATGACTTCGAAGAGGTGGCTCAGGTGAGATGCTGTGTGTGGTTGTATGTGTGTGTTTGTGTGTGTGTGTGTGTTTGTGTGTGTGTGTGTGGAGCCTGGTGAGGGAGACCAGGGCTGTGGATTGGTGTTTGGTGGGGCATGTCAAGTTGACAGCCCATGGCACCTCTGGGCTGCCTTCCTGCCTGGTGTAAGGAGAACTCTGTCTGTTCTCGGATCTCTACAACAGTGGTCAATAGACCTTCAGTTTATGGTCTTCAAAGAAAATCTTCCTGCCAGCATGATCTGTAAATGCTTTGCCCACAGGTATTGATGGTGGGAGAGAATAACATTATTAGAACTGTCAACAGCCAAAGCTACCGCTTATGGTTGTCACTGCAGGTGACTGGGAGCTGAAAATCAGCACCAGCTCTGCCTGCAAAGCTGTGTGCCTTCCAGGTTCTGGAGGGAGAGATGGAACCTGTTCACCAAGCCATGCACCCCCAAGGCTGAATGTGCCCAAAGAATGCGCCTTTGTATCATTGGCACAATATTTAGTCTGTAATTTACACACTATTCAGCCTTTTAGCTGAGCTGCACACCTGGTCCAAAAAGGGCACCGTTTCCTAATTTGCACAGAGCTGTTGTATGAGAGGGCTTACCTATTTGTCTTAATAGAATGATATAAGAGGCTTTCTGTTCTGAGCCTTCATCCTCAAAATTTTATCCTAACTCCCTTATTCCTCTTTTGGGGAGTTTTCCAAATGGATCCTGAAAATCTTCATCTTCAAGATGAAGCACTGCTGTCCAGTTGTTTTGTCAGGTGTGATCAGTTGCAGTAGAAAATAAGACTCTTAAGAATAAAGCTGGGAAAGGTATGAGTGTAGAACAGAGAGGTGTATGCTGCTGGAGTGGTGAGGACAACAAAGCTAGGGTTTGCCACATCACAGCTTTAACCAGGGCTGGCTCCCGTCACACTATGTAGGCAATCCTCAATGTGAGTGTCCTGCTGGGCATTGTGCAGAGCCCCAACCCTCACCCAGGGAGGCTGCCAGCCCCAGACAGACATGAGCTGTGGGTGCAAAAGGAGAGGGCCTGCCAAACACCAAAGGAATCTGCTAAAGGACAGGAAAGTTGTGGAGCATACCACGTCTCTAGAGGAGCTGCAAGTGTATGCTGAAAAGTCAGAGCCCTAACAGCAGCCAGAAAGACTGAGTCAGCAGTGACCTGAACCTGGGGAATACAGGTGTATTAGACCCCACCTATGGAATAAAGAAAACCTCGTATGGAACTCTTGTGCACTGTTGGTGGGAATGTAAAATGGTGCCGCTACTGTGGACAACAGTATGATGGTTCCTCAAAAAATTAAACCTAGAATTACCATGTGATTCAACAATCCCACTTCTGGATGTACACCCCAAAGAATTAAAGCAGGGGTGTGGAGAGATATTTGTACACCCATGTTCATAGCAGCATTATTCACAATACTCAAAATGTAGAAGCAACCCAAGTGTCCATTTACAGATAAATGGATGAACAAAATGTGATATATACATCCAATGGAATTATTTAGCCTTAAAAAGGAAGGAAAATGTGACACATGCTACAACATGGATGGAACTTGAAGACGTTATACCGTGTGAAATAAATCAGTCACAAAAGGACAAATATTGTATGAGTCCGTTTATATGAAGTACCTAGAATAGTCAAATTCATGGAGACAGAATGGTGGTTGCCAGGGGTTGGGGTTAGAGGGAATGGGAAGTTATTATTTAATGGATGCAGAGTTTCAGTTTTCCAAGATAAAGGGTTCTGGAGACGGATGGTGGTGATGGTTGTACTGCAGTGTGAATCTACTTAATGCCACCGAACTTAAAGAGTTTCACGTTATGTATGTTTTACCACCGCCACCACCACAACAAAAAAAGCATGCCTCATAGCCAGACAAGGACCTTCTGCAGAATGAGCTGGGCTATGCCAATGTGATATAGACTCAGGCCCAATGTGCCTTTGGTGGACAAGATGTAGCACAGACCCTAAATATCTGGGTAGCCAGGCATTCTGGGTGCCTCTCCAGCCTGTTAAAGAGCAAAAGATGGGAGAGGGCCACATGGACTCCCTGTCTGCTAAGAGTGGGGGTCATGGTACCTGGGACAATCTGTTGGAATAGAACCATACCATAGCTTTGGTGCTCTTGCCTTTCATCTGTCCTGTGGTGCAGCCCCTCCTTACTTGGGAAGGATGTCCCCAGAGCCACCCACAGCCCTGACTCAGCCCACTTCTCCTTGCCCTCTTCCTGCTACAGTCTCATAGGCAATGCCAGCATTAGTTATAGACCCATGAGGGGGTTGTTTTGTGTGTTGTTACAACTCAGCAAGCCTGGTGGCCACCCCAACTTCAACCCCATTTCTCCCAGTTGCTCCTCTACCTTCTCACTGATGGCTGATATGCCTTTCACATGGGACAATGCCTTTCATTTGGCAGCAGAGACACATTAACGTAAATTCATACTAAAGAAAGAATGGACACATTTTTGAGAGCTTATGGTTCCATTATGTATTTTATCTCCTACCATTCCTGAGTGATGGATAGCATTAGCCTTGTTTTATAGAAGATGACACTAAGGCTCAGTTCTTCAGTGTGCCCAAGTCATGAGACTTGTCGGTGGTTCTACTGGGATTCAAACCCAGGTCTGTCTGACTCCAGAGTCGTGTTCTTACCCTAACTCCCTGCTGTCCCTTATTGAGGAATAGGAACTGGGTGTAAAATTCATTTCCTAGTGCCAGTTTTCTCATGGAGAGTACAGACAAAGAGCATGAATTGGGGGGTTGGGGGAGCATGCTGCTGTGGCCATCCCATTTGGCATATGTTACAACTTTTCCCTGGCCCTGCCAACAAGTAATCTTGGTATAATCTCTTCTTCCTGCCTCTGCTTTCTGATGCGACTGTATCTTTGTGAGAGGGAAGAGAGTTCTACCTTCCAAAAGGGTCCTGCTTTTTGGAGGAGTGTTTTTCTCTGGAAAGCGGAGCAGCAGATGTGGGCCACAAAGGGAACACCTACGCAAGAGGCCATGAGGTCGCTGCATTGCCCTGTAAACAGGCCTCCAGAAATGGGTCTCCTAGTCTGGAAGTTAATCCTGTCTTATGTCCCCATCCCCACTCTGGGGAAGGGAGTGGGCAGTGGAGCTGCCTAGCATCCAGGAATTGGTAGTTCACATAGGAAAACCAACTCCCACCATGGCGTAGGCAGATGGACTGTTGGTAGCCGCCTGCCTCAGCCCTGCCTTGTTCTGTGCAAGGTGATCATCACACTCAGGTGGTGAGAAAGGGGGCAATCCAGGTGAGGAAGGGCACTCTCTCTCTTGCTTCTGCTCTCAAGTAGGTAAGGGCTACTGGAAGGAGAAGGGTGGATTTAAGCAGGAATTGGATAATGCTTGAGTTAGCCAGAGATCAAAAGTCCAAAGTGAAAGTGTAGAAAACTTGCCCCTTGTTGTTTTGGGTTGCTGATTATGAGCTATGGTCAGGAAGGGTGTCACACGTGGTGTGAAGTAGGATGCCGGGGGTCACTTGTCAGCAGTATTATAGAGGTTCATGGTTCAGTGAAGAAATGTCTTTCAACTTTATGATTTCATCATTCTTTGACCCGAGGCTGATATGAGAAGGGAATTCTGAGCTCCTGTTCTCTGTATTCAGGTTTAAAAAATTGTCTTGAATCAAAGCAGGAGAGCTGTTGCATCTGTTACAGCTCCTGGAAATTTGCCCTTCTGCAGGGAAGAGCAAGCCCCCAAGCAGGGAAAATGGCGACGCAGAGGGAGAGGTCAAGGGGCAGCTTGAAGGCCCAGAACAAATATGTCTCCACCCTTGGGATAGTGGGGGCATCTGTGATTCTCACCATTGGTCACTCTTTCTGGTAAAGACATTTAAGGCAGTTATTAAAATAAATATAAATGATATCTCTGAAGAATTAAGGTAGCAACCCCTTATCTGTCATTAAACTTTAACTTAAATGTTGTGTTTACTAGCTCTTGAACATGTTTTAAACAAATTCTTCACCTGTCGTTTGAAGGAAGTGAATTAAGTATTCATGAGTCCTCAGTTCATCCTGCAGATGGCACTCGTTGAATAGCCTACATAGACGCTGAGCTGAGGGTGGAAAGGAGCCACAGTCAGGGCGGCCTGATGGTGGAGGCTCCTGACAGGCAGGTGATGAGGGTCCTGGGCCAGGGGACGCACAGGGGTCTGTCTCTACAGGTTTTTCTAGTCCAAGTTACTGAGATTATCCATGTTCAAATGGAAGACCTGAGTACTAGTGGGAACCTCTTCTGGTCCGGGTAGATACTTAGCTCAAGTTACCAACAAACATCAAATGACTCAGGCCTTAGTGTAAATCAGATTTTAAAAGACACATTATATTTTTACTTTTTTTGTGTGTGGCACCTTAGGTGTCATCAGGAGTGTAAACAAGTATAAGATGGATTTGCTGCCCATAATAGCATAGCTGTCAGGGCATAGATATGTCCATGGCTGCCCAGAAGGTAGAATGGAATAAGGTACTCCTATTTTGTCCTGCGAGATTTGCTACTACTCTATAGGAGGGTTCTCAAGTGCCTGTGGTTTAGATAGCAGCTGCGCCTGCTCTGTTAGTGGTCTGCTTTATGACTTCTTTATCTGAAATGCCAGACTTTCTGTAAGCTAGCTTAGTCAAAAATTAGCAAGCATTTCCATTCAAATATAAATTATCTAAAATCTCAAAGCATAAAATCCCATTTAAATAGCTAAGCATATTAAGTAGCAATTAGTGTAACATTTTTGGAAAAACAAACCATTTAGAGAAAGACTTAAAGAAAGATACAGGCACAATTAAGTACTTCATTCTGTACTCTCTGGTTAGTTGTTTCTCTATCTGACTCTTACTTTTTCTCAAACTTGAATAGAATACATTTTAAAAAAATCATTCTGAGACTGAGGGTCAAAATCAGCAAAAATGGAAAGGAAACATTTTAGTGGACCCGTCAGTAACCTTGCCCATCAAAGATATTCAAAGTATAATCAGCTAACCTCACAGAGTACTAAGGGCAAATAAAATAGGGTAATCCATAGAAGATGGACAGCCTGTGCCCTCAGAGTGGGGCAGGAACCCTCATCAGTTTCCATGTCCCATCAAGTCTCTGTGTTGGGCACCATGGAAAATTAAAGAGATGCACTGTTTCTGTCTTGAGAAACCCACAATCTACTGAAAAACATGCAGCAAACATATTCTAACCCTCTAAGAAGGCTCATAGTAAGAGAGGAGACATAACCTTTAACCTTTTAGGGTCTTCAAGGAACATTTCTAGTGAAACCAAGAGAAACCATTACTTCATTTGGCGATCCAATAAATACGCCTGCCTAGGGGGTGGTGTAGTGACCTTTTGAGTAAGTTCCATCTTTCTTTTCATGCCTGAGATGGTGACCAATTATAGCATCTGCAAATGCAAGCAGAAGGAAAAGGTGGGAGAGCTTAAATAGATGCTTTTTCACACTCCAGCTTCTTAGAGAGGATGAAAGGTTCTTAGGCAGGATAAAAAAAATAGTGCCGAAGAAAGCCAGGAAAATGCAGAGAAATTAATGTCATGAAGTGGGCAAGTGGAAGAATGTGAAACAGCAGAGAAATGAAGGACAGTCTTACCCTTTGGATCTTGCGTGGTAATCTTCCCGTTGGAGTGGATTCAGGATAGTCCCTCCACGGAGCAGTGGGGAGAAGTTGCTGGCATGAGCTGATGGGAGGGGTCTTGTGACCACTCTCAGGAGGAAGAAAGATGTTTTATGTTGTGGATAACTCCCAACCAAGAGTTTTGAAGGTCACTTTTTTACACTGGATGTGGAGAATTGAGAAGGTGTTGAGGTCAATATCCAAGATATTGTAGGAGCCTGGCAAGAACCTCTTACCAAGATCATGAGTTGTCCCCTCGCTTTTGCTGCTTCCTGTATGGAACAAATGGCACACTCAGAAGAAATTGGGACTGCATTTCTAATGACTTTAAAGTTCTGGGTAGCAAACTGAAAGATTCAAAAGCACAGGTGGTGGTTTTGTATCTTGTTCCATGTGACGGCAATGACTATGGAAAAGAAGGGAGGCTTTGAGAAATAAATGGCTGCCTATGTAGATGATGTTTAAAAAGTTTTCTGGACTATATCCTACAGAGCCAGGATGCTGGACTTCTGGTGAGGGGTACAGTGCATCTTGTAAAGATTGGGAAGGATATGCTTTCACAGAAAACCTTGTTGATCTATCTAGAAGGATTTAAGTAAATTTTAAAGTGAAAGGAGAAAATTATTCTGGGAAAGCCAAAACCAGATATATGAGGCAGCACAAAGGTGAGATGGAGAGAAGCACCTTGTGAAGGAAAGGCTCTTAGGTCACCTTAGGTAAAAAACGGTACCAAGAATATAGACTGAAAACAATATGTATAGCCTTCCTTACCCATATATCAACAAAAAGCATACATAACAAGTAAAGTACTTAAACTTCAACACAAGAAGATAAATATGGTAAATATTCCTGGGACTTTAGGATGTTGAGACCATAAGTAGAAAATGGCAATGGAAGAGGATTTTTTGTTTAAAGGATTTGTTCTAATGGGAGAGGTGAGGGCATATCAGAAAGGTTCACATCTTTATGAAATCTATAAGCCTGAGGGTAGTAAACAATATGGAGAAATAGTAGACATAAAAGGAGATGGATTTTAATTAGTCTTTGGTTGGTAAACATGATGTAATCTACACAGAATTCAAAATATATTACATTGTACACCTGAAATTTATATAATGCTATAAACAAATCTTACTGCAATAAAAGAAAAGAAAAAAAAAGGAGAACAAAAAAGAAGGCATGATTGTTACTGGAGAGCACCATGGTCTGCTCTATCAGATGGAAGATATGAAAAATGCTATTCTGATATGATTTCAGTTCTGGCTCAAGGAAAACTATGATGGTGATGAGAGCCCTCAAATTTCCTGGCGTCTCTTGTAAATTTTGCAACACTGTAAATAAAACATCAATAACTAATGAAAGCAAAAGGTTCTACATGGTAGAGAGGGAATATCATTATAGAAAAGCTCGAAAGAGTATAGATTGTCTAGACTCTCAAGAACCTTGACCTTTAGATGATAGAGTTTAGACTCTACTCTCAGAGTAAGGAAAAATATTAAAGACTTTTGAGTGATGACGTAAATTAAAATATAACCTCTAAATCAGAGAAATAAGAATTTCTCTGTATGTTGGCTGTTTAGATCACATATGGAATAGTGTGCCTAATTTTAGAAAATATATTTTCAAAGGGATATTGACAAACTATACTGTGACTGTTGGAAAGATGCCAGGAGAGTAGAGTTGAAGTAACTAAATATGTTCAGTTTTGAGTAAATAACGTTTTATGGAAGGCAGGGAGGGTGGGTTTGATAGTTGAAGTCTCCCTGTAGCAGAGATAAGGGTGAAAGGTATAGTGAAGACAATTTTAGCTCAATTCAGGTATCACTTCTAACCCACGGTTGCTTTTTTATGAGCTATTCAAACCAGAATTAAATGTCTTGCGAAGTAGTGTGCTCCTTGTCACGGGAGGTTTTCCAGTAGAGGTGAACATTTTCCCTTAGGATATAACATCCTCAAGCTTTCTCATCTTAAAAACAAGCAAACAAATAAAAAGAAGCCAAGACTACTTTCTGGACCCCACTTTCCCCTGTTTCTCCATCCCTTCATAGCCCAAGTTCTTGAGAGAAGAGTCTGTATTTGCATTTCTACTTCCTCACCTCCTAGATGCCCCTTGACACCTGCCGTTGGGCTTCTATTCTCTCTGGCCAACTGAGGTTGAACTTACCAAAGTCTTCATATGAATGCTTTTTTTGCTAAATCCAAAGGACACTTTTCAGATATTAATCAGTCTTTCTGAAGCACTTGACCCTGTTGATCACCTCCTTTTTTCGTTCTCTTCTCTCAAGCCTTCCATGACACCATGTTCTCCTGGTTTCTTTGTTGGTCCTTCTTGGACTTTCTCCCTTTTTCCCAGGATTTGTTCTTTAGACTTTCTCTTCTCACTTTACACTCCCTGCATCACTTTATACTCTTTCTCAGACTCAGCTGCCACCCCTACTTGATGGCTCCCAAATCCATGTCTCATCTCTGATCTCACCCCTGAGTGCTCTGTTCATAAATCTGTTGGATTTCTGGGCACCTTTCTTTTGATTTCTCAGAGGGTCTCAAGCTGAATGTGTCCAAAATTTATTTTATCATCTCCCACTCCTTCTTGGTGTGCTCTTCCTCCTGTATTCCCTATGCCAGTGAAGGCCATCAACTACCCAGTTGATTGAGCCAGAAACTTGGAAGTCAGTATTGATTCTCCTCTTACTCTCACCTGTCATGAGTCCATCACAAAGTCCTACTGATTCTACCTCTTTAATGTGTCTATTTCCCTCCTCTTCGTTGCCACTTCCTTAGATCAGAGTCTCATTATCTCTTGGTTGGAGTATCACAATACCCTCCTGTTTTACCTGACTCCAGTCATGGTCTCCTTAAATCTGTCCCCATAACTGCCACAAAACTGGTTTTCCTAAAATGCACATGTCATCATGCTACTCCATTTATTATGGAACCCACAGATGGCTTCCCATTGGGATAAAGTTCAAACTCTTGATGTTATAAACCTTTTATGTCCTGGGGACTGCCTTCTCTGGCTGTACCCCTCCTGTGCTCCCTCTAGCCCACCCTTTCCTCCTGATGTCCTGGAGTTTACCTGAACATGCCATGCTCTCAAATCTCCTGCTGTCTCCTCTTTGATCCTTCCACCTCTTTAACTCTGACCACCCCTGACTAACTTATATTCATCTTTGAACATTCATCTCAAATATCACCTCTTCCAAGAAGCCTTCAGTGACTTCCATGGTTTGGATCAAATTCCTCTTTTCTAGGCCTCCTCTTATTCTGGTCACATCCCTATCATGTTAGTTATCACACAGTGTTGTAATTAATTTTATGCTAACCTCACTCCCCAGCTGGACTGTGACCTTCCTTAGAGCAGGAATTTTGTCTCATTTGTCTTTTTATCCCAATGCCTAGCACGATGAGCATAACATGGAGTGGTACTTGAAAAGTAAAGGAATAAATGGTATAGAGGGGATTCCTTTATTGCGTAGGTAGCAAGGCCAGATGATCTCTGAGGCCCCTTCCAATTCTAAGAATGGTAAATGGAAGAGAGGTGCATAAGATGAATATTCATAAGAACACAGGCCCCAGAATCATATAATCTGGGACCTAATTGAGAGCCATCCTGATGGGATTAGTGAGACTGAGCTGGAGTCAGCCTGGACAACGTCAGCCCAGGATCTGGCACTTTGGAAGAAGCATCTTTTGAGTCAAATTTTGAGTGAGTTCTGGCTCTGCTCTCTGCTGGACCTTGGCCTACTTAGCAATTAACTTGACCAGTATCTGGCCTGAGTCTTCATTTCCATTTTCTAGCCCAAAATGGTGGACAACACTTGGCCCAGCCCAGGAGATCATTTTTTGTCTTCCACCTTTTGCTAAGCTCAGGCTATCATTAACCAAACCTCCTAATTTCCAAAATGTATCCCCTTTGCTAGCTCCTCAAGCCTATTTGAGGACCCCACTCAGTTTTGAGTTCCCATCTATTGGAACATATGGGATAGTGAAGAAAAGTGTAGTATCTGCAGTCAGTCTGTTCTTTCCTTTCATTGGCCTTGGGCCTTGTTACAATCACTTAATTTCCCTGAGCCCCAGTGTCCTCTCTAAAATGGAAATAGTGACACCTGCCCTGAAGAATGATGTGAGGGTTAGAAATAAATATGGCAAGTGCCTAATAGAGAATTTGGTTCATAGGAGGAACCAGATGAATGGTGGCCTCTGTGGCGGAAGTGGTGACTGTGGTAGTGGTGGTGATTGAATACATCCAAGCCTCACTTCCTTCCAGGCTAGGTTATCAAGTACTGTGCTGTCATCTCTCAAGACTCAGCTTGGTGTGGTCTGCTTAACTATTTTGCAAAGAGTAGGCCTGTCCTTTGAGATGGGCCAGGTGCCAAGGGGACAGATCAGCTACAGGTACTGATGAGCTAAGCCCTTGGGTTAAGCATTATGGAAGAGGTGGCCATCCCATTTGACCAGTCAGAACCAAGGAAAGGCAATAGAGTAATGGTGTGTCCTGCCTAGGAGTGGTGGGTAGGGGGTACTCAGCACTGGGCATCCAGGAGCCAGTACGTTCAGAAATCCAAGGAGGATGGACACTTTGCCTTGGGAAGGCTCATAACAAATAGCAGGGCTCTAGCCACTGGGCTGCAAATCAGAGGCAGGATTGCTGGAGCACCAGGCAAGGAAGGGCTGGCTCTTACGGACAGGGCAAAGTCTAGTTATCAAACCTGGGCCCCAGGGCAGGGCTGAATTGGCTGCCAGTGGAACCTGATATGGAAGACAGTCTGTTGGTAAGATGTGTTCCATTTGATTTCTGTAGCTGGACTGGAGCTGAGCCTGCCATGGGGCCCCAAAAAAGGGAGAAGGAAGCAAAGAGTCTGGGCACCAAGTAAGGGCACTTTCCCTTCTAAGGATTCTCTGATTCAGTTGGCCTCCTTAGAGGGGTACCAAGTGTGTAACTACTCATTTCACCATGTGACAACATATTTACCTTGCACAGTGAGAATAACATACAGTTGGGAAGAATAAAGTTATCATCTCTCAGCAGCGTTGACCCAGTACAGAAAGGAAACAGAGAACACTGTTCCAGAGGAGAGCTTTCTCATCTGCTCAGTATTGATTCTGAAAGCAAACCACATATTACCTACCATGTCTTCCAATAATTGATTGCAACATAGGTCAACCTGCCCAGATTAAGAGAAACCAAATCGACCTCCTTTCTCTTCCTTTCTTTCATTTCTGTGACACATTGTGAGCAAGGAATGTGCTTGCTGCTGTGGAAGCCAGCATATCTAAGCTGAAAGTAAGAGGGAGCACGTGATGGATTTACATACAGGGGGAATGTATGCGAATTCCACAATGGAAATATTTCTCCTAGATAAAAATATTTTTCAAAGTATTTGCAAGGTTTTAAACCTGTGCTATAAAGACAAAATAATAACTGCCATTTATTGAATACATAACTTTACCAGAAATATTTCACTTAATCCTTGAAACAACTCTATGGAGTAGGTTTTAATATTATCCTCATTTTCCCGATGAAGAGTCGGGCCTAGAGAAGATCATTCAAGTGCAGGAGGCAAGATTTGAACCCAGGTCGGCTGACCCCAGAGCCCACACGATTCTAGCACACATACATTCAGAGTAATGGGAAAAAACTGAGTTTATTCAACTCTCATTTTGATTATTTTTCCAAATGAAGTTTCTATTTTATTTTTACCTTTTTATTTTTAATTACAAAACTACACATTTTCAATATAGAAGTGGAGATGAGCAAAAATGAGCAAAAATAATCCACCTACTCAGTTGTCTAATTGTCTAACAGTTGCTAATACTTTGGTGTTTATTCTTCCAGACATTCCCCTATTTCTATGTGTATGTACGTTGTTCACCAGCTTTTCTCACTTAATGATATATCCTTGGTAATACATATATGTCTACAGTTATTTTTCTTTGCTGGTGAAGTCTTTAATATTAAGACTTCTTACTCTTGGCTATTAAAAGCAGGTACAGTTATAAGTGGGTAAGGAGAAGCATTGAAAACAGTGGGCTGGGTTGAAGCCAAGCATTCAGAATCTTTTCCCAAGAGAAAGCTGCAGAGAACGGCGATTTATAGTGCCCTCCCAGCCTTTTCAGGTCCCCATTGTAGGGGTGTGTGTTGGGGCCTGAGGACCTCCCAAGCTCCTCACCCTGGCTGGGGTGCGGCACAGTGATGGTGCTTGTGGTGGAGAGTGCTTCAAAACAGTAACATTGGTAGCCTCTGTCCTCCTCCTCCTCCATTCTTCTTCCTTCTTCCTTCTCCTCCTCCTCTTTTTCCTTCATGTCTGTCCCATCTTCTCCTGGGAGGTCCTTTCCTGAAATAGGGGCTCTATTGAGGGTCCAGGATACAGCACTCAGCTCTAGTCCAAGTGTGGTTTCAGGTGGGCAGAGTTTTCCAGGACCCCTCAGGGCTCTGTGATGTGAGTACTCCTTTGCTGTGGTATTCAGGGTGATAGGGAAAATCAGGAGTGTCTGGGCTGTAGGGTAAGGGCTTTTGAGAACTTGTGGGTAGATGAGGCAGCTGAGGTAGGCGACAAGTACCAGGAACCAGCCCCTAAGAGCCCTGAGTGAAAGAGCTTCAGGCTGTATATTATGCAAACCAAAAAATAAACACACATTACCAATAAGAACAACCCACCAAGTGGATATGTGTCTTTTTTCTCTGCCAATGAGCAACCAGAGGCATTTTCATGAGCCAATTTTGTTTGGAATAAATTTTTAACTGGAGAAAAGCCCGCTGCCAGGTTCTGACAGGGACAAAGCATTACATCGAGTTATTCCACCTGGAAAGGAAGCCAGGTTTGGGGCAGAGGGAGCTGAGCTCTTATGGCCTCCTGCAATACCAGGTGACCTCCCAGCTGCATCAGGATTGGTGCCTGTATTTGTCTTGGGATCCGCAAGGCAAATGCCCAGCCAGCCCAAGGCACTGCCCTTGGGTTTCAGCGGAGAATGGTGCAACTGTCCTACTGTATTCTAGGAGCTGACAACCCTACATATTGGCAACCTCAGCTGTAATTAATATCTCCATGGTGTTTCACACTGTGGGCTGTTTTGTACAATATATTTGAACCTCAAGGATGCCAAGCATGGATTGAAATAGCTCTGGTGGACTTTAGTCCATCACATGCCTAGAATTTGAAAATAACAGCAAGGGAAGGGGGCAGTGAATAAGGCTAAAAAGAGATCTCCAAATCCACATGATAGGCATTTTTCTGTTTTCTCCTTTGTGAGACTTGGACTCTGCCTTAAATTATGGACTCTTTAGTGTCTTGGAAATTCACGCGGTCAGTCTCATTTGCTTAAAAAAATACAGCTAAAGAAGAGAGGGTATTTGGGTGCAAACCTTGGCTCTGACCCACCTGCTTTACTGGTCACTCTGGTAAAAGTTTTACAAGTTTATAAAGTTAGAATAGCTTGAGATTTGACATTTACTCCAAGAAATTACATTCCCATGTGGTTTCAAGTGGCCAGAAGCTTTGGTACCAGATGACCTTGACACAGGGTAATTTCCTAGATTCTCTTCTTTCCCTCTGCCTCACGTGAAAGCCACTTCAACTATTAGTGCCATGATCTCCCCATCAACCAAATGAGAGCTACAGATTCTTCCTACCTTCTTCCTTGTGGGAGGCAACGAGATCCAGTGAGAAGGATACAGGGATGGGAACACCTTGGTAGGAGGCCCAGAGCCACATGTATGTACGGGTCACCTAACCTCACCAAATCTTATTTCTACATCTATAAAATGGGAATAATATTTATTCCATCATAGTTGAAGTAGGTATTAAATGAGATAATGTACTTAAAAGCACTTTACGTCTGGAGCACAGAGGGAATGTAAATTACGATCATTATTATTTGAGGGATATAGTGACAGTTGATGAGATCATGTCTGGAACGCACTCAGAAAAGAGAAACTAAAGATATAGAGAAGATTGATGATATTGCCCCATACTGGGTGCTTCCCAAGAGAGAGAATGTGCTGACCAGTCTCTGAGTTTAACTGGACTCTTCATGCCTAGGGCTTCTTATACTGTTTGAGGGCCAGATTCCCATGAGGAACAGGATTAACTGGGGAAAGTTTCCACATTATAAAGCTAAAGCTAGTGATTTAATGAGCCTTGTTCTGATGTTTGTATAAGAGCAGATTCATGAGACTTTGGGGTCAGTAGTGGATTTTGGAAAATCAAGTGGAAACAGCATGATGCTTTGTATGTAGAGCGCTCTGACCAGTTGTCTTACATGCCCTTCTAACCAGAGAGAACAGGGAAGCCATGCTCGCAGTGACCTGCTCAACAGCAAGCAATGTCGCCCCAGCTCATGCCCAGCCCTTCCAGAGAGCCCTGGGGGTCTACAGTGGCTCTTGAGTCTACCTTTTTGGGATTCTGTGAAATTATTCACACCTGCCAGACCCCATCTCCTAGCCAGCTTGCTCCTATGCATTACATTACCATGCACATAACACTATTGTTTCTTTCTCCCTTTATAGTGTTGAGGGTGGGTTTGTATTGAAGTGCTCATTGTTCTTGCCAAGGCTTTCAGGACTATGAGGATTATGGGTGTAGTCTGTGGTCATGAAAGTTAGTTCTTGGCCTGCAAAAGTTAGGAACATTTAGGAGCTCCAGATAAGAGGTGAATGATGGGATTTGAGCCTGGATCTCAGGACCTTTCCCTGTCTCTTGATCCAATCTCCAGCTATTCAGATTCTGCCCCGTTCCCTGAGGGCCGTAAGTGGGGAGACTTTGATCTCCCATAGGATCTCTGCTCTATGAAAATGCCCCAGTGGGTGAGTCTTTTCACTCAATCTTCTAAGGAAAGGAAGTAGGAAGAACATGTTGTTCGCTTTTTGAAAGTGGGGATCCTGAGTTCTCAGAGGGCCCTGGGTCTTGACCAACGGTCTGTGGTGAACAGCCCTTAGTGGATATATGGTGTTCTGTCCTGGAGCAAATGTCTGAATCCAGCCCTCTTTGAGAAGAGTGTGGAGGTGGCCCGGTTCTTAGGTTCTGCTGCTTCTGTTTCTCTTGCATCCCTCACACCTCTCCCCACCACTCTTCCACACCACATGGCCAGTTTCTGGGGCTTGACCCACAGTGAGGACCAGAGCTAGGCTCTCTGACTCCAGAACTGAGCTTCTCTGAGGATAGTTGGGCCATTCTTCTTGAAGAGACATTAGCTACTTCTGCCATGTGCCACCAACAAGCTTTCCATCACCAACCCTGGCTTGAAGGAGAACCCCCAGGACTTTAACTGTCTTAGTTCCTTGCTAAGGCCCCTCACATCTTCCCGACTTCCCAATTTGGATCTCTGCCTGAGTCATTTTCTTGCCTGGCAGATTCCTCCCCTTGCCTTCACATTTTAGACTCTAAAGTTGGCTCAAAAACTTGCCTCTTTCTGAAAACTTCTCCACGCTTATCCATCTTACCCTGATGGCTCCGTTACCTAGTGTGCCCTCAGCATTAAATCACCACTTTATACTACTGTCACACCTCATTTCTTTCGCGTCCTTGGAGAATGAACTGTTCTACATAATTTAATTTCATAGAAAACCAAGACTTAACCCTAAGCACTTCATGCTGCAACTTTTCAAATTTCATTTCTATTGATGGTGAACTTTCTGAAATAGAGTTTCAACTTTCCGTGCCTTGTATACAAAGCATCCTGAATGTAATTCCCCCCCTTTGTTTTTGATGCCTTGGGGTGCACAGCAATGTTCACTAATTCCAGTCATGAGTAGAGACACTCTAGGGCCACTGCAGAGGCTAAGGTTTTCCCTTCACTGAGGGTCCTTCCCAACACTGCAGTGTCCTTCTAGGGCTGGCCTGTGTTCAGGGGGGCCTGATCAGGGAATACAGCCTCTAGAGTAATATGTGTCACTCCTTGCGGGCTCTGGAGCGGCCCTGTGGCTAACAGCCATATTTCTCTTAGGTGATGATGATGATTTTTATGATACACCTGGGGAAGGTGAGATGTAAGTGGCCTAGGTCTTTCTAAAGCCACTGAAACCCCAGTCCCTGACTGGACCAGCGAGACCGGAAGAGGGAGAATGATTCTTCTAGAATTGGATCTCTTCTATTATCACTTTCACTTTTGCATCACTCCATCTTTGTTTTGCTGATTTTCATTTAAAGAACCCTAAGCATTTCAACCCACACCAGCGTGTCACTTTCATATTCCAAGTACCAGAGGACTGGCCCTGCCTGTCACACTGTGCTGCTGTCATTCAGCTCCTTGCCCTGGGCACTAGGGTTTTGATATTTATATAATGATGATAGGGAAGCCTTTCAACCAAGCCATACAGCCCCGTTCCAGACAGAGGCTCTGGGGAGTGTTGTCCATGAGGCTGCCTTACTTTTAAGTATTTCCAAATTTGACATGTCTCTTACTTCTGGCTGCTGAGGAAGACAACTCAGGGTTATGGGTAGTTGATGCTGGCACTCTGCCCAGGGAGAATAATTTCTAGCACTTCATAGGTGATTATTTTTAGCTGGGTCTTTTTTACATATATATGTCATACCAAAATCATGTTTCCTCTGAGCTATGATGAGCGATGTCATAAAGTCCAAACTGAGAAAGGTGAAATCTCTGACTGGGGGCTACAGAGAGATTTTACAATTTTTGTGATTGTATATTTCACTGCGGTTGGTCAAGCATTAGTATCTTCAGGATCCCAGAACCAGGAAAATTCAATCATCTCTAAGTTAAATACATTTGTAATGAAATTTATGTGTATTTCTAAATGCGCTCAATTGACATAAATATATTGGATCCTTATCTTTTCCTTTAAAATTTCTTTTGTTTGGTATTTTTCAGATTTTGAAAGAGATTCCTGTTTGTTGTAATAACAAGTGAAACCGTTGCAAAGATATGTAAATAAAAATGCTAATTACCCCTCCACTCCTACTTCACAACCCCTCCCTCCCTAGGTAATCACAGTTATCTCACACATCTTTCTTACACATACAAAATAAGCAAACACATGTAAATACAAAAATTTTGTTTATTTTTGGGAATAATTTCTAAAGAATACCTTGCATATAATTTTTATACTTTAAATGATTTTTCCATTTTTTTCTGATTATAAAATTAATACATTTAGAATATTTGGAACATTATGAAATTAATATGTTAGAACATTTGGAAAACAAGGAAATAATGGAAAAGATAAATCATCCCTAATGTCACTCAGAGATAATTATATATAAACTATTAATATTTATTGGCAGATTTCATTCAGCACAGCAGAATGCAGAGAATGTTTTGCTTGGGGGTCAAGTAAATGTGATTCCAGATCACCATCTGCTATTCACCAGCTATGTGAGCTTACTCAATTTCTTTACCTTTCCAACCCTCAGTTTTCTTATCTGTAATGTGACATAATAGCATAACCTACCACATGTAATAATGTTTGTGAGTGGATCCAAAACTGGCAGCCATCATCATCAGTAGTAGCTTTTCCCAAAGATAGACAGATAGGTAGACAGAAAGAAAGGAAGAATCAGAACTATACTTTGGTTTATCCTGACTTCTTCACTTAATCTTATATCAGGAACACTTCCTCAGATCACTAAATAGTCTTCGAAACATAATTGTAATGATTGCCTCATGTGGCTGTAGCACAATGTAGTGAGCCATCCCCCTTGTCAACCCGTAAAAACAGAAACCAGTTTAAGAGGCAAAGAGTTTATTTGGGAATCAAAAATTGCAATTCAGGGAGCACAGATTCAGGTAGAAACCCAAATAGTGTCCTGCTGGGAAGTAAAAGTCACGGATTTTTGAAGGCAAAGAAGGAATGGTTGCATTACAAAAAATTTTGGTTGGCGTTGGAAGCAGAGAGCTAGTCTTGGCTAAATATTGATTGACTATTGATTCTATCTTCAGAGAGTCCACAATCATCAGTCTTTGTGATCGAGATGTCTGTTCTGATGACTTCTCAAACAATTGCTTGTAAAACAATTGCCGTTTTGGCCCAGTCCCAGGTTCAAGACAGGAAGGCAATTTCTCGGGAAAGGCGGCTCTGACTCCATTTTAAAATGGCTCCCATAAAGTCAATTTTGACACCCTATTATTAAACATTTTAGTTATTTCTAGTTTTTTACTTTTATAAACCACAGTTACAGTATTTACTAAGTAAAGTGTTAAATCTATTTTCTATCCTTAGCTCCCCCAAGTTTTTCGGGTCTTCAGGAGCATTACCACTCATGGAAAGGCTGTAGCCAAAGGCACAAGTGATTTATCTCACCTCAGTATTTCAGCCCAGGCTTTGAGCCCTGCCCTTGGATCAGTGGTTTCAGCCTTAGATAGTGGCTGCAATTATAGTTACTGGGGAGCTTTTGAAAATATGCCATCAGATACTCTCCCAACCCTGCCCCGCCTCCCCGCCTGTTCTGGTTTGAGTAATCTGGGGGAGGGCCTGGCACTGCTTCCCCCACCCCCTCATCCTGTTGGACGAGAACCACAGCATTAGATGATTCCTTCAGTAAGCTTCTGCCATCGGAAGGATTATCAGAAAAGCACTGTAAACTGAGTAAGTTATATGGCCTCCCTCACTGGGGCTTCTTCTGTGGTCTTATGGTCTAAAACAGCGGTTCTAAACCGGAAGATGATTTACTCCCCAGGGAACATTTGGCAATATCTGGGGACATTTTTGGCTATTACCTCTGGGGAAGGGGTTGCGATTGGAATTCTGTGGGTAGAGGCCAGGGATGTTGTTAAACATCCTGCAGTACGCAGAACAGCCCCTGTATTCGTTTCCTAGGACTTCTGCAACAAAGTACTACAAACTGGGTGGATTAAACACAGAAATGTATTGTCTCACAGTTCTGTAAGCTAGAAGTCCGAGATCAAGGTGTCAGCAGGGTTCACTCCTCCTGAGGGCTGTGAGGGAGAATCTGTTTCGGGCCTCTCTTCTAACTCCTGGTGGTTTGCTGGCCGTCTTTGGCATTCCTTGGCTTGTGGCTGTATTACTGCAATTTTGGCCTTCACGTCAGTCACATGGCTCTCTCTCTCTGTCTGTATCTTCACATGGCCATCTTTTTATAAGCTCACCAGTCATATTGGATTAAAGCCCACCCAGTTTCAATATGACCTTGTCTTAACAAATTACGTCTGCAATGACACTGTTTCCAAAAAAGGTCACGTTCTCAGGTACTGGGAGTTAAGGCTTCAACATATCTTTTTGGAGGGACAGAAGTCAACCCATAACAACCCCCAAAACAAATAATTATCCAGCCCAAAGTGTTAACAGTGCCGCTGTTGAGAAACCCTGTTCCACATGTGGATCAAACCCAGGGAAGTCAACCAAGGTAAGAGCAGGGCAGGTAGGAGGGGTCCAGGGTCTGTGAAGGTGGAAAGTGAGCAGGACCACTATCAGTCAAGAGGGTCAGTGGCCTCTGCTCTTAGGTCAAAGGTGGTGGGCTCCCTGCAGATCTCTTTAGATATGGATAGCCCTGGACCCCCAGGGCTACATGTGACCAAAAGGGGTGAAAGGACCTGAAGAGCCCAGCTTACCAGTGTGGAAGCAGGAGTACGGGTCAGACCCTCTGCTTTGTTCGCTCATCATCTGACCCGCATCTCCCTGGGTCAGACACAGCCTTTCCCTGTCTGTCCCCTTCAGGGGTGGAACAGAAGAGAGAAAGAAATCCATAAGCCCCAAGGTTTACAGCGGTATTTTCGAGCCAACTGTCTTGTCTCTCCAAAGCCCTGTCTTCTCCCTCTCGCGCCCACTGCCTCCCACTGACAGCCAAACATAGAATATGGAAAACAGGAAAAACAGCAACACGGCAAAGTTACATCTTTTGAGAGAGAACATTGCTTTGGGTACATCCCCCCGCCTCCCTCCAAATCTCTTGAATTGCCAAACCCTGCAGCAGGTGGCCCTACTCATCTTTGTTCTATGGAGGTGCTGTCTCGCCGACTGCTTGTTTCTTTGGCTTTAAGAATTCCACGTGAGAATGAGCTTGTACAGGGCCAGGGCAACTGGGCAGTCCACGTATACACGTCTGAACACGTAGGTCTACCTTCTTCACTTGTAAAATATTTTCTGTCCGCATTCTTCTGTTGCGGTTACGTGTTCCCCTTCATTATTTTGCCAGGTTGAGGAGAGAGAGGGGAAGGAGGGCGGGGGAGGGCGGCCAGGGTGGAGACGTGTTATCAAATTCCCAGAGTGGTGGGTAGCTTCCCAGCAGCAATATGGATGCCAGCTGGCTGCATCTGGGGCCTTCTTAGTGGGAAGAGGATTAAATGCTTCCCTCTACAATCTTCAGAGCATTGTCTATGCATGACACTCTCCTGGTGTTGATCTCCTAATTGCTCAGCTCCCTAGGACCCTCTGCTTTGCCCAAGGCTGCAGCTCTGGGCCAACTTCTGCCCTCTAGTCCCTTTCTGTCTGCACCATCTTCTTTGTGTTCGGTGTAGGCACCAGTCCTGGCTCTCCCAGGCCTGCCTCACAGCCCTGTCTCTGCCCTCATCTGCTCTCCATGCCCTGGAGGCATGGGTGGAGAGGGTCAGGGAGAAAGTCCTTCCTTGCTTTGTCTCAGTTCCCTAAGGGTGGTCACATGTTCTGGAATCTGGCTAGTCCTTTCTTACAAGCTGGACCTGGTGTCTTCTGTCAAATCACACCTTGTAACCTGTGTTGGCAGCCTCTAGGATTGACCCTGCCTTTTGGCCCAGAAGCAAAGTGTGTCTATGCTGTTGTTATTATTCTATAAAATAGATAATATGCTAACAGTAAATTCTCATTGTTTCTTTTGCTGTCTTCCCTGAGAGTGACTAGACATTCATCTGCCAGCCTGCAGCTAAGGGGAAATACCTTGAAGTTCCTTTCAGTTTAGAGCATAGCATGTAAATGCAGAGGGTTCCTGAGGATTACAAGGAAAGAAAAGGAATCAGCAAAAGAGAGAACACCCTAGCAAAGAACAACTGCTCTTCTTTTCTCAGAATACCTAGAACTAGGAACATTCTAAAACACATAAAAGTTAGACTGCAGGAAAATAAAACTTTACTTTAAAAAATGTGGAGTTCTGAAAATAAAGCATTTCTCATTAATAGGAAAAGGTGCTGCAGTATTTTAGATATAGAGAGGAAAATGCTCTCTGCAAGTAGAGATGTGTATGAGAATGGGACAGGTGATGATCGCGTATGTAAATGTGGTAAAGCCAGTGTGTAGGTTCCCAGAGATAATCTCAGCACCCAAACTATCTGTGTTGGGAGGTATCGGCATCTGCAGTAGTTATTTTTGGTATCAGTCCCAGTTAGTAGGCTGAAGATTTGTACAGTCTCCAATTTAAGGAGCATCTCATTAGGACTACTATTAGACACTCCTTGTTTGGACATACAAATTGCCCTAATGGAGGCGACTATTGTTTGTTCCATTACTCAAGACATCTAGGAAGATGTCCTTCCAGCGGATGTAATGTGGTGGGTTAACCCACCACTGGTACCAAGAAGTGGTTTCTTCCTTTCCTTCCTACTGCTTCCCACCAAAGACCACTTTGCCTTTGTCAGTCCCTCCCCTTCCTCCCCTGAAAGGGCCAGCAGATGGAGGAGAAATGTGTGCCTGGTGCTCCAAGATGAAAACTCGAAAACATTTTCCTGTACCACCCGAGTTATAAATTTTGGTTGATTGTACATGATGTACTGTATCAGTACTATTCTTTAAACATATTGTGTGCTCAACTGAATTTCTTTACTTTATCCTGGCAATCTAACTCCCATTTACGTGGACAGTACATTTCTAGTGCTGAATAAGAGGCTCACAAAGGAACTTTTGGATCACTACTCATTCTTAAACTGGGGACTACCTACATTAGGAGATAACGTAAACATCCACTTCCAAGCCTTACTGCTGACGGGATGCTGGGCTGCAGAGTTTTTGGGTTGAGTGCCTATCGAAAGGAGAGCACTGTGCCTACTAGGTACACTGATGAGTAGTTGAGATAGAAAAGATGACTAAGATAGGACTCGTTCCTTTAAGGAGAATGCAGTGAGAGTGAGTATAATGCAAAGTAACAGAGAAGCAGAGGAAATGGAAATTTTGCATTGAGTCTCAGAGAGGTACATGATTCAATGAAGTGGAGCACACTGAACTTAACTACCTGGCCCCCAGAGCTGTCCTGCAGTTTATTAGTTTTTGTCTCACATATTTTGAAGCTTTGTTATTAGGTGCATAAATGTTTAGGATTATTATATTCTCTTGATGAATTGACTTCTTTATCATTATGAAATGACCTTCTTTTTCCATGGTATTATATTTGCTCTGAAATCTACTGTCTGAAATTATTATATCTACCCCAGCTTTCTTTCTTTCTTTTTTTTTTTTTTTGAGGAAGATCAGCCCTGAGCTAACGTCTGCTGTCAATCCACCTCATTTTGCTGAGGAAGATTGGCCCTGAGCTAACATCCATGCTCATCTTCTTCTACTTTATGTGTGGGACGCCTACCACAGCATGGCTTGCCAAGCGGTGCCATGTCCACACCCGGGATCTGAACTGGCGAATCTCGGGTCACCACAGTGGAACATGCACACTTAACCAGTGTGCCAGCCCCGTCCCCCCAGCTTTCTTTTGATTAGTGTTATCAAGCTATATTTTTTCTATCTTTTTGCTTTTAACCTATTTGTGTCTTTACATTTAAAGCACATTCCTCGTAGACAGCGTATAGTTGGAACTTACCTTTTAATCCCTGTCTTTTGATTGTAGCATTTAGACAGTTTATATTTAATGTGATTATTGATATGTTTGGATTTAAATCTATCATCTTGTGTTTTTTTTCCTAATTGTTTCATCTATTCTTTGTTATTTTTCTCTCTTTCTTTCTTTTTTGGATTAATTGAATATCTTTTATGATTCCATTTTATCTCCTTTGTTGGCTAATTAAATATAACTCTTTGTTACTTTAATGGTTGCTTTAGGGTTTATAGTATGTGTCTTTAATTTATCACAGTCTACTTTCAAGTGATATTATGCCGCTTTACATGTAGTATAAGAATCTTACAACAGTACACTTCTGTTTCTATCCTGGCCTTTGTGCTATTATTGTCCTATGTTTTACTTATACATGTGCTATAAACCCCATACTACATTGTTATTATTTTTGTTTAAACATTCAGTTATCTTTTAAAGAGATTTAAACAATAAGAAAAAATCCTATATATTTACCCATATAGTTAGCATTTCTAGTACTCTTCCTTCCTGTGTGTGGATCCATGTTTCCACCTGTTACCACTTTTCTTCTTCCTGAAGGACTCCTTTTAACATTTCTTGTCATGCAAGTCTGCTAGTAAAGAAATCTTCAAGCTTTTGTAAGCATTAAAGTGTCTTTATTTCACCTTTGTTTTTGAAAAATATTTGTGGTGGGCATAGAATTCTAGGTTGACTTTTATTTATTTTTACTTTAAAGATGTTGCTCCACTGTTTTCTTGCTTGTACTGTTTCTGATGAAAAGTCTTCTGTCATCCTCATCTGTGTTCCTTTGTGTGTAGCAAGTCTTTTTCCTTTAGCCACTTTTAATATTTTCTTTTCTTTTTTCCCCCACTTGATTTGACTCAATTTTTATGTGCTTTGGTGTAGTTTTCCCTGTGTTTCTTGTCTTGAGAGTTTGTTGAGTTTCTTGGATCTGTGGATTTATGGTTTTCATCAAGTTTGGAAACTTTCTGGTCATTATTTCTTCAAATATCTTTTCCACTCCCCTCCTCCTCTTTGAGAGATTTCAATTACATGTATATTAGCCTGCTTAAAGTTGTCCCAGAGTTCACTGATGCTTCATTTTTAGAAATTCTTTTCCTCGAAGCATTTCATTTTGAATAGTTTCTATTGCTATGTTCTCAACTTCAGTAGTCCTTTCTTCTGCAATGTCTAACCTGCTGTTAATACCATCCAGTATATTTTTCATATCTAGAAAAGCAAGGTCTTTTTTTTAATATATTCTATTTCTCTACTTAACTTTTTGAACATATGAAGTAGTTTTAATAACCATTTTAATACCCTGTCTGTTAATTTTAATATCTATGTCAGTTCTGGTTCAGTTTTGATTGATTCTTCTCCTCATCATAGTTTATATTTTCCTGCTTCATTGTATGCCTGGTAATTTTTTCTAGATACTAGACATTGTGAATTTTACCTTCTTGGTTGCTGGATATTTCTGTATTCCTATATATATTCTTAAGCTTTGTTCTGGGACAGAGTTAAGTTACTGAAAAAAGTTTGATCCTTTCAGGTCTTTCTTTTAAAATGTGTTGGGTGAGACTAGAGCAGTGCTCAGTCTAGGGCTCATTATTTACCCCTGCTGAGGCAAGACTCCTCTGAGTACTCAACTCAATATCCTGTGAATCAGGAGGTTTTCCAGTCTCACTGGTGGAGACAGGTACTGTTCCTAGCCCTGTGTGGGTCCTGGGTGCTGTTACCTATAATCGTTTCAAGTGGTTCTTTCCCCAGCATTGCATAGTTTTCTCACGCACAGATGGATCCTCAGCAGATCTGCCCCAGATTGGGTAAGAAGGGAAAGTGAAAGAGATTTGTTTGTCAACTATAAAGTACTATTTAAATGCAAAGATTGGGGCGTTACCTTGATTTGCCTGCCATTCACTAATATCAAGATCCAGAGACAAGTCTGCCCCTCCCTAGTGCCTGCGTGTCTCCTGTTCCTTTAATGCTTGTGTACTTTTGCTTCTTTCCTCTCACTGCCCATTGGTTCCAGTCATGCCAACCTGGAGAAATAATCATCAGGAGGGACGATCTCTCCTGGTCCTCTGGTATGCATGTTTTCCAGTCCACACTGCCTCTTTTGAATAATGAGTGACTTCTAGGCCTCATCCTTCATCCCCAGAGCAAGGTGCTAACTCCATGTTACCAAGGAGATCAACTCCTGACACCAGAAGTGTCTATATTCACTGTTTCTTTCATCCCTTGCCTTTAAGAAGCCTGCCTCCTGTCCCTCTGCTTCACCCCAAGAAGTCTGAAACCATACCTGTATTTCTGGGATGCCTGTGTTTTTGGAGACAAGTTATGCTAGAATGCTTTGTTTTTTCCCTGAGGAAAAAGCAAAAAAGTAATGGACCAAGGCTGCAGCAGGGGAATGAGAGGTAGACTTTAGGGCTGAATTATCTGGGGCATTTTACCTGGTTGACACAGGCTTGGGGGCTGGGGAGGGAAGATTAGGAACTGCAGCCATCCCTATGGCCCAAATCTCTGACTCAGGGCTCTGGCTACCACAGGCCCTCTTGAAAGCCCCGAGGGCCGAGGGATTGGTATCCCAGCACTCATAACTCTTTTTTGATGTATCAGTTGGGAAATGTTGATAAGGGGTCAAATCCAAGGCAGGGTCTGCGAGGCTAGGAAACCAAAGAATGCCTAGGAACTGCATTCAGAGTGAGGTTGGACTCTGGCCCTGGGGCAGAAGCTGTTGTTTATTTGATCGGAAGGAGAGTAGAAGCCTGTTGTGATCCTTGCCCCACCTTGGGGCATTGACAGGCATCAGTGTATTGCTCTGTTAACACTTCAGTTGATATTCTCTAAGCACATTCGTATTTCAAGATTGTGCCAGGAGGTAGGATAAACCAAATGGGATTGAACATTGAACATGAATTCTAGCATGTCAGGTCTTGTATGAAGTAGTTGATGAGGGCCAAGGATTGATTATTATGATTGATGGGGATTGTTGCATTCTTTAATTTATTAATTCATTCACTAAATATTTATGGAGAACTTACTTCGTGCAAAGCATGAAGGGAAAGAGGTGAAAGACATTATCTGCCCCTAAGTGGATGAGAAGGGCAAACATTTGCTTTAGAATATAGCAGGTACCAAGGAGGAGGTTGGACAGGTCACTCTGGGAGCTCAGAGGAGCACATCTAAGCCAGCCTTGAGAGAGAAGTGGCTATGAGGGTAGACTTCCTGGAGGAAGTGATGCCTGGGCTGGGTCTTAAAGGGTAAGTAAAAGTTGGTCAGGTAGGAAAGCGGGGAATGGCGTCCTGGGCAAAAGCACAGAGGAATGATTCAGTGCAGTGAGTTTCTGGAAGTGTAAGCAATTTATTTTATAGACTGTTTGTAGGGGACTGATGTGAGCTGAAGCTGAATGGAAAAACAGGTGTCAGATGAAGAAGGGCCTTGCATGTCACGCTAAGGTATTTACCTCAAAGGTAGGGGGAAGCCACTGAACAGTTTTAAGTAGAAGAGAGGGGTGACTGGATCTGAATTTTAGAAGCTCTTTCTGGTAGTGATGGGGAGGGTGGCTGGGCAACCGGTAGAGCGGAGAGCCCGGCTTTTAGTGCTGACCCCGTTGCCTCCCACCTATCTTTACTGTCCCTTTCTCTCTATGAAATCTGTTATCTAGCTCCTCCCTGCCTTATTCAATGGGATCTCCTGCCACTGCCCAATTTTAGTCAGATTGGCTCAACTTGTCCAAACATGCCATGCTCATTCCCATCTCTGAGTCTTGTTCATGCAACAAACATTTAGTGAGTGCCTACTGTGTACCACCCACCGTGCCTGGCATGGAGAACCAAAGATGAATGAGACATGGAACTCACCTTTAAGGAGTGCACAGACCAGTATGGAGATACCCATGGCAGCACATTGTTACTGTGAGCATGAGAATGGCTGCAGTATGGAAGAAACAGAGAGAACCGTGGGCAAAAGGAGAGAGTCCTGACTGTGAGAAGCCCTCCTCCTTCTCTGCTAAATCCTGCCCCTCCTCAGGCTTCTGCCTTCACTCTGTTTAGATTCAGGGTCGTGTCTCTCTACATGATAAACCAGTCGCACCTCTCTTCTACTTAAACTGTTTTGTGGCCTCCCACTACTTTGGAGTAAAACACCTCAGCGTGGCATGCAAGGCCCATCTTCATCTGACAGGGTAGTACAGTGGTTTGGAGCTCAGGCTCTGAAGCCAGGCAACAAAATTTTAATCTTGGTTCTACCATTTATGAAACATGTGACCTTGGCCAGAAATTCTCTGTGCCTCGGTTTCTTCATCTGTAAAATGGGGTTGATGGCTATATTAACTTCATAGGATTATTGTGAAGATTAAATGAGTTAATATGCATATAAACCTTTAGAAGGTTCTTGGTGTGTGAAAAATATTCAATCATTATTGGCTATTTTTCTCAGTTTTTACTCATTTTCTTCTCAGCACCTATCTCGTGTTGAGAAACTTTAACCCCTAGTTATCTATTATTGTGTTGCTTGCCCCATTTTCTGTGTTGTCATGTTATTTCTCTCAGGGATGACTCTATTCTCCTTTGAGGCAGTATACATTGTATATGTGTCTGTACTCCTGAGACACCCACAGTGATAGGTATATGTTAGGGTGACCAGCCATCCCAGTCTGCCTAGGATGACAGGCTTGCCAGGATGACAGGCTTGCCAGGACATGGGACTTTCTGTTTTAAAACCAGAGAAGTCCTGGGCATACCAGGACAACTTATCCACCTTACATCTGGTAGTCACTTTGATACTGAATTCGGTTCATTTTGCCCATTGCACAGTGATGCCAATCACCGAGATGATGAGTTTGCAAAGAGAAAGGGTTTAATCACAGAGCAGCCAAGCGAGGAGGCAGGAGAACCAATCTCAAATCCACCTCCCGGAGAAATGGGGATCAGGGATGTTTATGGGATAAAGGTGTGGGGTGGTCTGAAGTGGGAATAGATGATTGGCGGTAAGGAGAAGGGAGGTAATTTATGATCTGCACAAGCGTAGTCAAGCTTCATGGCTTTTTCTAGGATGCATGTTCACAAAATGGTGGCTTTACTATGATCTGAGGGTGGAGTTTTCAGCTCCTTGACCTCAAAGGGTCACCTATGGGTCATCTAGCACAGGCCCAGTTGATGAGTCGGTGGTCTTAACCAGCCTTAACTGGCCAGGGAGTCAACTCTCAGTTCCTGAAAAACTCAAGCACCTGTTACCATGGTGACCCAGGCCATCAGAGATGTTATCTGTAGGGTGGGTTTTAGTAATGCATCATCTAACCACTTTCACAAACAGACAACTGAGTATAGTTAACTGAGTATAGTTAAAGCAAGTTGAGCCCCGGTTTCAACTTCAGTTTTGCTTTTTATTTATCTCTTTTTAAAAATTTTTTTAAGATTTTTTATTTTTCCTTTTTCTCCCCAAAGCCCCCTGGTACATAGTTGTGTATTTTTAGTTATGGGTCCTTCTAGTTGTGGCATGTGGGACGCCACTTCAGCATGGCTTGATGAGCAGTACCATGTCCGCACCCAGGATTCAAACCAGCAAAACCCTGGGCCGCTGAAGCCAAGCACGCAAACATAACCACTCGGCCACGGGGCCGGCCCCTTATTTATCTCTTATTGCTTCCAAATTTAACTTGAAAGCAAGCTTGCTTTGGCTTTGCCACAAATTTTTATTTATTGGCTAGAAAATACAAAATCACAGCCTCTGGCTTTCTTTGGGGTTCCTTGAGGTTCCCTAACGTTTAAAGCGGAAAATTTGAGGGATTCCTGAAAAAAAAAACCTCTCCCGTCAGCTCTGGGTATATTTTCTAGAAATTAAGGACAACTGCATAAGAGCCTTCCTCAACCTGACCCACAGCCCCAGAGGTTTCCTCCTGTGGGTCATTTCCCACCTCTGCGGGTGTTTCCATCATGACTCTGAGTACTTGCTTCATTTGCTTTCCAGAATTGACGCACCTTTATTTAACTAAGTGGCAGAGCCTCTTTCCTCACACAGGGATCATCTGGTTTGGTGTGAATTCCCCAGGTGGGGCCAAAGGATTTTTCTTCCTTTTCCGCCTCAGCCCCACCCCCACCTCACCTGCTGTAGGATGGCATTTACCTTGGGCAGTTGCTGTTCAGACAGTGTAGGATCCATAGCCTCTCTTGGTATTCCTTAAAGCTGTGACACATTTGCTGAAGGCTTGCTCATCTGCAGTACAATCAAGAGGCTGGGTGAACAGCCTCTGAAAAGCTCCACCCCTGTGTATTAGTTTGCTAGGGCTGCTGTAACAAGGGATCACAAATTGGGTGCTTAAACAAAAGAAATGTATTGTCTCACAGTTCTAGAGGCTAGAAGTCCAAGATCAAGGTGTCAGCAGGGTTGGTTCCTTCTGAGGGATATGAGGGAGAATTGTTCCATGCCTGTCTCGTAACTTGTGGTGGTTTGCTGGCGATCTTTGGCATTCCTCGGCTTGTAGATACATCCCCGGATCTCTGCCTTCCCCTTCGCACAGTGTTCTCTTTTGGTGTGTGTCTGTCTCTTTAATGGGGTTCTTTTTGTAAGGACACTTTAGGGCCCCACCCTACTTTGCTATGACTTGGTCTTGACTAATTACATCTGCAATGACTGTGTTTCGAGGTCTCATTATTAGGTCCTGGGGGTTAGGACTTCAACATATGAATTTAGTGGGGGGACACAACACAATCTTTAACACCTCCATCTTCAGATGAGTCCCAAAACCTCCATGGAGACTGGAGGCCAATTCTCTGTGGGCAAAGTAAAGCAACACACCGTCCTTGCTCCCTAATCCTTTTCAATTCTCCACTCACTTTGCGTGTGACCCTGACTGTTTCTGCTGCCAGATTCACATCGTCACCAGCAACTACTTGTTCATCACTCTATAGGGCATTGTGCAACTAGAGGGATATTCAGAAATATACTGTACACCTGGGTCACCAGCTCTAAATCAAGGTAAACCAAGAGATCTTTTTTAAGGGAAACCTGCTCAGGAAAAGTCATATCCGTGGCATAGGTGTAATAACTATTATAAAGGCAGTGGCTTGCATCCTGACAAATAATAATTACAAGTTGGTTGCCTTTTAAAATGATCTGGAGAATACCATGGTGTGTACAGACGTGGAGGAGTATGTGTGGGAGCGAGTGTGTGTGGGTGAAAGTGGTATGCATGCAGCAGCTTATGATAAACAAAATCAGGCTCCTCCCCAACCTTCCTGCAAGTAGTAAGCCTTCCCTGGGCACAGGGAATGGTCTGCATCTCCTCAGCCTGTGCCTGCTTCCTTCTGTCAGCTCCCTGAGTTGCTGACCCCTTCCCCTCCAAAGAGATAGCACTGTTCCAAAAGATAAACACCAGTAGTTACAAGGAACTTGGGGGAAAAGTTGAGCAAGTCTCCCAGTTATTGTCTCCCTGGCGTTCTCACATAGAAACCCAGAGATCTTTGTGGATGAGGTATTTCCGACTCTGGCGGTTAACTGCCTGAGATGTGGGGGCAATGATGGATCTTTGCGGTGGGAGGGGAGCGGATGGGGAATGAGGATTCTCGCTTGTCTCCTCACTTCTTTCCAGGGACGCCCCACCTCTGAGAAATTCCAGGGACGGAGGAGGCACCTAGCTAGTGCCCGCTGGTGCTGAGCTGCCAAGCAGGCTGCTAGCTTGCTGAGAGGCGGCGGGTGAGCTCGGCGCTCCGCTCCTCGGTGCCAGATCAGGGAGCTGTCGGCTCAGCGCCCACGCCCTGTGCTCCAGCTTTGGGCAGCCCCGGGTGGGCTGGGGGAAGGCGCGAAGCTCGGTCCGTGACTGCAGGTTGACTTTCCCTCCCTGTTGTTGCCGGCAGAACACATACACCAATGCTGACAAGCTCCTAGAAGCAGCGGAGCAGCTGGCCCAGACGGGGGAATGTGACCCCGAGGAGATCTACAAGGCAGCTCGACACCTGGAGGTGCGCATCCAAGACTTTGTGCGCAGGGTGGAGCAGCGGAAGCTTCTCCTGGACATGTCTGTCTCCTTCCACACGCACACCAAAGAGGTAAGGGGAGCTGGTGGAGACAGGGCATTGGCTGGGTTGATATGTTCTGGCCAGGGGCAGGTCCGTTTCCTGGTAAGATGGTCCCCAAGGTATGCCCAGTATCTTGGGGGTCTTAGGATTACTAGCTTCCTGATGGTGATGATATTAACAATTTGCTCCTGATAACCTGTATTTAGGTCTCAACCAAAATGCAGCAAAATTTCCTCCTCGTCCCTAGTGAGGAGGGGGTGGCAGAAGCAGGTGGCCTGGGGAGTCTGCTACAGCGTTCAGTCTGCAGCTGGAGAAATTAGGGAATCCCTGGTATAGAAACTCACTGCGGGAGGAAACAGAAAACAGCAGAGACTCCCTCCCGTCTCATCCCTAATTTCTCTTGGTTGCTGTTTCCTGTCAAAAATCAGAGTCCTGCAGAACTTGATCATCTTTGCTACCAGCAAGGAACATACAGAGTTTGCAAATGTTTCATATGTTTATTTATTTTTTTAAAACAAGGGATTCAATCTTTTTAATGAGGTCACCCGCAGGGGCATGTTAAAGTGAATTGGTCCTCACCTTGCCTGATCGTGGAGTGGCGGCCAGCGAAGGAAGGGGGACCGAGGTGCCCTCCACACAGGAGGAGGCCAGCTGGGCTTAAACCTGGCCCTGAATAGTTCTCGAAGTGGAGACAGGAGAGGGGAGGTTGGATTACGTTCTGTTGTTGGCAAGGCAGAGGGGCCCTTAGAGAGGAGGAGGGTTGCAAACCGGTGATTGCCTTTCATTTCTGATTACTGTGGGCACTCTGAAATGGAGTAAGTGGCCAGTGAGGAGGCACACTTAGCGTCTTCTATAATACCACCCTTGGCAGATGGACTCCTTAGGTGTATGCATGCTTGTGTTCCCCCAGGAATTCATTTTAATGGAGTATTAATTAAGGTTTAATTGCTGCTCAGGAAAAGAAAAATTAACCCTACTTAATTAAGTTGATTTTTTGATATTTGAAATGCGTTAAGAAGCCTGGTTGTTACTACTTCACAGGCTTTTCTGGCACTTTGTGAGAATGAATGCGAAGCAGTGCAGCGCCTGTCAGAGACAAACCTGAAGAGATGATGTTTTCTAAACTGAGATTCCCCAGGCAGCTGAAGGGCTGGGGAGCTAGCCCCCTGACGCTGGCTCTGCTTCCTCTCCGTGGGACCCACAACCACTCTCTGATGAGTCTCTGTAAATCGAGGGGATTAGCTTTAATCCAGGTTTTCCTGCCTGGTTGTCTGCTTGCTTGTGGCTCACCCACTTCTTAATAATGGCCTCGAAAACCAAAGGCATGTGTATTCTCTTTTAATTATGATCCTGTGGGTGATGGAATGGAGTGTGAATAAATGGGAGTCATGTTCCTTGTGAGGGCTGTGGGGGTGCTGGCTCCCCAAGGAGTTGGTGGACAAGGTCAGTTTCCATGGAAATGCCACTCCTGAAAGGGCGACCATGGCTTCCAGGAAGCCTTTCTAGCCACATCTCCCACCTTCTCGACATGGAGCTAAAAGGCTGGGATTCTAGTCCAGATTCTGCTGCTACAGAACCATGTGAACTTGTGCAAATCACTATGTCCCTGGGCTCCCTCATCTATAAAATTATGCAGTTGGACTCAGTGGCTATAAGGCCTCTTATGGTTTTCATGTGAGTCCAAGATTCCTTTCTTTTTCTTCTCGTCTTCTTCTGTATTTGATATTGATAATAATAATAATTAATAATAATAGTAACTAAGCCTGGAGTAGTCCAGGTGATTTTTCTAGCCTAAGATTTAGTTCATGGTAAGCACTCAGTGTATATTAGGTAGTATTTTTTAAAATTTGGGTACCTACTACTTGCCAGACACGTATATCATCCTCATGTTAGTCTTATGATATAGATTTTATTAAACATATTTTCATGTGGGAAAACTAAGGCTCAGAAGGATCTCCGTCTGAGGTTACAGAGCTTCTCAGTAGCACAGCAGAGATGTTACCTGTGCTCCTCTCGAGTGCCCTGGGGCTCTTAACCACCAGCCCCGCTCACTGTCTTCCTTTTTTCCTCTTGAGTCTCCTCTGCTGTTCTTCCTTCTCCTTACTCTTCTATTTCCCCTTTACATTTTCAAACCCAAACACAGGGACTTGATGGGCAGGGCAGATCTTAGCTGAGAAGTGTAAAGTGTTACCAGGGTTGAGGGTGTGGGAGATGGGAATAGTCATTGTTAACCATGGTTTTCCCAGATTTCTCTCCAACCTTCTAAGCTTGGTCCTATTTGAACCTGAGACTTGCTCTCCCACTCAGACTCAGCTTATAGAAGCACATTCATGTGAAATAGTACTAAAGAGAGCAACTCGATACTAAGGCAGGGGAAGAAAGAGAGAGGGAACTATGATGTATTTAGCTTCTGCCATGTGCTAGACTATCTATCTATCTGTCTAATCACTAGCCATGAGAATTGTCATTTTTTATTCCAGTTTTGCAGATCAGAGAAATTAATAATTTGCCCAGAGTCTTATAGCTAGGATGTGGTAAATGTAGGAATTGATCTCAAGTCCTTCTGACTCCAAAGCCCATGCTTTTTCTTCTTTGCCATGTAGACTTGCATATAAAGGCCAGGAAATAGAGGCTGGGAGGAGTTTTCTCCAACAGGGAATTTATTCAAGCAAGCGGCTGTCAGGAAGTAGCATAGTCTTATTCCTTGGATCCCAAAATATGAGAGAAATTAGGAGCAGTCCTGCCTGGATGCAAAGGGGGTGTGTGACTGTGAGGATCTTTCGATTCAAGAGATGTACAGCTCTCAGATTCTGACTGTTTGTCAGGATGGAAAGAAAAGCATCATTTTGAGTGGCTGTCATGGAGGAGCTGTTCTTGGGGCCATCCAGCTGGACTTGCTATCTGCATGTTCCCTTTCAGTCACCTTCCCACTCCCAAACTAGTCTGTCCGAGGCCCCATTTAAGCAGGGTAGAGAATAAGACATATGTGTATGTTTGTACACACCTATGTATTGTGTATGCATATACATATATTTGCATGTGTATCTGTGCACACATACACATATGTGTGTTACACACACACATTAAGTACAGCGAGATCTTAGATGCCAGGGAGGTCTGATTTCCAGATCTAGATCTTCATTGGGTATGCTGTGTACCTTTGGGAAAATTACTTAATGTCTGTTACTTGGTGATAATGATGATGATGATGATTACAAAATCGAGTAGTAGAATGCTCACCTATTTTTTTCTTGACAATGGGAGGCTAGTCATTTCTCCTAAAAAAGAAAAGAAGGCAAAAGCCCATTCTATCACATTTTTGACCTACTCTAGTTCTCTGACTTGAACTCTACAGGTAATATAAGTAAAGACAGGCGGGGTGGGGAATCTGAACTGCCCATGGGAGCTTTCCTCACCTGTATAGCAGGTAGAAGTGGATTATTAGTAGGCAGAAGTGAGCATCCTTGGATGATCTAATGAAGAAGGACCTCCTGTGGTTTGATCTTTCTGTATTCTATTTAATACCTCTCAAGATGCACTCCCTTTCAAACCTTGCTAAGTGTGGGTCCTATTTGATCCTAGGTCAATTAACTCTTGACTCCTTCATCTTGACTCTATAGTCCAACTTCTGGCTTTTTTACTCCAGGCAAGATTAGTGGCCAAGTCTACTAGTGTGCAAGTCTCTTAGGGAATTTTGAGTTGGTATGGTTGTTTTTCCCTCTTATGGTAAATAGAGTGAATGGAAGGATGATCTTCTGCTCAGTTTTGTTAAAATGGCCTTGGGTGGTATTGAGTTTGCTGATAAATATTGTCATAGATCCTTCCTGCCTAGTTATGGTTGCCTCCTTCCTTCCTTCTTTCTCCCTTTTTCTTTCTTTCTTCCTACCTACCTACAATCATTTGCTGAATTTTTGCATTAGTGCCAATGCATAATAGAAAATCATTATAGGATGTAATTTTGAAGGAATTAAAGCCCCCTTTATAGGAGATTTCTGAGCAGGAACTAAATATCTATCTTCATAAATTATTTAACCTAGACTTCCTATGACTCCCCAGGCTAAAGTTCATAATTTTACTTTTCCCACTTCCTACATCAAAAGATTTACTCTAATTAGGATCATAGAGGAAACAGAAGGAAGATACAAAAAACATATCCTCCAGGCTCATTTCTCCTGCAGACTGAAGAGTCTGCTTAATTCTATTGGCCCTGCTTTGTGAATTCTTGGCGACCATAGGAATCTGGAGGGTTAAACTTTCTAACCATTTCATTGCAGTTTTATTCATAATCTTGAATAATTAGGAACCATCTAAATATCTCATGTTGGGTAATTCATTAAACAAATCATAGTTCAACTTTATAGTGAAATATTATGCAGTCATTACAAATCACCTTGTCAAAGATCATTAATGGCATGAGAAAGGACTTGTGATATAATATATAAAAACTGTATGTCCAGCATGACCGCAATTTCAATCACACACAAAATAAAGCCTAGAAAGAAATATACAAAGAAGTTAAGAATGTTATGGGTGATTTAATTTTCCTTTGCATATTTTTTTGTTTTGTAAGTTTTCTTCAGTGATATTTTTCAGTTGAACAGGGATGTTATTTTACAAAAAAAAAAAAAAAATCCTTTTTATCCCTACTTAGAAGAGGTACACAATACAAAGAGGTGACAAACATGTCCTTGGGACCTTCTTATGCATCCAGAGCCTCAGCTATGAGTACAAATTATGCTGAACTTTCAAATATCTTCTTTTTGCCTGGGTACAAGAGGGCAGCTGGCTGTTTGCTGGTCTAGAGAGCTAGGGAGGATATAGGAAGAAGCATTTACCCAAGTCTTCATTTTCTTTGTCCAGCGAAAAGTCGTTTGTAGCAAGTGTCATCTGCTCTGTAGAGATTGTCCAGACAGGCTTTTCTTTCCTTGCTGTGTTTCCATGGAAATGCTGCAATTGCTGGGCTTTCAAAATATCCATTTTTAGATATTTTTGTAGTAATAACATGAGAGTCAAATGAACTAAGGAGTGTGGCCAAAATAATCAACCTCAGCTCTTTATTAGACAGCTTAATTAAATGCCCATTTCCATTTGCTTGTAACCTTGTGAAATCACTCTTCCATGCTATTTCCTGCTCAAATAGGTACGATCACACGTACACACTCCGCAGACACATGTGCACGTGTTCTTGTACCCACCCACTGTAGAACCACAACTAAATCAGTCTTCACAAGGGGTGATGGCCTCAAGAACACAACAACTTCACCCTCTCTTTCACTTACCAAACTGTCATAATGTTTATCTAAGAAATAAAAGCTGGTATTTGATGCCAAAGAAAAACGATCTCTTCAAAATGAGAAAGGGGCGGTTCACGCTGTGGAACTCGTGTCCTTTCAGTATCTCTAGGGGTGAGTCAATTGTGTCAGCATGGTGGCTGCCAGAGCCACACAAATGGAGCAGCCAATCAGCAGCAGAAGATGATGGAGTAAACTTACCTCTTTCCTCAACCGCTCATCCATAAGCTTCATTATTTCTACACACCTCCTGGTTTCTCCCTCTCTTGTCTCTCCTTTCCTACCATTTTCATTTATTCCTTTCTCAGGCTGCCCCAGTCTGCAAGCAGGATAGGGTCCACGGGCTGGCCCTGCCTGAACTCACTGGTTTCACTACTAAACTAACCTTACACAGGGCACTGAAAGGCTCCCTTCACTTTCCCCCTGCCAAGGTTCTAGAAATTCTCAAATTAGGCCCATTCTTTTGGATGTAGGTATTTTGGGCCACAACCACGTATATTCTCTGAGAGAAAGAGCACATAAAGCCATGTAAGTGCGTGTTTCAGCATGGACCAAGTAATCATTGCCAAGCAGAGAGCAGAACTCTGAAAGAATGGGTCACAGGACAGCTGCGTTTGATCAAGAAGAGGGGATCTAGAAATGGCTGAAACATGAGATTCTTTCTGGTGAGCAGGTGGGTTGATGGAGAAGGTACAGTGCTAACATGTTAGACTCTAGATAAGCAGAGGGTAAAGAGGATTATCCTAGGGAGAGAAACCAAAATGAAGAACAGAAGAAAAAAACGTGTAGTTCTGCTACAAAACTACCTTATTCACTCACGATTTTACCTACTAGGCCATTATTGGCTTGTGGTAGCCTGAAGTGAGAGATCATTCTGACTGGGTCTCATTGACTGCCTGATAATTAGTAAATTAGTAATAGAAGTGGCTCTCTGATTTGGATTCTTTTCAAAGCAGTGTAGGCATGCTCTTCAGGAGTAAGTCATTTGGGCACATACACGGAAGGAAACCTACAAGACATTCAGATAGTAGGCAAGTTACAGCCTAAGAAATGGAATATTGACCCTTACTCATAGTTTAATGACACTAATGTTTATTTCTGTCCACTTTTGCCTCCAAGGTGCTTATTCAAAATTATGAGCCTGCAATTTAAATTTGCTGCCACCAGGAGGTGACTGTGTGCATGTGGTCTCATGGGATTTCAAGTGGCTCGCTACTCAAGCTTTCCAGGTTATTAATAGTATCTTAACTTGTTATCCTCAAACTGGTGCTAAACTCTCTGGACTTTGGATGTCTTGGTGTCAAAGCTGTGACTGCAGTTTTTCAGTGTAGAGAGGCATTTCTGTTGCTGCCCTCTTCTTTACTTCAGCTTCTGAAGAGAAACCATAGCATGTAAGAGCTGCAAGGGAGTTTAGAGGCAAGCTAGAGAAACCCCCCACACATGTACACATATACGCATTTCATTTTAAATATGAAGTAATTGAAGTAAGATAGTTTTCCCATGGTCACAGAAGTAGCTAGATAAGGGCAGAATCAAGAATTGTCCCCAGTAAATGTCAATTCAGTTCAAGAATTCCTTTCCCTCTGGGTTTTTTGCTTGTTGGTGGGTTTATTTGTTTGGTTTTACAGGAAGAAAATCAGAGAAAGATGTCACTAACGCTTTGTCTGTGGTGCTGTAATCCCGTTCCCTATCTGGGACAAATTTGCTTCCGTCACTGGCAGTTTTAGTTGGCATTTTATCCTCTTGAAGGTAGACCACCGCTTCCTTTCCTTATCTGGCTGCTGACCCCTGGGCTTAGCTGCATCGAGTGTTATACTTGGTTGTTTTTCTCTTAGCTGATTTGCCTTAGCAGTAGGTTTTAACTCTACCTTAGACAAGAGTTTCTTATAGTTCAGTAGCATATATGAACAGAAATTTGAGAACTCAGTTTCAGTTCACTAATCACAGAATATTTGGGGGGAGGACACGTTTTCTAATGAGAGTGACTTCAGAGGCCAGTGTGTCTCCTTGGATGCCCTAGTCTTTCCCTAGTCTTTTTGTTTGTACCACTGACCCCTCATTTTTGTTTGGCGGTTTTTGTCTTTGACTGTCCCTGCAGTGTAGCTGCATGAGGAGGGAGTGTGGTGAGCCAGGTGGGTTTCCTCAGAAAGGAATGATGCCGACTTTCTTCTCTAGACCTCCACAAGTTTTTATTAAGGAGAAAAAAAGGACCTCCAAGCTATGAAGCCATTAACATAGCTTCGGGATGGTACTGAGAACAAAATTATCTTGAATACAGTAAAATCCTCAAGATACCTGTAAGCCTGTCACCTATCACTCTTATTCCTGTAACAGCGAGTGCCAGCCTTACCCTACTCAGTCTTCAGTCTCAATGTCTGTCCCCCATGAGACATCGAGTTTGTTTAGATGATCTGCTCCATGTCCACAATTTCCATCTCTCTCTCTTCACGTCGTCTTTTCTTCGCTTTGCGTTTTTTCCCCCAGAAATGTCTAGATTTTCCTGTCTCTAGGTTTCCCTTAGACATCCCAAGACAAAGCTGCAAAATCAGAAAAGAGAAGCCCAGCCCAACCTAGCATATTGAAGAACCAAATCCAGTGTTGATATTTTACCAATTCCAAAATGAAGTGGTACTTCAAACTATCCCTCTGCCTTCTAGTGGGAACTAGAGATGGCTTGCATCAAAAATATCTTTGAAATATAATAATAGCTAGCACTTACTGTATGCCAGGCACTGTTATATATATCAGGCACTCGGTATATATATCACTTAGAAACAGTGCCTGGCATGTAGTGAGTGCCATATGTGTGTATGTATATATATAACTTATTTTTGTGTGTATACATGCATATATATATCAACTTAGTAATCTTTACAACTCCGTGGGGGTAAGCACTATTATTATCCTCATTTTACTGATAAGGAAAACTGACGTGCAGAGAGAGTAGGTTACTTACCCAAGATTATATAGCTAATATGTGGTAGAACTGGGGTTTGAAACTCTTAACTACTATGCTATATTGCCTCTCTCTGCAATAATTGTTGAGAATCCATTCTTTCTCTTTTTATTGTTTTGCTGGGAAAGATTCAGCCTGAGCTAATATCTGTTGCCAATCTTCCTCTCTCATTTTTTTTTTCTCCCCAAAGCCCCAGTACATAGTTGTATATTCTAGTTGTAAGTCCTTCTAGTTCTTCCTTGTGAGCTGCCACCACAGCACGGCTACTGACAGACGAGTGATGTGGTTCTGCAACCAGGAACCAAACCATAGGCCACCAAAGCAGAGTGTGGTGAACTTTTTAACTACTAGGCCATCAGGGCTGGCTCAAGAATTCATTATCTCTTAACCAGGGAATTCAGCACACTTGGAAAATGGTTTTACTTTCTAGACAAAACTACAGCCAGAAAGGATGAAATGACATTAAGCTATAGTAACCAATATCCTGAACTTCCTGGTTTAATAGTGATTTGAAATAAGTACAATTCATACTTGTAGGAATATGTGTCCCAGTTTATATGGTCTGGAAAACTTGTTTTATGTTTTTATAACAAAAAACTTAGTTGTAAAAAAAAAAAAAGCTGAACTACTTACAACAGATTACAAGCTGCTAAATGATAGGGACACTGAGTAGTAATAATTTGTATTCCATCTAACAGTCATCACGATGCTGTAAGCTTATTAATAATGCTGTATGTTTGTTTAGAGCATTAATAATAAGTAAATCATTCCATCCTCATAATCCTTGAAGTGAGCAGGGCAGTTCTTATTCTCATTTTGTAGATTAGGAGACTGAGGCTCAGAGAGATTCTCACCTGTCCAAGGGGGCATTCCTTATATCCTCCCCCCTTATTTGCTACCTCCAGGGCTTGTTACTCTTGTTAACCCAACCTCTTCTGCACATTAGGGGCCTCCCCTGTCTAAAGAACAAAGAACAACTTGTCTGAAATCTGAAGACTATTTTTATCTCTCTTTATTGTTTCTTTTCTTATCTCTTGTTGTAAAGACCATACCATGATTTACCATACTGAGAACCAACTAGCTGACGTGATATTCTCGAGGTGGATATTTATCCATGTTTTTAACGTGGAAGACTTAAAGAATGTTAGAACCAGAAGGGAACTAACCATTTTATTTTATGTTTTCCCCAACCTGTTTACACATGAAGTCATGGAGATCAAAGGGTATAGTGATTTGCTCAAAGGTACCGTGAGTTATGGGAAGAAGAGGAGCCAAAATCTACATCTTCTGACTCTATCAATTTTCGCTCTGTACTGGCTTTTGTCCTGGTAGAGCCCTAAGCTTATCTTTTCTTCCAGCCAGGTGAAGATTCCTGGTTTCTAAGCAAATATCAGACTCATCTTTCCCTCCATCATTTATGAAAATGCTCAATAAGGGTAATCATAATGGAATATGGTAGCAAGCCAGTGGAGACCTATTTTCAGTATGAGGAAGAACTATCAATAAATGAATTTCTAGTAATTCGATTCGACTCCTCATTTCAAGTGCTTATTCTGTTCAAAACACTATACTTAGTTCTTTTAAGTTGTCTGACCAGTAATATCATCCTGACTGCATTTCATCATCTTGAATGTCGTGGAGGAATATCTCATACTTATATTGAAATTAAGATAAGCTACATTTTTAGCATTCAACTTTCTAACCAACCTAGCAATCCTGAAAAGAACAAAATAATTTAGCATAACACGTATTTTCTTAATTAATCTTATTTTGTTCTTGTTGAGCATCACATTCTTTTTTGCATATTTGCAAAATCATGATACATCTCTAGGAATCAGTGTCCAGCTGCCTGGAAGAAGTGTGCAGAGCCCTCCTTTCTGAAAGATGAAATATCTGTCCATCACCAGTCTCCTGTTCATCCTAGTCTCCCAAGATGAATGATCTCCCTGTTCTAAGACTAAAAGTTTCCCTAAACCACAAGGAAGTTAAGCCAAGGATGGTTCCCATCCATAGGGAATGTTGACCCTAGTGGAGTAAACCTAGCAGAGATGAGTAATGAATATAAATATGGGAACATGAACTGACCCATAGATGTGCTGATGAGAAGGACAGTCTGACATTGCACTGACTGGTTGATGGTAGGTTGGGTCACCCCAATCTGACTCTCTTGTCCTTACCCCAGCCCTGGCCTCTCCTATCTGCCCTGAGTGGAGTCTCTGCTCTCTCCCCAACAGTTGTGGACATGGATGGAAGACCTTCAGAAGGAGATGCTAGAGGATGTCTGTGCAGACTCAGTGGATGCGGTCCAGGAACTGATCAAGCAGTTCCAGCAGCAGCAGACCGCCACTCTGGATGCAACGCTCAACGTTATCAAGGAAGGCGAAGACCTTATTCAGCAGCTCAGGTCAGCGTCTCCCTCCCTGGGGGAGCCCAGCGAGGCCAGGTCAGCATGGGCAGTGCTTTCCAGTGGGAAATGCCTTGGACTAGACACGAGATAAGTCATGTCCCAGTCTTGGCTCAGCCACAACCAGCTTTGTGGTCTTGTGTGAGCTTCAGTTTCTCCATCTGTCAGATATAAAAATGCCTGCCTCATACTCAACTTAAGTTTAGATTGAAATAGTAAATGGAAAATCTCAAAAGTTCCAAAGCATTTTTTATCATTCATGATGATATTCAGCAATCAATAAGTAATGTATACAAAAATTAACAACATTCAACAAAAGATAAATAACATTTTCATTAAGAATTATGGCATATTTGGTCACGTGGAGAAATAGCCATTCTGGAATACAGTGTTACAGTCATGTGTCACTTAATGATGGGGATATGTTCTGAGAAATGTGTCATTAGGCAATTTCCTCATTGTGCAAACATCATAGAGTGTACTTACACAAACCTAGATGATATAGCCTGCTACACACCTAGGCTAAATGGTACCGATCTTATGGGACCACTATCATATATGCAGTCTGTCATTATGTGTGCATGACTATATTTGGCGTCTGATCTCAGGATGAACTCTGAACTCCATGGCCCCAGTCGGCAGCCAAAAATGGTTGGCTTTGGCCCCATGAGAATGTAAAGAGTGTGTGATGTTGTCCCATTCTACTCTATTACCCACTCGTGACCTTTCCTACCGTTCCTTGCTGCCCAGGAAATAAAACTCCTTCGGTATGAACCTAAACTAATGTAACTGAGAAGGAAAACCTGTCTAAACCTTATATTCATTTAGAATCATCCACACCATCACCTCCTTTCTGTTGGCATCAATATCTAGTTTTCTGTGCCTGTCAAGGGCATTGGCTCCTCAGATCAAGTGTCATGAGGCCTTGAGCAAGCCCTCAGCAACCAGCCCTGTGCCCAGGTGCTGTATAAATAGGATTTGATGGTGCTAATGATGTCTGCCCTCAGGGACTTGTTCCTATCCCAAAATCACTGAGTGCTGGGACCTCTGCCAGCTCCGGACAGAAATAATCTCATCAACAAGTCCCAGGCCAACCCTGGGGCCTGAGGGAATTATTTGAGCTGAGAGGGCTTTTTTCCCCCCACACCAGTTGTCCAATTAAATAAACAATGAGAACTTACCTTTAGACGGCCCTGGCATGTGTTTCTGTTGGAAATTAATCATTTCTATTCCAAACATGCACCTGAGATGTTCTGAGTCCTCCTGTTGCATACTAACAAGATAGCCTCTTTCCCTTCTTCACCCAATTCATCTTCATGAATATATAATACATGACAGTTTTGTCTGCCTACCTGGGAAACTCCACTGTTATTTGCTTCTGAAGAAAATTCCAAATAGTGGCAATCACTTAACCTCTCTGTGCCTCAGCTGCTTCGCCTGTGTAATTAAGGGATTCACTCTAGGAGCTCTGTCAGCTCTAGAATTTTGTGATGGCTTTGTGTTTTCTCTCCAAATACTTTAACAAGCTTGGCTGGCTTCACTCTCTGTGGGGCTGGGTCTATGGAGATGCCACTTGCTCTTACCAACAGCCAACCTTGCACAATGCCTACGGGCTGCAGGCTGCTCAGGGATGGTGAAGGCAGTGATGTGCCTGATGCCTGTTCTACAAGTTTAAGTGCCATGGATTTCACAGGGGACCGTAGGCGTGTGACCAAGAACCACTGCTGACCATTCATTCCCCCACTAGCCTGGCTCCAGCCCAGACTCTCCTCCCTGATATCAAGAGCAGCCAAAGAGAAAAATAAGTACATGGTGCCTAGTGGGCACTTGCAGGATGCCTGACACGCACCGGAGCACACATCTTCTCCAGGTCTCCACGACTCTTGGAGCACTCAGCACTGAAGTTCCTCAGCAGTTTTTGCATCATCTCTGTGATTCCTAGGGAGGATGACACTGACATAGGTGCCGTACAAAATGGTCAGAAATCATTCTCTTCCTCTGAAAGCTGTGTGATAGAGAAAGACTGAGAGGAGCAATCAAAAAGAATGATATCCTCCCAGCAGCAAAGTCCTCAACAGATGCCTAAAGCATAGTGTTGACTACACGTCTTCTGTTCTTTTCATAATTTGGGGCATCCATGCAGTGGAGTTTCATACCCAAATAGACCAGGGAGAGAAGGTAGGGATTGGGAGCTTTCTGAGTGACAGGAGAGGCTCTTGACAAACTGGCCTTAAGCTCCCTTCAGAAACAGACAGTGTGAGCTCAGATGCTATTACTTCTGAGAAAAACGCAGGCTAAAAGGACCGATTTTCAGAAAGCCTGCTGATGAGAGGATTCAAAACTAATGATTTTCCCCTTGTCCTCTGACTTAAATTGTATAAGAAACCAAGACATCACAAGATAATGAATATGCCTGTTTATTTCAAGTTTGGGGCTCTAGCTTACTCAAGGTCCTATAGAATCTAAACTTCTTAATCTCCACAGTTTTCCTGCTATGATGATCTCTTTGGAGGTGTCACCACACGTCACTCTTCTGAGCAGGTCAATATGTTTATCTCTTGATTCCCCTCTATAACGTGTCACCTCCCCCTGCTACTTTTGAATGGACTCCCTGCTCAGAAAACGCACCCCTCCCGTCTCCTTGGCTGGATTCATCCTTTTCTTCAATGCCCAAATCAGAACTCATCTTCTTGAAACGTTGTTGTTGTCCCAGCCTCTTGTGTCCTACCTTCTACGCTCCCCAACTGTGCCTGTGCCCCAGTCACACTTGACACTTCACTTGTGTCCTTTCAGGATTAACAGTCATTTGTACAACACGTTCCTGCTTACAGAGCACGTTCACACGCACCATCTTATTTAACAGCAAACCGTGAAGTGAGCAGGGCAGGGATTATTAAGTCCATTTTCTAGGAGGCAACTGGGGCTCAGGGAGGCGATTTCCCAAGGGCACCAGGCGTGTATGTCAGAGCAAGGACTTAATCTGGGCTTGCAGCCTCCAGGTCCCATGCTTTCCTAACTACAACTTGAAGCCTGTGTAATAACACCAGCCCATAACTTGGGCATAGTATTATAAAGTGGATGAATAATTTTGGCAGCTGTGATCTCATTTTAACAATGATCCTGTGAGGTAGAACTAGGAAGGGTTTTTTTACATGCCTCTAATTTGTCTGCTCTTATGCGTTGTGATTAATGTGTCTAGTCTTATGCATGTGTATGTGTGTGTATTAAAACTACGCGTATTAGACTAAGTATGTGTCTGGAACTATTCCATTTCTCTAATATTTTATGCTTTGTAGAGCTCTTTCCCATATGTTATTTCATTTGACCCCTTTCCCAAACTTGTCTAAGGAATAGGAGAGCAGCTAGTCTCAGAGCTACCATGCTGTGAACCCCAAAGAGGATGCATGTGTCTTTGGTTCGCCTACCGAGCAGATAGTGCCAGGCTCACAGTAGGAGTCTGATAAACGTCTGTTGATTGAATGACTCAACTGATTCACAGCTGCCTTGCTCAGATGAGGAAGGCCCCCTGCTCCTCTGTCACTTTTAACATGGCCAGGCCCCTCCCCTCTTTTCTCCCACTCTGCCACAGGGACTCGGCTGTGTCCAACAACAAGACGCCCCACAGTAGCTCCATCAGCCACATTGAATCAGTCCTGCAGCAGCTGGACGACGCCCAGGTGCAGATGGAGGAGCTGTTCCACGAGCGGAAGATCAAGCTGGACATCTTCCTGCAGCTGCGCATCTTTGAGCAGTATACCATCGAGGTAGAGGTTGGGGAGGAGTGTGGTGGGAGGTAGGGGGGATCATGGAGAGTGCTGGGGAGGCCTGCAGAGTGCCTGCTTCCTGGCCAGGGCACTGCCCCAGGACCTGGGAAAGGAGTGTTGGGCAGTAGCCTGAGGGAATTAGAGGGGATTATGCATCAAGGATACATTTTTAGAAATCAACAAATTCACATTCCACCATGTCATATTCCTTCTGTCCCTCTCACCCCTACTACCAAGCAGAGCTCCTCTCTTCCACTTTCTGTCCAGGGATGACTTCATTGAGAAGGTTTTGTTGGTATTCATTGGTGCTTTGGTTCCTGAAAGACTGTGGAGTTGCCTGTTTGGTGATGGAGGTAGAGTCGTTGGATTCTATAGCTTCATGAGTAGGGAGGTGTTAAACTTAGGAAGCCTCCTCAGCTGATGACTGTAGATCAGGGATTAGATGAAATCACACAGCAGCCAGGGAGTCAGGAGCCACAAGAAGGAAGACCTGTATCCTCAGTTTGCTTTATGCTCATTAAAAGTCAGTCTGTGCGAAGGCCATGTGTTGGTTCATCTCATAGGTTCATCAGTTCCTTCTGGGAAGGTCCACACTGGGTGTTCTGGTATATTTATGTCCCCTTGGTGACATGCCTGCCCCGCATAATATCTACCTTTTATTATTTTCCATTATGAATCAATAATTAAAGCCAGGCCAGTAGAGTTTCTGGGGTATAAAGATTATCTAGCACCTAAAGCGCATTGTCCTTTTCAGGGACGGCGAAGGGTTAAATTAAAGGCAGTCTTCTCTTTGCAGCTGGCTGATGTGGTGTAAGGGAAAGGCAATTCTCCATCCACCATTTTTTTAAACTTTCTTTAGCATTCCAGCCATCTCCTCTGAGTTGTGACTTCTGAGTGTCTGGGACTAATCTTCCCAACAGTATCTGTGGAAACGTCCATGGATCTGGTTTGGAAGGAAAATGAGGTTTTTTTTTTTAGCGTTGAAAGCACCACTATCCCAATCCCAAACCCGTGGAGGACCAGAACACTGTCCTGGCAGCAGCTACCCTTTTCTTCAATCCTGAGACCAAGATGTTTTGTATAGAAAATCGGAAATGTTAAGAAAAGCAGTCCTAAGGCAGTCCTTCTATCCCTCGCTGTCTTATGACCCTTCTCTTCTTATAAACACCTCTACCCCTGCCTCCCTGGAAGCCACTGCAATTTCTTGCATAAAGATCTCATCTTCTAAAAGGTACCTTCTGGGCTGTTGCTGGAACAAAGGAAAAGATAAGTCTTTAAAGCTAGATCTCGATTATCCTTCCAACTTATTCCATAACTTTAGAAGAATTTATTTATAAGTAGTACAACAAGTTGTAGATTTAATACAAGTAGCATTAAAACATATATTGAAAGACCAGTTAAAATGCCAGTGGAAAATTAGCGATATTGGCATGTAGTGAAGAGGGAATGTGGTGGGGATTCACTGCATAAAGGTGGGCTGACGAAGGCAATAAAGAAGGAAAGAGGATGTGAATTATTGTTCTTTGGTAATTGGGAGTTCTTTGGTAATCACAAAGATAGGTAGCAGTTACATTTAACTGCAGTGATGGAGGCCCCAGGCATTCCCACTATCCATCCTGGCTCTACTTTACCCACCCAGAGTAAGTACAGCCATGGGGAAGTTATGTTAGCAGGAATGCTGTTGTATTCCTTATTTACTCCCCTGTCATTCCAGGTCCACATCAAAAACTGCTCAAGGGGAAGGAAACAATCTGAGGAGTTGGATGTTAAAGTTTTAATTGATTAGATGGCGGTGGTTTTGAGGTCAGGGTTCCTGGTTTGTTTGAGAATGGGTCAGTTGGTTTCACTTTGCCATGGCCTGCACTCCTGACATCAGCTGGGGGCATCGCTAGGGGTGTTTGCCTGCAGTGATTGTGGGAAAATCCATTTCTACTCCTGAAAAACAACCTAAAGTGTATGCAAAAAATATCCTTAAAACAAAAAGCTGACCCTGAACCAAATACTTTAAAATTGGTTCCTATTTAAATGGTGCAGTAGGGGAGCTTGATATTTAAATTGTAGGATTTGCATTCTCCAGCCTTTCTCTTTTCCAAAAATTCCCCCTCCCGCCCTGAATACCAGACAACAACTCGGACAGCTTGCTTTGCAGCCGAGCAAGGGCGGGGGAGATAGTGTGAAGGCCTAATACAATGAGTGGGATAAACATAGTGATTTGATTCTGCACCCTCTGGTTTAGGCAGCGACATCCAGGTTTGAGAAGGAGTCTTGTTCCCCATTTTGGGTGTGGCCCAAAGCTTGGGGAAATGCTGCATTTCATCTAGATAGAAATGGAAATCCTGCCAAACCTATGGAAAAGTTCTACATCAAGTCAGGTCGTCAGAAGTTATTTTTGAGGGTGATGAGATTATTTCAAATACCAGCTAGTGTTTCACTGTCGGGATGAAGGGCAAACATCTAGAGAAGATTCAGAGTGTGAAACGGAGGGTGGCTTCTGTAATGAGAGACCTGTCGGAGCTGACAGAAGCCAGGGCACGGGCTGCCATTGCAGGACCTGCAGCTGTGGTTTCCTTCCCTACGGGAAGGAATTTGATAGACATATTCGGAATTCCTGGGGATTACTGACAACCCGAGCAGGCCTGCTCTCCTGACATCTGGGGAATCTAAGCATGACTCCTTAGCCATATCACTGATGGCTGAGACGGGCTAATGAATTTAAACATTAAGATAATACAGGAGTTGCTGCACCTTTTACAGTCTCCTTTTACTCAATAATAATGGTATATATGGTGCCCACAGTGTAACCTGGGATGAGGTCATAGGACACCTCCACTAACAGTGAAACTTAGCCCAAATATATCAGGCAAATGTTGAAAACCAGGACTGTAGCTTCATTCCTGACATACCTTCTTAGTCTCCGTGGAGAGCAGACAAAGCGACCCATAATGGAACATGATATTCTGTAAGGTTTTCTCCTAGAGGTTCAGCCTCCTTCTATGAAAGACATTTTATATGAAATGGTTATGATAGAAGAGACACTTCACCAAATGCAAATAATGTTTACTTTGTGGTGGTAAGAATATGGATAATTTTTTCTTGTTTTTGATGCTTCCGTGCATTTCAAGTTTTCTACAATTAATCAGAATGATCAGAAAGAAACAAAAAATATTTGTAGAAGCAAGAACAGGCCAGTGGTCTCCAAACTCTTTTGATTATGCACTCTCTCAATAAAATATTTTTGAACTTGAAACCCCCATAAATGCATATGTATTAGTTTATAAATTATATACATGTTCTACTATCACTGACTAATAATCTCTAAAGTCAGTGTGCCCTTAGCCTAAAGTTTAGCTTTTTCATTAGAAGTTGTGGTTCCATATTTCAAATAGTCTTCTCGATAATTTCCAATTATTTTTTTGGCCTGGTTCCTTGACAGATCTGATTAGATTGTCATTGTTTCTTCACTCTGTCGTGTGGCTGACAAAGAGTTCAACGTTCCCTTGTGCTTTCGTGATTAGTATTATCTTCAAACTGCAGTTTCTTTGAGGAAACTTGTTAAGCCATGTGTCTCTTTGTGAAGGTTAGTTTAAACTAGATAATACATAAATCCATTTCATTGGGCACATGAAAAGAGCAATAATTTGAAATACGCTGAAAGCAACTGAACAAATGAGCCACAGACTGCCCCTCTACATTGCGCTGCTCCCACCTTCCCCGAGGAACGCTCTCCTACCACCCCATCTGCCGTGTGGTCCGAGTGGGACTCCAGCCTCATTCTACTAGTGAAAGGCTAGGTAAACTTCATGTGTTTTATTGGGTTAATCAAATATGTGTGCATATAATACATATACATGTGTGCATATTTATAAGCAGAGAATTTTCCTCTCTGTTATCAATGGATCATCTTGGGCATCCCCTGGGGTGGGCATACCCACGTTGGACAGTACTAGAAATGACACCAAGAAAGTACTCTAAACAGGGAACTTTATGAAAAATGGGCCAGAGTTATGGTCTTTCTTTTAAGTCTCTGACTCTATAATTACAATCAAAGTTTGCTCAAAGCACCTGAAATTTAAATCTGTGTAATTAACCTGAGTAAGGAATGGAATACCAACTATAAATCTGTGGGACTCGCATCAGGACAAGTTGGGGTCAGGCTGAGGCTGGGAACAAATGGCCTTCAAGGAGGAAAATTCCACCTAGAGGAGAGAAAGCTGATGGAACTTGCTGGTGGTCTCGGCTCTGCAGTTGGTTGTATGCAGGGGCCCTTAGCTTTTTCTCTTGGAAGGAGATTACTCATTCAGTCAGCCTTCTACCTGATAGAAATTCAACTCAATAAACCTTTAGTGAGCACCTACTGTGTTCCAAAAACTATGTTGGGCATTGAGGATACAAAGAGTCCCTGACGTTAGGGGGCTAGTTGGGGAGAAACACGGAAACAGAACATCATACAAGTGATAATTCCGTAACAGAGAGAGCCTCACCATTTGACGAGAACACTGAAGCAGAAATGCTTAGTCAGGCTGCCCACAGAAGGCCTCCTGATGAGATTATACCTGGAGGATGGGTAAAAGTTGGTGGCCAGGATTTGGCAT